>NC_029790.2:126882656-126926124 GCF_000816755.2 Arachis ipaensis
ATGATTCACGACGTTGTTGTTTGATCCTTATTACAACAAGGACATGGCTAATGGAGAGTGGAGCTAGTTTGATAAGATCTTTTGGGCATTCCCTTCATGCATTGAGGCGTTTAAGCATTGCAAGCCTTTTGTATCTGCAGACGGGACACTTGTACAAAAAGTACGGGGATGTGCTGTTAATTGCTATAACTCTATTATGCCCATTGCTTTCGCATTAGTTGAGTCTGAGACAACCGAGTCATGGTCGTTTTTCCTTTCGAATCTGAGACAGCATGTTACTATGCAGCCTGAAATTCTTATCATATCAGATAGATTGCAGGTCATTCGCGCTGCCCTAAATGCACTTTACCGTGGATAGCATCCTCTTTCGGCATATTATGCATACTACATTCGGCACATGAATTCAAACTTCAATTCATGGTTCAAATCGGCCGAGAGTAAGAGGTACCTTATAAATGCAGCATATAGTCCAAGCAAGGAGGGTTGTGATTAGTACTTGGATGTTTTGGGTACATTATCCCGTGAGATGTTGGATTGGGCTCTTCGTTTTAGAAAAGATTTATGGCTTCAACATGTGATCGATGAAGGTCGTCGGTATGGTCACATGAAGACGAACCTTTCAGAATGTATAAATGCGGTGCTAAAGAGAACAAGGAACCTTCCAGTAGTTGCGATTGTTAGGGCCACGTATGAGAGGTTGCAGCAGCTATTCATGCGCGAAGGTTGCGAAGCACATGCTCAATTGCAGGGTGGATAGATATACTCACAGCGATTATTGGCAGCTATAGAGAAGAACAGAGAGAACCTGCCGATGATGTGAGTCACCCACTATGATTGTAGGGCATCCGTGTTCAGTGTCGAGGAGGTGGAGCCGGTGGATGGATGGTCCCAAATTTCATACCATGTTCGTCATAACGCGTGTACATGCGACTGCGGTCTATTTTCAGTATTTACATTACCTATATCGGAGGTTGAGACCCAAATTAGATATGTTGCACGTATTTCAGTATCTGATCTTCTATGTAAAACATATATCGGATGCACAAAACAGTATCTCAAATGCCAAGATATACACTTTTTTTTTATCTTACTTCTTAGCATTCGAAATGTGTAAGATTACGCATTTAAATATTTATTTCATATTTTATTTATTATTTTCATAATTTATATATTTATTTAATTTGAATAAAAAAGCTTACCACAATTTAGTCATCAATCCCGCATTGAGTTATGTTAGGGATAAAACACAAGTCAAAATAATCACAACGGACTCAAATTTAATAAGCTGCAAACACATAAAAGAATTAATTCTGCTGCACTCTCTTTATAATTGCTCTTTTTCTTTATCACAGTTATTTGAATCCGAAACCTTAATAAATATAACCATTTATAGCCATTTTAATAATAATATCTCTTAAACTCCACAGAAAAATCATGTAATTTAATATTATTTATTTATTACCTCAAATAATAAGCGCTCTGGATCAAGAAACAATGCTCTATTTAATTTGAGGGACAAGAATGACCTATAAACCACGATTATGACTCTTTGAAGCATGTCTCCAACTCCAACTTTTGTTTGTCTTATAATATAATATAATGCATAATAATTTAGTGAACATTACTCCTTAATAAGTTAGTGGATATTATTATCAAGTTCCAATAACACAAAACTCTATTGGTTTCATTGCTTAGTGGGGATTGCGGTAGGAGATAATCCTCTCTTAATTGGTAGACATAGGGAATATCCATTCTATTTATATGTTTCACTTCGAAGTAGGTGGCTATGTAAACTTGAGTTAAAATAGAAAGTTTTGACTCTTTCAATGTAGTATCAAGTAATGTATTGAAAACTTAAGAAATTTACATTTTTTTCTCAAGTTATTTATGATATTATTAAAAATATTTTTAAAATATTTATTAGTAAAATCCTATAATTAATGACGGTTACTCGCTAAAGACTCTCTTTTTAGGTTTGCAATAATTTTTGGATAATTTTTTTTTTACTTTGGCGTAAGTTGAAATTTTTTTATTTTTTGAGCTCAACAATAATGATCTAACTTTAGATATTTTAATCATATAAATTTTGATACTAGGGGTGTACATGGCCCAGCCCGACTCAAAAATTCGGCACAGTCCCGAACACTTTAGAGATTAATTTGGTGTGATTTCATCGGGTGTAGGGTCGGGTAAGGGTCTCAAAAATAGACCCGGTCATTATTTCGGATCGGGTCCAGACCATAACTCGTGTCGCCCGAACTCGGCCCAGTTGCCCAGTCATCATACACAATTAATATTTTGTGTTATTAGTGATGGATGATGACTATTTTTATGTGAAATTTAAGTATTGTAAACTTTAATATTTTGTATTATTAGTAATTATAAGACTATAAGTTAATGCTTTATGTTTAAAATGCATAAGACTTTAGACTAATGGCATAATATTGTGTTATTTGTATTGATTTAAAAATTTGGTGTTATTAGACAATATTAGTATTGATTATGGTTATATTTTAATTTTAGAGAAGGGTTGGTTCTTGTTATATTTTTCTAAGTGAATTTTACCATGTCAAATAATGGTTGGAGTCTTGGAAATTTGGATATTTTCACATGCTAGCTTACAAGAAGGTATCAAGGTAATGTAATGTTAACGGCCCGGTTTTCACCCAATATAATCGTGACCCGAAAGTGTATAGGTTTCATCGGGTCTAGGGTCGGGTTTGGGTCTAACAAATAAATCCAGCATATATTTCGGAGCGGGTCTGGATCACATCAAACCCGGTTTCACTCGACCCATAAACACCCCTATTTGATACCATGATATATATCATTTTTCTCAAAAGTTTAAATTGATAGAAAGAGACACACAAATAATTATATTTCTAATAGGATTCATGTAACAAAGCTATAGATGCAAATGTTGCTAAAAGCACCACCTAGGATAAATTAAACTCAGCCAACCTTACATTTAGTCGCAACAGATTCACAAGCAAATATATCACACTACAAGGCATGCACATGGATACTGCTAGCGGTGGCAAATTATTATCTGTCATTTTTTCATCTGCTGCAATTTGTCAAGATAGTTGCGATTGCATACCGAGCTCTTCAATGTGATGCAAAATCGGTTGGTATAGCATCGATTTCATGCAATCCCACCGCTAACCCTAACCTTTTAACATATAATTGCAAGAAAAATAGATCAGATAATTGCCCAAAATCAAGAAAAATAAGAACTTGTGAAAGGAGATTGAAAGCGTGTGAACTCCTGTTCTCTGCTCGTCCGTGCACCGCTGTGTCACTGTGGAGTTATGTGGCTGCCAACTCATCCTCCTCTTATTGTTGTTGACCGTTCCCCTTTAATCTATAGTGCGTGAAACCCCTCCTCCACGGTATGCAAAATCCACCTACGTTCTCTGCTCCACCGTGTGCGTCTGTGCCGTCTTTGAGTCACGTGGCTACCGATCCATCATCCTCTCACTGTTGTCGACCGTTTCCCTCTCCTCTATCATGTGTGAAACCCTTACTCCCTCCTCCATCGTGCGCGATCTCAGTTATTGCGGCCTCTCCCCTGTCACTGGTTCATTCTTTTACATTGCTCTTTCTTTCTTGTTTTCATTCTTGATCACTTACAAAATTTGAATCCTATTTTTCTCAAGATTTGTCTATATCTTCTTGGTATAGATTATGCTTTCAGGTTACTTTGATTCAGATTTTGTCTATATCTTCTATTAATTCAGGTTAATTGTGGTTGTTTAGAGTTACGAATTTGAATGTACTACTATTTTGATTTATTGTGTACTTTGTAGTGAATTTTTTAGTTAGAGTAAATAGATGCAAATAGTTAATGATTGTTTAATCGTTTGATTGATTCAGTTTCAATAATGTATGATTCAGTTTCAAGAATTTTATGTTATTTACAATTTAACTCCTAATGCTAAAATAATCTTTAAAGCAGACATGCTTCATTAAATTCATCAAGAATTTACACATTGCTTCATAGATCTATAGAAGAATAGCTTTTAAAAACACCAAAATAAAAATTATTGTTTCAAACTAATTAGAAGAATAGCTTTTTAAAAACAACAGAGTAAAAATTATTGTTAAAACTAAAAGATCAATCATCCAACCATAGAGATAGGCCCATCTAATTAAAAAGGGTGACAGAAAAACTAGAGAAAAGTGAGAGAGAAATAGTATTAATATTCATTTTTGTATACTTGTAAAACTTCTAGTAAACAGATAAAGTTTCAAGAAGAGATTATACATATGTATGTAACAATAAAATTAGAGTAAAGTTAGAAATTGTATTAAAAATCAAATCCTTCTAGCCAAAAATGGATGAAATCTATTTACCTCTTCATTCATATTCATTATAATGTCTTGAATTCTCTGTAGGATGTATTGAAGACTTCCAACTTCATATTGTAATAGGATTATGTTAAGAGGAGTTAGAATGTTAAAGGACCTCCAACCAGAAATCATAAACATTGAATAAATTGAATGTCACCCTATTTGTCTGAAATTAAGTTTTGTATCTCCACATCTTTTGTTGATAAAGTTTGCTTTATGTTTAACTGGGTTAAGAGAAGACTTCACAAAATCTATTAAGTAAAAGCAAATAAATTTAAATGAAACTTTTGTATTTGATTAAGACAACTATTCCATTTTGGTATGGACATTTCTTCTATGTGAGCTCGATCACTATTGATAAGTCTTGCTGCTTCCAGCTTTGCTTCTAGCTGTGAGATAACTCTATCCTTTATCTTGCATTGAGTCTGACAAAATCAGTTTCTAATCACTCTTATCTCTGATGACACAATAGAAAAAGTGCAGGAAAAATGTTGTAAATCGATCGAAATAAGTATACACCCACACTGGCAGTTCAAAAAGTTTGGCAAAGGTGAAAAGAAGAAGAGGTAATTTACGTTTGAATTCACCCTTTGAACCATTTCTACGTCTACATTTTTCTTAATTGCGTGGAATACGGTAATGTCATAATTTATATTGTTACAGTCGGAACTACAAGGGAGGATAGTTAGTAGAGGGGAGTTATGGACCGCAGTGCACAAAAGAAAATATGGTTCCTATATCCATGAAGAAGCTAGGACAATTGGTGTAAGATTTATCTTTCATTGTTGTATCTAGTTGGTTTCAATTATAAATTTGGATTAAAAGTCTAATATCGTTTACCCTAGCCCACGATGGCTTATGTATACTGATTTATGTTTGTAGGAAAGAATTGTGGAGATTGAGCAACAACATGAGTCTTCTAGAGTGTTGTCTTAAAGTGATTCATTTGCTCAAGTTCTCAAAAAAGAGAAATCAGGTAGAGTGTGTGGTGTAGGTTTTAAACTGATTCTTAGTTAATTCTTCGGTCCGAATTCGTATCCGCTGGGCAACAGAGTTTAAATAGAGGAGATTCAAAGGAAGCTGCTTGAACTACATACAGAGTTGGAAGCCGAGAAGTTGAAAAGGAAGGCTGTGGAGGATGAAGTAGTAGCAAAGAGAAGAAAAAGAGGCAGGCAATGTAGAGTGCTCTGCGATATCTATTTAAACGGCCAGGTGAGGAGCTGCCACCAGATATCACTGCAAGGATGAATTTCGTGGAAGGACAAAGCGAAAATTAGTATATTAGGATTGGAATTATTTTGATTTGAAGCAAACATTTTTTTGAATTTGACTATGCAACTCTTAACAATATATTTACTTTATTGATATTTTTTATAAATATATTATGAGTCTTCTAGAATGTTGTCTCAAAATAATTCGCTTGCTCAAGCTCTCGGAAAAGAGGACCCGAGTAGAGTGCATGGCGTGAGTTTCGGACCGACTCCTAATCAACTTTGTGGTCGGAATTCACATATGCCGAGAATTGGAGTTCAAATAGAGGAGATCCAAAGGGTGCTACTCGAACTACAAGTAGAGTTGGAAGCCGAGAAGTTGAAAAAGAAGGCAGTGGAGGATGAAGTAGTAATAGAGAAGAAAAAGAGGCAGGCAATGGAATGTGCTCTAAGATATCTAATTCAACGGCAGGGAGAGGAACTGCCACCAGATATCGCTGCAAGGATGAATTTCTTGGAAGGATAGAATAAAAAATAGATATTAGGGTTGGAATTATTTTAGTTTGAAGCAGACATTTTTTTTGAATTTGACTATACAACTCTTAACAAGCGATTTATTTTATTGATATTTTTATAAATATATTAATTTGTTTCGTAATTTTTTTTTGTTTTTTTCCATCAATTTAGATTTTTAGATGAAAAATAATAAGATTTGTCATATTAAAAATACCCAAAAAAGTGCCAATATATATAATATTTAAAATAAAAACAGTAGCGATTTTTAAATCAAAATACAATATTTTTGCGGCACTTTATACTGAAATTAGCGGCAGTTTTAAAATGGCTGGAAACAAGTTTAAAATTATGCGGCAACAATTGCGGCATATTGAAAACCGCCGCAAAAAAACTAGAAAAAGTACTCAAATAGCGACGGTATATAGTAGGTATATATTTCTTTGCAACTATACTACGTGTATACACTAAAGTCAGCCACTAGTATAAATTACATGCTAGAATATAAATACACATTGAAAATCACACATATTTATACACAAATAATTTGATGACGAGTTTTAGTGTATAAATAGTATTTTTGTTAATTTGAAGTATGTACAATTCTTTTCATCAAATGATATATATAACATGCATGTTGCAAAAATAACCAATGTATATATATCCCATGGATCCACAACTTTTATATTAAAGATTCATTTAAGTACATCTCGTAAGCTAACTTTCTTTTTCTTTCTTGTCAAAGTTGAGAACAAAATTCAACATCCAAACAAATATTTTCGTCAAAGACTCTTAAAAAATACATTCTGTCTCCAAATGTTATCCTAACTCACTCTAAATTTTGATACTCCAATGAATGCTCTGAGGGACTTGTTTTGCAGTATCTCTAGATGAATCATAGTTGTTACATAGCCACTTCTACGGCATGATAAACTCATCAATATTGTATGAACATGCAATAATTTTTAAAGTGCCTTATTAGTTGAAACAAATCCATGACTTATTTATGAGAATTGATAGATATTCATGTGATATTTTCAGTGGTTTTGCAAAAATAATTGATGGTTATGAAATTCTGATTTTACTATTTTCAATATTTTCTTGATGAAATCTTATTTTTAATCTATATCTTAGCACAAAATTATCGACTAAATAAAATTATTGTATAATAAATAGAAGGTAAACAATTATGTTTCAGCAGACATCAACCAACCCAACAATATGTTGGGCTAAAATCAAAAAATATTTAAAAATATAAAAAAATCTAAAATGCATAACATTTGAAAATAAGTGGAAAATAAATAAATGCAAGCATGGATTAAAAGAGTGCCAAAAAGATATTTGTTGCTACCAAATTTGTAAGTTTCTGTAAATTTAAACCAATGAACTCTCAGATGAAACCACATATCGAGAATTTGATATAGTATCACTCATTTGATCACTTAATTCTTTATAGCAAGCTAAGAATATCTATAGATTTTTTTGTGGTATCTTTCTTAATATTAAAAATAAGTTAGATATTCTCTTTAGTATAGTTATGAATTGTTTAAACATAGCTATTTCAAATAGTTGTTTTCTTGAATGTAATTTACAGGATAATAATCATTCTTCATGTTTTACTTTAGCACTATAATTGCTCTCAAATCAATTGAAATTTGCAAAAAATAATTAAATAAAATAAAACTTTACTATGAAGTATGAACCTCATAGTTCTAGAAGCTCTTTTGATTGATTAAAAAACACATTATTTTCAAGTGTTTCTTACACCTGATGTTTGAATAGTTAAATTCAAGAGATTTTGTATTTTTTTAATATATTATTTNGCATAAATTATATATCAATATATTTTTGATGTTTTAAAATAAATCATTTTTCACAAAACAAATTATTTTAGTAGCTTAATATTCAATTAATTTATTCTAAAGCCAAATTTTTATGAAATAGATGGATATAATAATCTAAATCGTTACCAATTTCTTTGAGTAACAAAACCAAATACTTATATACAATAAAAGTAATAGAATAATTAATAAAACACAATATATAATAACCATACAATATTATAACCTCCTTAGTTTTTACATATATTTACACATGAAAAAAATACAAATTTCTTTGTTTAATTCAAAATTGAATCCATGACAAAAAAAAATTCAAAAATTCTCAATGATTCAATTATAGATGGCTCTGATACAACTTGTTGGAAATTCTAAAATTTTTTTAATCCTAAGACCATTCATGTTAATCATTAAGAAAGAAATACTTGAATATAGAAGTGTACTTGAATTCGTGAGTATAATTGAGAGAGTTTGGTTCTTTGATCTTCTTCAACCAAAGCCTTCTGTATTTCTAATAGGGTTGAATCACAACTCCTCCGATGGAAAAAGAGTTACAGAAGCGGTTTTAATGTGTTGGGGACCAAATTAAATTACTGAAGTCACTTTTTATAGTTGAGCATGACACCCATTAAACCCTAAAATTCAAATAAAATAGTCTTTTTGATCTTATTCTCATTTAATTCTAAATAAAAAATAACTATAACTTATTCGATTCAACATTTAAAAATAAATAAGATTACCATTATATAAATTATTTAATATAAAATAGTATAATTTATGATTATAATTAATATATATGTATTATCTATAAACAAATTAAAAAATTAATAATTTTTCAGCACATGAGTCACTTGAAGAGGAAGATTCATATATAGGCGCAACAAAATTCCTTTAAGAATTCAATTGCGTTATAACAATACATAATTTGATGGAAATATTGAGAGACACCTTTTTAGGTGTCGATACAAATATTATGGTGTAGTAGAACAGACAAGACATGTAGTTTTGGTAGTAGTTGGTCCTCATCAGTTTATAATCTGAAAAGATAGAGTTTTTTAGCAGACGTTAGACATTGTTGAGAAATGCATGTGAGATTGAAGAAGAACACATGTTGAGAAGGAGAGAAGAATTCAGGCAATGAAACTTGCATTAATGAAGAGTCTCAAAGAATACAAGCCCTATAACTATCTATTTATAGCTACACTATAACTATGTGAAGTTGCTGTCACACTAACTAACTCACTAACTCTGTACACTATCTGATATTAAATAACAGCAGTGGCAATAATAATGTTAAGTAACACCCTCCCGTAAACTTGCATTGTTGGGAGAGAAAAGGTTCAACAATCCAAGCTTAGAATATGCAGCATGAAAGGGACCAGGAGCAAGGGGCTTTGTGAGAATGTCTGCTGTTTGATTGTGGATTGAAATGGAAAGAAGGTGATTCAGATTTTCTTGTAGCTTGTCATAAACTATGTGACAATCAGCTTCTATATGCTTTGTCCGCTCGTGAAATACAGGATTGGTGGCAATATAAATTACTGAATTGCTGTCACAGTATATGTTGATTGGTTTTTGGATTGGAACACCAAGATCATGAAGAACATAGCTTAACCACTGAGCTTCTCGGGTTGCCAATGCCAATGCTCGATATTCAGCTTTAGAAGAGGAGGCTACAACTGTGAGTTGTTTCTTACTTTTCCATGTTACCAAGGAGGATCCTAGGTAGAAACAATATGCAGAAGTAGATCTGCGGGAATCAGGGTACCCCGCCCAATCAAAATCTGAGAAGCCAGTGAGATGCAAATCTGACTTTGTCGAGAAGAAGAGGCCTGCAGCTGGGAATCCCTTCACATAGTGCAGTACTCGATGAGCTGCCTTTAGATGTTCATTGGTAGCACAATCTAGAAACTGACTTAGCTTGCCAATTGCGTAGCTAGTGTCTGGTCTGGTGTTAGACAAGTACAGAAGATTGCCAATGATTCTTCTATACTGAGTAGAATCATGAAGCAATTTCCCAACACCTACTTTTGCTGAGTTTTGCTCCATAATTAATGGGAGTGGTGGCAGGTTTACAACCTTCAAATCCAGTGTCTTTGAGCAGATCAAGGACATACTTTCTTTGATACAAAGTAATTTCATTTTCTGATCTTGCTACTTCCAACCCAAGAAAATATTTCAAATTCCCTATGTCTTTGATTTTGAATCTATCATGAAGAATTCTTTTGACTGCTTCAATTTCATTTAGATCATCACCCGCCAATACCAAGTCATCCACATACACAAGGATTGCTGTAAATCCTATGGAAGTCTGTTTGGTAAATAAACTATAATCTGATTTGCATTGAGTGTAATTCATCTCAAGCAAGACAGATTTTAGTTTGCAGTTTCACCGTCTGCTTGCTCAGTTGCTTGTTTCAGTCCATACAACGACTTCTCAAGCTTGCAAACCTGCCCTGATGAAGCTTCTAAGCCTGAGGGAACCTGCATATAGACCTCCTCTTCAAGTTCTCCATGCAAGAAGGCTGTGTTTACATCAATTTGTTTGAGATGCTAACCCTTGACTGCTGCAATAGCCAACATGATTCTCAATGTTCCTAGCTTTATTACAGGACTAAATGTGTCTCTGTAGTCAATACCAGCTACTTGGGTGAAATCCTTGGCAACAAGCCTGGCCTTGTGCCTTTCAACCGTTCCGTCAGGGTGATATTTGGTACAAAATACCCATTTGCAACCAATTACTTTCTTACCAAATGGCAACGAGGTTAGCTTCCATGTCTTGTTTTCCTCCAAAGCAAGTAGTTTAGCTTGAATAGCCTCTCGCCAACAAACTTGAGTTATAGCATCCTCATAGCTTTTGGGCTCCAAATTTTGAATAGCAAGAGAGAATGCAAGATGCATAGGAGAAAGTCTAGAGTAGGACAAAACATTTGAGATTGGATACCTTTGAGCAATGAGCTACGAATTGGATGGGGCAGTGTTAGTGGTCTTACATTCATAGTCTGCTAAATATCTAGGAGCTCTAGTTTGCCTAGTAGATCTTCTTACCCCAGCAATTTTAGGCACAATTTGACAAGGGACATGAGAAGAATTTGGTGATTCCTCATGTGATGCAGATGCTAATGCAGAACCTGTGTCTACATGATCATGAATTTCTGCATAAGGCAAGATATCTTCACTATCACTTAAATCATGAGGTGCTTCATCAATTTGAGTATTTAAATTTTGCTGACTTACATCATCCTGAGGGTTGGAATTATTCTCATTTAGAACTTGAATTTTATTACCGTGCAGAAAGCTATAGTCAAAGTAATGAGATGTGTTTGCTGGAAAGTTAGAAGTGACTTTGTTGTTGGAATCTGATTTTTGACAATGAGAAAAACAATTTTCATAAAACTGCACATATCGAGATAGAAAAATTTCTCGAGTTTGCAAATCGAATAGTAGATAGCCCTTTGTACCCTCCCTGAATCCAAGATGCAGACATTTCCTGGATCTTGGATCTAGTTTACCTCTGTGTCTATTAAGAGTGCTAGCATAGGCTAAGCAACCAAAGACTTTGAGATTTAAAATATCTGTTAGACACTTGTAGAGAACTTGATAAGGAGATTTATTTTTCAAAAAAGGAGTGCATAGTCTATTTATCAGATAAACTGCATGTTGTTGAGTTAAGAAATTAACCAAATTAATTAGTGATGACAAACATTATTTTTGGACAAATAAATAATTAGTGTTGATTAATTATAATTACTTATTACTAATTGTTTATTGTTGCAGGCCGAAATTCAATAGCCCAAATGGAATGAAAAAGCAATCAGCAAGGATGGTGGGCTGAAAACAAAATTGAGAGCCCAAGGAAAAGCAAAAAGCCAAAAGAAATCAAAACGGTCTGAACTTGAGAAGAACCTGATCCAAGCCCGAATTGAATTTCAATTCCCTCTCACTTGCTTTCACCAAATCAACGTTCCTTTCTTCTCTGTCTCAGTCAAATTAGAAAATCAGAAAAGTGAGAAAGAGAGAAAGAGCTTATTCCCTAAGCTAGTCACCAAAGAAGCAAGAGAGAGAAGGATTAAGCTTGAAACACAGAAGTCTAATAAAAAAATCCAAACCAAATCAAGCTTAGGTTAAAGGTAACCCATTTCCTCTTGAATGCATCAGATCTTCTTCTCTTCTTCCCAAATCTCTGCTCTATCCGAAATGGGATACAAAGAAAAGATGGTTTCTGTTCTTCTCTGTTGTGTATCCACGGTCTTAAACATGACTTGGGGACCAAGTTGTTTTTCAAGGGCTAAGATCAAGTTGACAATGCGAAGATTTCTATGGCTACTGCTTTATGACTTTCGGTCAAGATGAAGAAGTCAGAAAAAAAGTTTCTACTCTAAGGTTTAATGAGAAAAAGTGAATCTGTGGGTTGGTGAAGCTCAAGGCTCTCGGTGTTGACCTTGGAAGAAGAACCCAGCAACATGCAAGGAGATAAAAGATGTTTGTTGTTCATTCAGAAACCAAGGAGAGAAAATCAATGAATAGAGGTTTTGTTCTGAGAGAGCTCTTTGAAGAAGTTCAACTAACTAGACAATGTAACCTAATCAAAGGTGCATTCCGCCAGTATGAAGAACTGAATCAGAGGCTTGCCAATCTGGTTTTTCGCATAGCACAGAGGCTGTTGATGAAATCAATCTTCTTCATGTTTTACTGATTGTAATGTACTTTTCTAAGTTTATCTTTCTGTAATTTCTTGTGAGAAAAGGCATTGTGAGAAAGCTTAAGAAAAAGCCATGAGTGGAAAAAGACTGAGAGAAACACTTGAGAGAAAAGCCTAGAGTTATTTTCTAATTTCTTTAGGATGGTTAAATGTCTTGTATCTTGTACCTGTAAGGTATCCCTTTCTTAGTTGGGTTAGCACTAAGAGTGAATAGTTGGGTATTAGCATAGCCAATGTCAAGTTAGGTTAGAACTTGAGTGTGAAAGGATTGGGTCAATCCTGTGAAATTGGTGTATGTAATACTGTTAACTATACTGTTAACTATAGTGAAAATTCTTCCACTGTTGTGGAGGAGACTGGACGTAGCTTGCATAGCACAAGGCAACCGAATCAGGATACATGCTGGTGTTAGCTTTTCTCTTCTTTGCTGTGTTCTGTTTTCTGATATTCATGAGACAAAAATAAATTGTCTCATAAATTTCTGCTGCTTAGTTTAAACAGAATCAGAATTATAATTTTGTTTAAAAGGGTCATAACAGCAACAAAAAGGAAGGCATTGATTCAACCCCCCATTCTCTAAGCCTACCACAACCTTCACATGTCCAACACTATAATTCCAAAATGATTTTGGCAAATGAGCATGAGTCATGAGAGCACGAGCCACAGCAAGAATGTGTTGATGCTTACGCTCAACAATCCCATTCTGTTGCGGCGTCTCCACACAAGTTCTTTGGTGTGTAATACCAGTAAAGCTGTAAAATGTAGGCATCAAGAACTCAAGGCCATTATCTGTGTGAATTGTTTTAACATTTGCACAAAATTGAGTTTTAGCAAAAACAACAAAGTCCTTAACTAACTGTGAAGATTCTGCCTTAGTTTTCATGAATAAAATCCAAGTGAAACGAGAACAGTCATCCACTATAGTGAGAAAATAACATTTTCTAGTAAAGGAAGGAATGGACACAGGTCCCCAAATGTCAATATGAAGAATGTCAAATACAGTGGCTGCTACATTTAAACTAACAGAAAATGGTGATCTCTTTTATTTACCTAAATGACATGAATGACAAGGTGTTTCACTTTTTGTACAATCAATGAATTCAAAGTACTTTTGTAATGCAACTAGCCTATCATGTGATGGATGCCCTAGTCTAGCATGCCACAAGGAGCCTGGAATGTGGTTGCGAGAAATTGCTGTGATATGAGGGAGAATCTTGATTTCCTTGTGCAGAATGTAGAGACCATCAACATTACTAGCTGCACCAATCATCCTCAAAGTGTGCAGATCCTGGATCTCACAATCTTTGTCAGTAAAACTCATTTTACAATGCAGTGATGCAGTGAGCTTTGAAACTGAAATGAGTTTAAAATTGAAGGTAGGGATGAACAATGCATTTGTAAGGTAAAGGTCATCAGAAAACACAACAGTTCCCATAATGCAGCTTGTTGTGAGAGCACCATTGGGTAATCTAACAACAATAGGATCTATCTTGAAATAATTTTGAAAATCTGCCAAGGAATATGACACATGGTCCATAGCACTAGTGTCTATAACCCAAGGCTTGTGTTTTTGAGTTGAAATGTTTAGAGCCATGACATCAGATTCAAAATGCAAAATATGCACCATTTTACCGTTATGAGGTGAAAGATTATTTTTGGCTGAAATCTGGCTAATGCTTTGAGAATGAGATTGATCTTGTCTGCTGAGCAATGCTAGAAGCGCTTCTCTTTGCTCTGGAGTAAATTCATTAATGGTCGGTTCACTCCTTACCAGTTGATGAACACTGAGATTGTCATTAATATCCTCAGAAGCATCAGCTGCTGTCATACAATTAAGAACAGGATTTTTCTTATTAAACCGAGGCTTGAAGCATTGCAACTTGTTTCGCCCTTTGTTACATTGACTTCTATTTCCTTTGCCTTTTCCTTTCACTTCATTTTGAGAAGATGAGCCTGAGGAGCTTACCAAAATTTTTGTATCTAAAACATTATCAAAAATTCAAAACTGAAGAGTTGCCTCTCCTGTTGAGTAATCATGGACAGAATTTTGTTAACACTAAGCAATTCATCCATTAGCATCACTTGTGACTTAACAATTGAATATTGTTCTCCAAGACCTCGAAGAAACTTTGTGACTCTATCTTCTTCCCTTTGCTGCCTTACGACGCCTAAACCGCACTCACACTTAACGCAGTCACATCCAGGAATCGATCTAAAATCATCAACCTCTTCCCAAAGGTTCTTAAGCCTAGCAAAATAGGCAGTAACGGACATGTCTCCCTATTTGAGCGCATAAATCTCCTCATTTAACTCAACTACTCTAAACCTGTCTCCTTGGTAGTACCGATGCCTAAGATCATTCCACAAATCATAAGCTATATTATTCCATAAAACACTCTGATATATGTTAGGGCTCAGGGAGAGATTAATCCAGGCTACTACATACGTGTTACAACGTTGCCACGCCTTAAAATTTGGATCTGTTTTCTTAGGCTTAGGAATGGTGCCATCAACAAATTCGAATTTGTTCTTCGAATAAAGTGCGTTCATCATTGCTTTGCTCCAAGCACTATAATTTGAACCGGTAAGTGTGACATTGGTAATAGGTATACCTGGATTTTCAGACGGCAAAATATAGTAAGGACTTGAAAGGTCTTGATTCGAATTTGCCTTGTTGAGATGACTCTGGATCTGCGCAACTTGACTGAAAAATGCCTCAAACTGCTGAGCATCCATTGTGCCAACACCTCCAGATCCAGATCCGCTTCCTGATTTCTTAGCCATAGATGCAAGTTTCACCAATTGTCTCGCAATCTTTCTCTCTCAATCTCGTTGATCGGAATACTCGTTACGTCACCGTGAAGAAAGGTGAATTAACGAAGCTCTCATCAAACACTGTTGTGCAAGTTCAAGAGAGAAGAAGATAAGAAAATAGACGAAGAGATGAAGAATGAGAGGAGAACAATCGAAAAAGAGAATTTCAGATCTGATTCAAGAAGACAATTCCAGATCTGATTGAAGAGAATGAAAGAATTAAAGAAGAACAGAGAAATTGCTTCATTCGTGAAGTTGGACTCTTCAATTTTTCTCAAATCACGCCAAATGACCGTGTATTAGAGAACAAGCTGCCTATTCTTCAATCTGCAATCTCCGTGTTCCTCCATTCACGCTCACCGCACCATGTTGAGAAATGCATGTGAGATTGAAGAAGAACACATGATCAGAGAAGGAGAGAAGAATTCAGGCAATGAAACTTGCATTAATGAAGAGTCTCAAAGAATACAAGCCCTATAACTATCTATTTATAGCTACACTATAACTATGTGAAGTTGCCGTCACACTAACTAACTTACTAACTCTGTACACTATCTGATATTAAATAACAGCAGTGGCAATAATAATGTTAAGTAACAGATAGTTAATTTATCATTAGAAGGATTAAATCAACATTATGAACAATAGTTGCCCACTACAGGTCCATTTTGTTATTTTGTTTTTTACTTGCATGCATAATTGAGATAAAAATAAATAAATAAATTTAGCATACTTATAAATGAATTAATTAGAGAAATTATTGAATGTATTATTTTTTTATTGAATTTTAGTTTTTTATGATATTCTCTAATTTGACAGACCAAGAACTAATCTGTCACAAATTAGAGCTCTATTTAAGAGTTTGTCGAATAGGTTACTATATATGTAAGACAGGATTCGAATTTCCAATACTTAGTTAAGCGGACTAATGAGTTAATCACTAGATCAACTCAAATTAGTTATTATTAAATGTTTATAGTTGTGCTTTTGTAATTAAAATTTTTTATTGAAGAATAAATTTACTTAGTCACATAATATCACTTAATTGAAGAATAATTTTGGAACACAATTTGGCAAAATGTTTTATTTGCTGAAAATGTTTTCTTTTGTAAGACGAGACGCTTGATAAAAAAAATATACCGACCCATCACCCATGCAAGACTAAAGCTTTTCTCGTAGGCTTTTAAAAGTATGTCCAAAATTGTAAGTTGACGCATAAGATTAAAATAATGAATATTGTGGATCTGAATTTGCAGTTTCTCTATCAAACAGAGCTATCAATTCGAGCGGGCAGATCACGAGTAAGAAGTCAAACTAAAAAATTTAGTTGCCCCTATTTTTGATGAATTAGAAAAATGCTAACTCAATTCTGTTAGTTTTTCAGTATTTTATGTTGAGTTTTGAATCTATTATATCTATTATATATCTCTAATTTTACAATCAAAATGTGCCACATGTTACTTTCTCATTATAATTGGAATCAAATCTTTCCTTCCAAAATTAAGGAATTCTCCTCTCCTTCTTACTAATTTTACAACCAAAATGTGTCACATGTCACTCTCTTATTGTAATTGAAATTAAATCTTTTCCTCCAAAATTAAAGAATTCTTTCCTCCTCCTTACTAATTTTACAACCAAAATGTGCCACATGTCACTCTCTCATTGCAATTGAAATCAAATCTTTCCCTCCAAAATTAAAAAGTTCTCCCCTCCTCCCTCTTCCTTTCTCTATTTCTCTCATTCCTTCAATCACTCTATCTATTTTATATATGATTATCAATATCAATGACTAATTACTAATTTGACAATCAAAATGTGTAACATGTCATTCTTTAATTGCATTAAAATTAAATTTGAAATATTAAAATTGAAATTGAAATATACCTATATTATATATCATATATTACTATCTAATTTAATAATCAAATGTGTCACATGACACTCTTATTAAAATATTATTATTTTTTAGTTTTTTATTTTTTATTTAGTTTTAAATTTTTATTTTTCTAATTTATATTTTTATTTCTCTTCTTTCAAATATTGATTACATATAATTTGAAGAGAGTACTAATGTTATAATTAAAAGTTAGAAGCAAGATTCAATTGTTTTAAAAAAATTAATTTTGAGTTAATTTTATAACGTAACTATCAGTATAATTTTTTATGCTAATATCTAATTATATTTTTATATACATAGAGAGAAAAAATATTATTTTTAAATAACAAGTATAAAAATTAATTATTTCTATTTGTGCAACAGACTTAACAGTTAACACCTAATTAAATGTAAAAATATACACGTTAAATTATTTTGAATTTTAGATAACGAATGTTAAAATTAATTATTAATAAAAATTAGAATTTTTATATAAAAATAATAACTAAAAATCTTATTATTTGATTTTTTATCTACAGATATCTTGGTCTTCTTAGCTAGAGATTTTTGTCAATTTACAACTTTTTTTTGTAAAAGTAATTTGATTTTATAAATCTTTTATGCCATGCATAATCTATACTGTCAGAATAAAGTGGACCATAATTTTAGAAAAACTATATTTTCCTAATGTTATTATGGATAAAAATACTAGTATAATAAATTTTGCTAATTTTTTTTTATTAATTGTTATTTAATACTTGTTCAAGTGCGTAGTGTATTAAGGAATAATTTTTCTTTAAGTAACAAACAAACTACATATCTCTATACCTGAGAAAGAATATAATAACCTTGTAGTAATTCTTTAGTGATAGCATATCTCAAAATAAATAATTAATGTCAATATTCTATTTCCAAAAAATGTTTAAAGGTGCAAAGTGCTCATCTCAGAATTTAGTCAAAATAAAATGTGCATTTTGAATTTAATATTTAAAAATAAGTGTACTCAATAAGTCAAAACTGTTTTTTTCTCACCTACCGTAAATAGAATACAAAATTACCTTAAAAAATGACAAAAATAAAAGTAATAAGCACTTATTCTTTGTAGATTTTTTGAGGAACAAAGAGGTGGAAATAGAAATGGAATAGAATACTAGCCCCTTTCAACATTTGCACATGGAGGATTTTGGGTTTTTAAATAATCTCCTTTTCTATTAACTTTTGTTTTTAAGCTCTTCTATCTCCACCATTGAGGCAAATTAAGAATAAGAGTATATGACAATTCATCAACTCCACATGCCATCACAAAATATCAAAATACACACACAAATATAAGCAAGGATCGGATATTTCTTACTATATCTCAAACAACAGATCACAAGCACCATTCTTTTTTCTCTTCTAATTAATAAAAAGGAAAAAACAATTTACACTAAACGACCAACTTGGCAACTTTAAAGAAGTTAACGAAAGTGTTAGTGTTGAAGTTAGTCCCACATAAAAAAAAAAGTAAGGAAGAGTGAGAAGTTTATAAGATTTTGAGTTGGATGTGGTGTCTTCTCATCTTATGTTATCTTGCTTGATTCCTTCCCGAAGTCTCTCCGATGGTTGAGAGCTTCCCACGGTTGGCTCAATAAAAGTTAGAACATTTAATTTTAAATAAAAAAATTATCCATAGTAAAATAGAACCTTTGATAGGGATTTGGATCCTCTAAAGTTTGAATTTCACTTTAGAGAGTAAAGTGTGATCTTCTACCCTTGAATAGTTTCTCTTTCATATTTATTATTGGTCCCACCTATAAAATCAATGGTGAAAGATCACACTTTTCTCTCTAAAGTGAAATTTAAACTTTAGAGGATCCAAATCCTTTGTTTATTATATAAAATAATTATTGATATGGCCGTTATACACCATCTGAGGAGTTATAGCTCGGATATCACTCTTGTAACTGATGCATTCATTTTACCAAGTTATGATCGTAACCGACCTTTTTGAAGTAACGCACCAAAAGGGGATTAATTCCTCCTTAATGCTAGGAAACGGTTATCCTCGTCTCCTAGCTATAAGATGGAGCTATCAGAGATTGAAAAGGTAGATTCTCTTCTCCAAGATTATAACTCATCATATATTCCTTAACTGACTTGAGCGTCGGAGTGCTTCCTGCAGGTGCTCCCCCTCTTTCAGCTACACTAGCCGGCCGAGGTATACTTGCTATCGACTGGATAATTGTTCGGCTTCCGACGAAGTACAGGCTACAGCTCGGACTCTGCTAGGCAAGAACATTTGGCGCCCACCGTGGGGCCGGATTTTTCTTTAATAGGCCTCGCAATCCCTAACGTCTGCTAATGGCTGATGCACCTCCTCCCACTCCGTCCGAACTCCTCCGGATGGTAACTGAGCTTCAGCAGGCAAATCAACGCATGGCTGCAGCAAACCAGCATATGGCGGAGGAGAATCAGAGGATGCAGCAACAAATTTAGCAATTAATTAATGCTCGTCTCGAACACAACGATGATCGTCAAGAACAACATGGAAATGATGAACGTCAGTCCGAGCCGACGCATATCTCGGAGACGCCCCAGGACGATGATGCCAACCCTGAGAACGAGGAACCTCAGCTAGAAGATGAAGATCGAGAACCTGATAACTCCGCCGGACCATTTACGGCGGAGATCATGAATTTTCAATTGCCCAGACAATTCACACTGCCAACAACTTTAACCCCCTACAACGGATTAGGGGACCCTAAACAACACATAAAGAAATTCCGATCTATTATGATCGTTAACAGTGCATCTGATCCGATTTTATGTCATTGTTTTCCTTCTTTTTTAGAAGGTCCTGCACTTGACTGGTTTTGTTCTTTGCCTGCAGATTCTATCTCACGATTTCAGGAGCTGGCAAAACAATTTGAAGATCATTTTGCAGCGTCAGCTATATACTTACATGATTCCGATTATCTAACCACTATTAAGCAAGGCCAACAAGAAAGTCTGAAGGACTACATTACTCGTTTTACAAAAGTTGCTATGCGAATTCCTGATCTCCACCCAGAGGTCCATTTGCATGCCATTAAAAGTGGTCTTCGACCGGGTAAGTTTCAAGAGGCCATTGCCGTAGCTAAACCCAAGACTCTGGCCGAGTTTAGAGAAAAGGCCAAAGGACAGATAGATATCAAGGAACTCCGTCAAGCCCGAAAGGCAGAGAAGTTAGCAATTACAAAGGATGAAGATAAGCCTCGGGAGAACAAAAAGAATTTCTGACCAATGCCCCGTTACGAGTCATATACCCAGTTCAACACAAAGCGGGACGACATCATCAAAAAAATATTGAATTCGAAGCTAATTAAGCCACCCCGTAAAGCCGGCAGCTACCCTGAGCCGAAAAATATTGACAAGTCCAAGTATTGCACTTTTCATCAGAAATATGGTCACACGACTGATGAGTGTGTAATCGCAAAAGATCTCTTGGAACGTCTAGCAAGACAGGGCCACCTTGACAAATTTATTTCAGGTCATATTCAAAAAAAGACGGTGACGACTACCGAACAACCTCCCATAGGCCAGTCATCATCAGCAAAGGACAAAGAAAAAGCCCCTACTCAGCCCAGGGGTATAATCAATTGCATCTCGGGAGGATATGCTGGGGGCGGAAGCACAAGCTCGGCCAGGAAGCGTACCTATAGAGCGATGTTGGCACTTTCAGACACCACCAACAATCCCCAACAAAGTCAAGATCTCCCAGAGATAACCTTTCGCTCAACCGACTTTATTTGTAAAGATGCAAACCTAGATGATCATGTAGTCATCTCTATTCAGTTAGGCGATCTAATCGTTCGAAAGGTCCTCCTAGACCCAGAAAGTAGCGCCGACGTTTTATTCTTTACTACATTTGAAAAAATGAAACTAAGTACTAATATTTTGCAGCCATCTATTGGAGATCTTGTAGGCTTTTCAGGAGAACGGGTACCCGTCATGGGTTCAATATGGCTGCAAACCACATTAGGCGAGCAACCACTCTCCAGGACACAGGATATTTAATTCCTTGTTGTTGATTGCTTTAGCCCGTATAATCTTATTTTGGGTAGGCTTTTTTTGAATAAATTTGCTGCAATCGTATCCACAATCCATTTCTGTGTCAAGTTTTCAGTGCAGGATAAAGTAATAGCCACGGTCCATGGTGACCTTCAAGAAGCTCGGCATTGCTATAATGCGAGCCTGAAGCCTGTGAAGAGAGGGGCTGAACAACGAATCAACTCTATACATGCCGATCAACCGACCTTAGCCGAGTTAGATCCCAGAGCTGATTTTGAAGATCGTCCTATGCCAAATGAAGATGTAACAAAGGTTTCATTGACCGATGATCCAACAAAATTCACCTTTATTGGAGCATCCACAAAGGGAGAAGAAAGGGATAAGCTCGTCCACTTTTTAAAACAGAATGCCGATCTCTTCGCATGGACCCCTGCAGATATGCCAGGCATCGACCCGTCAGTGATCACACACAAACTTGCGATAAACCCGGCAGCCCAACCAGTATCTCAGAAAAAAAGGAACCTCGGAACTGAGAAAAGGCTCGCCTCAATGGCCGAAGCCAAAAAGCTCATTGACGCCCAATTCATCCGTGAGATCAGGTTCACAACGTGGTTAGCCAATGTTGTAATGGTAAGAAAAAGTAACGGTAAGTGGCGCATGTGCGTCGACTTTACAGACTTAAATAAGGCTTGTCCCAAAGACGCCTACCCTTTACCATGCATTGATACCTTAGTTGATAATTCTTGTGGTTACGGTACTTTGAGTTTCATGGATGCGTATTCTGGTTATAACCAGATTCTCATGCATCCATCAGACCAAGAGAAAACAGCCTTTATAACCGAATATGGTAATTATTGTTACAACGTAATGCCTTTTGGTTTAAAGAATGCAGGGACAACGTATCAGCGGCTGATGAACAAGGTATTTGCGCAG
This sequence comes from Arachis ipaensis, assembly GCF_000816755.2. Lineage (NCBI taxonomy): Eukaryota > Viridiplantae > Streptophyta > Magnoliopsida > Fabales > Fabaceae > Arachis > Arachis ipaensis. The sequence goes on from NC_029790.2 coordinate 126,904,929, forward strand.
CAGATAGGTCGAAATATCGAGGTATACGTGGATGATATGGTCGCTAAGACAAAGACAGGACAATCTCACATTGCCGACCTTACTGAAATCTTCGGCCAAATCCGAGCTTACAATATGAGGCTCAATCCTGAGAAGTGTGCCTTTGGCGTCCGTGGGGGGAAATTTCTCGGGTTCATCCTCACCAGTAGAGGAATTGAAGCAAATCCAGAAAAATGCAAGGCCGTTCTTGACATGACCAGTCCCGTAACAATAAAAGAGGTTCAAAGATTAACAGGGAGATTAGCAGCTTTGTCGAGATTCTTACCATGTCTAGCAGCAAAATCAGCCAACTTTTTTCGGTGCTTACGGAAAAATACAACCTTTCAGTGGGATGAGGAATGCGAAGTCGCATTTCAAAGTTTAAAACAATTTCTCTCTAAACCCCCTATTCTGCAAAAGCCTAAGATCGGCGAAACTTTATATTTGTATTTGTCAATTACTGATACAGCAATTAGTTCTGTTCTTGTTACAGAGGATGAGAGNAATGCCGAGCTTCACTATCCGAGGCTAGAAAAGCTCGCCTATGCCCTGGTTTTCTCTGCAAGACGGCTTCGACCCTACTTCCAAAGCCATACAATTAATGTCAGAACCACGCAACCATTACGCCAGATACTCGCCAAACCCGAACTAGCAGGGAGGTTGATTAAGTGGTCCATTGAGCTGTCCAAATTCGATATCCAGTATCAACCTCGCGGATCTGTCAAGTCCCAATACCTGGCTGATTTTTTAGCCGAGTTTACCGGACCAAGCCCAAAGACACAAAACACACAGTGGTTGCTGTTCGTCGATGGCGCCTCCAACCTTCAAGGATCAGGAGCAGGAATTCTTCTAGAAAATCCAGAAGAACTTGTCATAGAATACTCTCTCCGATTTTCATTTAAAGCCAGCAATAACCAGGCTGAATATGAAGCTCTGATCGCCGGACTCAGGTTAGCCGTCGAATTACATGTTTCTGAATTAAAAGTTTACTGTGACTCATTGCTAGTGGTCCAACAGGTAAATCAAAGTTTTCAAACGAAAGATCCTATTTTATTAAAATATCTGAATATTGTTAACGAGCTTAAGAATAATTTTTCAAACTGTGAAATAAGTCATATACCTAGAGATCAGAATCACAGAGCAGATGTACTTTCTAAATTAGCTACCACCCAGTCACACACAGCCACACTTTCGCAGTCCACCCTAGCAGAACCGAGTATAAATATAATCGGTACTTTTGCTATTTCTAAAGAAACTAGTTGGCAAAAACCATTTATACAATTTCTTAAAAATGGGGTCGTTCCAGATGAGATCCAGGATCAGAAAAAGTTTAGGAGACAAGCATCTTTCTATACACTGTTAAATAATAATTTATATAGGCGAGGTTACTCTCGACCTTTACTAAAATGCCTAGACAAATCGAAAGCCGACCTTGTTATAGATGAAGCCCACGAAGGCATATGCGGGATACATTCGGGAGCAAGAAGCCTCGCGCAGAAAATTCTCCGAGCTGGGTTTTATTGGCCCACAATTTGGGAAGACAGCCGAAACAAAGTTCGAATTTGTGATAGCTGCCAGAAGCATGCTCGGATCATTAACGTACCAGCCGAGAACCTGCACCAATCAATCATAAGCTGGCCATTTAACCAATGGGGGATCAATATCCTCGGACCGTTCCCCACTGCGCCAAGACAGGTCAAATATTTAGTTGTCGCAATTGACTATTTTTCTAAATGGATTGAGGCTCAACCCTTAGCCAAAATCACTTCCAGTCAGATGATCTCTTTTGTATGGAAAAACATAATTTGTCGAGTCGGTCTACCTCGTCATATTACTACTGACAATGGTCGTCAGTTTACCGACCATAATTTCAAAGCTTTTTTGCAGAATCTAAAAATAAAGCAACACTTTTCCTCCGTAGAGCATCCACAATCAAATGGGTTGGCGGAGGCAGCAAATAAAGTCCTCTTACAGGCTCTAAAGAAGAAAGTAGACAACGCTAAAGGCTTATGGGCTGAACTCGTCCCAGAAATATTGTGGGGATATAATGCTACAGCACACTCAACAACCAAGGAGACACCATTCCATTTGGTATATGGCTCGGAAGCCATGATGCCAATTGAAGTCTCGCACAACTCCCTGCGGGTAGAAGCTGACGAACACACACAAGCTCGTCAAGCCGAGCTGGACCTCATTGAAAAAGTACGAAGCACGGCGGCAATTCGTCATCAGGCGTTACAACAACGTCTAAGTCGGTGACATAACAAAAAGGTAAAACCGAGGAACTTTGTTGTAGGCGACCTGGTACTACGAAAGACTGAAGATGTCCGAAAACCTTCCTCCCATGGAAAGCTCGCAGCAACTTGGGACGGCCCTTACAGAATACATGAAGTCCTCGGAAGGGGAGCTTATCAGTTGGAAAGATTGGATGGCACAAGGTTACCAAACACTTGGAATGTTAGATCCCTAAAACAATATTATAGTTGAACATGTAAGAACACTAGTACTCTTTTTCCTACCACAAGATTTTTTCCTAAAAAAGGTTTTGCTTGTGGAGGTTTTAATGAGGCTAGCTGACCTGATATATAAAAATTCAGGTAATATATTCAGCCAATAATTATTTTATTTCTTATCATACTTCTCTTTTATTACAAAAAGATCACAAATCCGATGATTAATGGCCATAACATCACTATCGATTTATCAAAACATAAATCGCTTCAGACCACAAAGTCGCATTACATTTTGAATGCGCACATCACATATCAGTTGGCTAAACACCGGAAACACAGATCCTTCTTTAAAGAAAGGAACGAGCAAAATTAGGAACGAAATACACCTAATTAAACAGACACCAATACATTTGGAAAACAGCTCTACATTCAAAATACATCTGCTAAAACATCAGTTTTTCTCAAAACACTGATACATTAAATATAAGCCTCTAAAAGGCAAACTAAACACAAGTCAAACAGCAAAATAAGCAGAAACTTTAAGCAGCCAAATTATCCCCATCTTCTTCGGCAACTTCTTCATCATCCACCAACTGACCAGCACGAACAACTTTACTCGGATCCATAGCAGTAAAATCCCCGTCCGAGACCAAGAATTTTGCTTGGGTTACTGCACGTTCAAAGCCCTCGGCAAATGCATCTAAAATCTCGCCTTCTCGGCTTGATTCCATCTTTTTAAGCTTTAATGTCACCACAACAATCTGCTCACTCATATTGTTTAAATCTTTCTCCTTTTTACTCAACATTTCAACATCTTTCTCATGACTCTCTTTTTCTAGCCTTAGTTCCTCCTTAACTGCAGCGATTTCCTTCCTAAGTTCAATTAAGGACTTTTCTTTTGTTTCCAACTGTTCTTTGATCACCACACTCTCTGTCACAGTCTGCAATATTTTCTTATACTTTTTCTCTTGAGCATGACCTATACTCGCCAGACGAAGCCCAACAACCTACAGAAAACATAACTGCCATGAGTACCAAACACTACTCATGCAACAAAAATACAAATATTAAAACTGACCTGGATGAATTGATCAATACCGACGTCTCCAACCCCCTCGATGCGACCCAGGTCCGTAGAAGCCTGAGCAATTTCATCAACAACAACACTGAAGGGGAAGTTCCTGTCCCAGACTGAGGACCCATCCCCCTCTTCCTCAAACACGTGTAACCTCTCTTGTTTCAGGGTAAAGCTTGACAACTCATCCAGATGAATTCCCTTAGTGGTTTCATCGTCATCAATGTTAATCACATCGGATTTTCTTTTCTTAAAAACAAATCCCTTTTTCTTCGGCTCCGGTTGATTGACTTCGGCCCCAACTTCCTTCTTCTCAGGATTGGACGAGGACCCCTCAAAATTTTTTGCTTTGAAGCGGGCCCTCAAACTTGAAGCAGAAACACCGGGATACTTCCCAACTACAAAAAACAGAAAAGCAAAGTCAGAATGCCAGAATTTTTTCAAATATAATAACCAAGCAGTTCATAAACTCTCACCCAGATAATTTATAACCGCCGCCCTATCCTCTTCCCACGGAAGCAGTTCAGACATAGATAATAAACCACCCTTGTCAACCATTTCCATAAGAAAGCTAATTATGCACTCGTTTCGAGGCGTTATAAGATCGGGACCAAGTATATGCTGTGGATGGCAGCACCAGTACATAGGAAACTTCTCGCCCAAATGTTCGTCCAGGTAAAAAGGAACATTTCTTTAAAATCCTTGAAGAAACATTTTTTTAAAATCCTTGAAAGAGGATTTGTATAACTTAAAAACAGAAAATTCAGGGGTGCTATTTAGATTTACCCAGACACCCTTCCAGACCCCTTTAGCTTGAAACAAGGTAAAAAACAGTTCTATTTCCGGTTCGATTTCAAGATATTGCATCAAAAATTGAAAACATTTCAAAAAAGCCCATCCGTTTGGATGAACTTGTGATGGGGCACAATTCATTTGTTTCAGTATGTCACATTCAAAGGAAGTAAAAGGTAGTTTAACAAAAAGTTCTTCCAAAACACAATTGTACATATAAAAACTTTCGAAGTTCTTTTTTCTGTGAAACACGCGATCTGTACGATTGCATGGCAATAACTCAATCCTAAAACCTGGCCTAACTACCTTTATTAAATTAACCTCACTAACACTCTCCTTATCTGCGAACAAAGAAGCCCTTATCTTAACGTCCCATCAACCCAATCATACGAATCACCATCATCAATTTTGGGTAAAGCTTTCGCTTTCTTCTATCCCATCTTTCCTTTTTACCCAGAAATAAAAGACAAAATGAAGCCGTAGAATGAAAGATTTTTCTTACTAACCTCTCTTAGTCATGTTCTTCAGAGTTTCGGACACAGGCAGCAGTTAAAAACCCAAAATTTTCATTTGCTGAGTGTAACTTGAAATAAAATCCAAAGAATGCATTTAATAAACCCTTGAGTTCCATAAAAATCCTACCCCTTCATTTAAATCAAGACCAACGGCTACCAAGCAGCTTTGGAAATCGCACAGTCATTTCAGGCTAAACCCCTTTTTAATGAGCAATTATTGCGCCTTTTACGATTTCAAAGAAAACAAAAATGAAGAGTCAATACTCTCATTTCATAACATATGAGGCATGTTGATCTGGGGGCTCCTTACACCGAGCTATAACTGGGATCAAAAAGCTCAACCCGTCTCATTTAAAGCCAGGCTAAGCTTGGGGACTATAATATGGCCGTTATACACCATCTGAGGAGTTATAGCTCGGATATCACTCTTGTAACTGATGCATTCATTTTACCGAGTTATGATCGTAACTGACCTTTTTGAAATAACGCACCAAAAGGGAATTAATTCCTCCTTAATGCTAGGAAACGGTTATCCTCGTCTCCTAGCTATAAGATGGAGCTATCAGAGATTGAAAAGATAGATTCTCTTCTCCAAAATTATAACTCATCATATATTCCTTAACTGACTTGAGCGTTGGAGTGCTTCTTGCAGGTGCTCCCCCTCTTTCTGCTACACTAGCCGGCCGAGGTATACTTGCTATCGACCGGATAATTGTTCGGCTTCCGACGAAGTACAGGCTACAGCTCGGCCTCTACTAGGCAAGAACAATTATAACAATATATTAAAAATGTTAACATATTTAAACATATATTTACAGCTATTATTATATATAAAAGTAAAAATATGTAAATAGCTACACTTTCTTTTTCTACGTTACATATAAGCCGCAAGTAGATACATGTAACGTTACAATCATAGATTATACATGCACATGCACATGAAATAGTACCATGCAAATTCATGTTTTGGTGCTGTTTCTATGGTTATATTATGGAGACATGTTGACATACATTGGCGATCTCGTCAGTAACTCAGTGGTTTTCATTTAAAGTATTATTAAATAGCTCAAAACGGAATGTACTTAAAGACATCGAATAAGATTCTTTGAATTGAAGTGCATCGGCTAACAAAACATTCAACGTAGATGTCGGCCACCGTATAATTTCAGGTGGATTCACAATATCTCTATCTCTTAAAAATCAATCACCAAATAACTCTTTAGAATCAAATTGGATTGGGTCCAATAAATTTTAGATTAGACTTTTGATTTTTAATAAATTTTTATTTTTTTAAAGATCTTGAGAATTATTCTTGTCAAATAAATTAATTTTTCTATCACTTTTAATAAAGTTTTGATTCACTTTTATGTAATTTACTAAAACTTTACACAGATTACATGTTTAAACATAATTCGTGGGAGTTTAAAATGGAACAATTTTTTTCTCTTACGTTTACGATATCACTGCCAGTAAAAATAGATAAAAAAAAAGAGAGAAAAAAAATCATTGTCAATCATTTCTACATTTTTTTTTAATTTTTATTGACAATGACAACGTAAATATAGTAATTTTTATTTTCGTTTTTTGTGCTAGCAAAATTATAATTAAATATTAAAAAAAATAATATTCAATTTATTTGAATAAATAATTAATTTATTTTATTTAAGTAAAAAAAAAAAGTCCACCAAGGAGGGAGGCAATAATTATTTACTTTTTCTTTAGAATGCTCTACCGTTAATTAATTTCGTGCGGAACAACCCATGAACACTAACTTTACTGCTAATCATCAACTTAAGGCATAAATTCCAAAGTCAATTATTTTATCTTGCTACGCTCTGAATTTTATTATCCTTTTGTCTTTTCCATCATTTTAATGCCCTATCTATAGAAATCATCATTAGTTTAATTTTATCATGGTACGTCATCCACTTGCAAACTTTTATCAATTATGCTATTCCCTTAGTTATTACATAAACATTATTTTTTCGTCAATTAAGATCGAAAAGCCTTACAGTATATATTCCCAGCAGCAGGGAATACAATAATTCACCGATAAAATAAATACTCAACATTTTAGAAAGATTTGAAAAAAAAAATAAATAAACTCATGATGACCTCCTTAATTCATATATACAATAACTCTTAAAAATGACCAAAAAAAAATTCTTGCTTTTTGCTTATGAATTTCAATATACATATATAACAATTTTTTTGGAAAAATATACTACCATATAAAACAGTTTTATACATGTATATAATTATGTAGCAACATGTCGCAAAAATCATTTACGACGCCGTAAATGATTATTTAAAAGAACAGATGTGATTCAATGACAGTGTAAAATGTATTATTACACTATTGATATATTAAAATTAAACTCATAAATTAAGAATAATTTAAAAATTAAAATAATTAATAAATTACTTTAAATTAATGAAAATGGAATAATTTTTAACCCTTTCTAATAATTGCCAATTCATGAAAAAAATGTTGCATACAGAAATAATAATAACAATATTGGGAGGGATAATAAACTAAAATGACAGATAAAAATAAGTGGAGAGTGATTAGTATAATAAAATGGAAAAAAAATCTTTTAAAATGAGGAGATTAATAGGATAAAAAAGTAAATATTTAATTATCATTAAATTTATAATTTATATCATGTATAAGTCTCATTAACTTAATTAAAAAAGTATTAAATCCTTGTTTATTTTATCAAATCTTCTTGCTTGAGTGAAGTTTGATCCAAGAAAATAAAGAAACAACAACCAATTAAGCATTGATTCACTAGATTTATAGTTTGTCAAAGCTAACTTCAAATTCAGGTCAAAATGCTATGGAGACAAGAAAAGTTAAGTATTCAAGTACTGGCCAATAATAAATCTTCCCATCCAATGAAGTCAAAAAAGCAAGAGGTACCACTTCTTGATGAGTAATCATCCAATCAAAATATATCAATTCTGCTTGAAGACATTATTATTGGCATCAATGATGCTAATTAGTTTTGATTATTAAAGCATGTGCTCCACTAAATTTTTGGAATTTGCTTAACAGTATATGAATTTGTCTTTTCTATAATATTATATTATATTGATTAAATTTTACATTAGCAGAGATTGATATTTGAAGGTTGACATCATTAAGGGAATCACATATTGTTAATGTATATGGGAATTTTACTTTACCATTAATAATTAGTTTTACTTGATAACTACACACGGTGAGAACAACAAAGATTCTAAATGGGATAAAGTAAAAGATAAATGTTAAATAAAGATAAATATAAATTCATAGGCTTTCCTAATTGTCATCCCAAGATCCAAACTGTTGGGCCAACTACCAAAAAGATTTTGAAGAAGAATTAAGTGAGAGAATATGAGATAAAAAGACATCATATCCAACTCAAAATCTTAAAGTAATAAATTAATAAATCTCTCATCTTATAAACTTCCCACTCTCTCTTGTTTCTTTTGATGTGCAACTAATTTCATGCACTTTTCACACTTGTAACATTAACACAAACATCTAAAAAATAGTTTACTTAATCCAATAATTATATCTCATCACTAAATCATTCGAAAACAGCCTAGGTTCAATCTATGACTTGATAACACCTTTACGTCCACTATCTCCATTCAATCAACACACACATACAATTCAATACAATATCAATTCACAAAATTAAACAAGTCACATACATAGTAACACATTTACATATCATATTATGAAGCTAAGCATAAAAAATTTAACACACCCAAACAATACACATGATGAATGCGCGTATTCTCTAGTCTGGTACTCATCGCCGAACATAATCTCTACATTATTGTACATCTCACATAAGGAATACAGATAGAACTTTTTTAAAAACTTAAAAATCTATGAGGAAGAGTGTCCTCTCATCAATTCATAACAAAAATAAACATTTGAAAAATACATGTCTAACCATCATAAATATATTAAATATATAGTAAATAGTTAAATTAGTCCCTAAAAAATTACTCATTTTTTAAATTGGTTTTCAAAAGATTTTTTTAATCGAACGAATTTGTCTAATTAAATTTTAAATTAGTTATGTTAGTCTTTCCGTTACTCTTTTTTTTTATGGTATCAAAATTATTAATGTGGCACGTTAAATGACACCACAACACATACTTAAAAGTCTTAATTGACTATTAACATAATAAGTTTATGAAATTAGATCAAATCAAAATCTAATTAAAAGGATAACTTGATGCATTGAAATTTCTCAATTTGTGATTGATTTGATCTAATTTCATAAACTAATCATGTTAATAGTCAATTAAGATTATTAGATATGTGTTGTGATGGTACTTAAGGTACCACATCAACAAACTCTGATGCCGTTAGCAATGAAAGTAACGAAAGGACTAACCTGACTAATTTAAAATCTTTAAAGGACAAATTTAATTAAAAAACTCTTTCAGAGACCAATTTAAAAAACGAATAATATTTCAGAAACTAATTTGACTATTTACTCATCAAATATATCAAATATCATAATTCAATATAATCATGTCAATCTCATCATAAGGTCGAAAATGACCTCAACCGTAATTCTCATCGTCTCATTTGTCATGGTTGTTAGAAAAATAATCATTTATGTCCTCTTCTACGGTTTTACCTATTCGTTTAAACTTAAAAAAAAAAAATTGTTTAATGATATGGTATCAGATAGGTATAGAGTTCGATAATTGTTGAATCTCAAAAAATAAAAAATTTAAGTATAAGACAAATAAAAAGAAAAAGAAAACTTATGCAAAAAATTTAAGTAAATTAAAAGAGGCTCTTGTTTAAGAAGATGTGTTAGCAATGAATCATATTAAATGTACACTAAAATTAATTATTAATATAAAATATATATTGAAATATAAAAATATACATTAAAAATAAATTAATTATCACATATATTTATACACAAATACATAATTTTAATATTCACATAATATTTTTTATTAAAAATATAATCATTCATATGCCTTCTTTTATCAAAATTAAATTAAAAAAAAAAAGTAATTTCATCACTATCATAATAGACGATCTCTCATTTGTTTAAATGGTTATTGAACTTATTCCACCTAATTTGTGTTCCAGCTTTTTAACATTTCAAATATATTGGATATATTAATTACATTGTGGTTCACATTGGTGCATCCATAACTTTGATTTTAACTATATTCACCAATTCCTCCACAATTACTAATAATTTATCAGTCCTAAAAGTACTTCGATTCCATTTGGTACATAATAACTTCACAAAAATAACATATAATTTTTGTATAGTTCACCATTTAATTAATAATTAAAACTAATTTGACTTATCCTATATATATTTTTCGTCATATTCTTTAATAATAAAATCAAACATATCAACTGACAATTTATTACATTACCTTTTATTATTTTAAGTACAATATATGCAAACATTTCTTTTAATTGAAATATGTCTCTAAAATACCTTCTATCTTTTAAAATCAATTTGCACATATATATTTAACCACTTTATTTGTTTCCTTCTCTTACAAAAACATCTAAGATAGTCTGTAATTTATCAATTTTTTACGTTTTCTATTTGTCATACAAAGTGTACTCCTTGTTCTAAAAAATTTAAATAAAAGTGTTTAACTTAGCCGATTTCTTCCTCCCATGAATTTTTTTTTTCATAACAAAACATCACTCTTTATTTTAATTTTTCTACTCTGCATTTTTTTTTTATCTAACAAGTCTCATCATGATATTCAATACTACTTGTGTATATTCATTGGCAAATTGAAATATAAAGATGGTTTCGAGGTTATCTGAAACTGGGTTGTTTTTTGGTATGAACGTGAGTGAAGTCTAGATTCTCTTTGGGCAGTGTCTGACTTCTCGTGGTGCCGAGGTGCTACCGTCCGAATTTCTCGTAAGGAGGTGGGGGATAATACCTGCAAGAGATTCCGATACTTAAGTTAGTAAAGACTTTAGGCAAGTTTTAGTAGATTAGGTTCTGAGTATACCTGAAAGTGTCAATATATTTATAGTATGATAGATAACTACCTTTTTAGAGTAGTTTCACTTTTCATGGTGGATGATTGTTCCCTGTTTCTAGGAAAGTTGTTGAGATCTCCCTTCTAGATAAGTGGGGGATATCTGAAAAAATAGTTACTTATTTGAATAAGGTGGGCTTTGTACAACTGTTAGTGCGTCCGGGTGTGCATGAGGCTTAACCTCTTGTGTGGACCTCTATTTTTTTGGGGCCGGACTTTATTTTTTGTGGATTTGACATGTTGACACATCACGTCGGGTAAACCGTCTTTTTGGGTAGGTCGGGTACTCGATGTGTTTTGGAAAATTGAAACGTCATGTCTTTTCATAACGTTACGCACATTCTTTCTACGGTTATCTTGAGCACGCCATTAATGAGGGATGTGAAATGACACTTTTGCTCCTAGTGTCTTATAAATACTTCATTCTTTTTTCTTTCTTCTTTTTTTGCTTTTCTTCTGAAACATTTGGCCATTTCTTCAACTTCTTTTCCATATCCATTCTTGATTTCAAGATTTTCTTTTACCTTGAAGAAAAAAGGGTTTTATTTGCGCCCTTAGAGTGGAACCTTTGAGCTATTGCCATTCAAGTGTTCAGTTTTAATTCGTGCTTCTTCTAGGTTAGCGTTTCTTATCTTTTTGAAATTCTATTTCCGTTTCTTTGTTTTCTTGCATGATGAATGGTGTTGTCATTTTGCTTTTTGGAGGGGTTCTGAACTAAAAAACTTTGCTTCTATTCTTTATTGGATTTGGGCTTTTGATAGTGAATTTTGATTGTTACCATGAATCTTGTGTGTGGAGTTTTCATGCTTGTATTGCCCCCAAATGGTATTATCTTAGTCTTTGAAGATGACGCCATTTTTGTTTTTGGTGGTATGAATATAGCTGTTGAGTGTATGACATTCTATAAGTGTTGTTTGGTGTTGTTGACGACGATCCGACCTCTTATAATTGTTGTAGTTGTTTTAATTTGCTCGAGTTGTTGTGACAATTTGCCTTTACTTGTTGTATTGTAGGTATAGTTTTTGATGTCTCGTTCAGTAATTCACAACATGTCTTCTAAAGTACTTTTCGACTTGATTTAGATAGATATATATGTGCTTACCCTTGTCCCTGTTATTGATAAAGAGTATGCCGAAACATTTCGTAGACACCATAGGCTATGTTTAGCTCGGGAGGATGAGAGAAACTATGAGATTATAGTGACTGACCCCGAGGAGAGAGTTTTTTTTTCCTTTTTCCAATTTTGAAATCGAGGTCCTTAGGGTCGGTAACGTCGCCTCGTCCCAATTTCACCCTAATTTTTGGGGTTTCTTAAAAATTTTCCAGCTTCTTTGTCGGGAGTGTTCAAAAAAGATAGGTTGGCTCTCCTTTCATGCTGTTCAGGGTAGAAAGGTTTTTTCTATTTTCGACGAGTCTTTTCATGATTTTAAAAATTACTTTTTTAAAATTCAAGCTGTGGAGAGTGTCCGGCCATTCTTTCTAAATGAGAGAGATAAACCCCATTTCCATTTACATTGGGAGGAGAGCCCTTTGATTTTGAAATATAACTTGGATGACTTATATGAAGTTGAAGAGAGTGTAGTTGACCTGTTCCAGGAATGTTGGGGCCAAGCTCCTTATTTGGACACCAAGAAGTTTTTAGGAAACTCGAGCCACCTTTGATCTGAGCTAGGTAGACTTTATTTTATTTTTCGTAGATACCTTTTTGTTGATTTGTGGATGTTTAACGTAACCCGACTTTGATGTCATGCAGATAAAATGGCTCCTAAGGCGGCTATGAAAACTCTTCGAATAGTCAGGAAAAATATTGTCACCTGCAACATACAACTAAACGATGCCAGTGAAATTGCCGATCCTTCATCGTCCTCGAAGCTGGTCAAATATTGAGACTTGATTACTATCTGAGTTTCATAACTTAAGTTGAATTCGGACAGTTTTATTGCCATTGTAGCATTTTTCTTGCAATGTCAGTTTTCTAAAAAATATGTTTCATGGGTTGATTAGTTCGGACATTTATAATATGGGCTTGAGAATAAAGTTGGAGCCTTCTGGTAGTGATAATAAAGGCATATGCAAATTTTTCTATCTTTTAATAGTTTAGTTCTTTCCCCTACAGAGCTTTGCTGACAAAGTAGATAGGTTGTTGTCTGTGTTCATCTTCTCGGACTAATGCCGAAGCTATAGTCCAGCTTGCAACTACTAAATAGAGGATGAGATCTTCTCCTGGGGCAGGTCGGGTAAGTATTGGAGGTTGGAATAGAAAAGTTTTAAAGTTTTGAAAGGCTTGCTCGCATTTCTGATTCCATTCAAATTAGTTTCTTTTTTTAGTATTGAGAACAAAGGTAGAGACTCCAATGCTGATCCTGCCAGGAATCTGGATAAAGTTGCTAACCTTCCATTTAGTTGTTGGACTTCCTTGAGGCAGGTCGGGTTTTCATCTCTAAGATTGCTGTCCATTTGACCGGGTTGGCCTCAATACCTCTTTGAGTGAGTATGAAGCCTAAGAATTTCCTGCCTTCCACTGTAAAAGTGCACTTTGAAGGATTTAGTCTCATCTCGTACTTCCTTATTGTGGTGAATACCTTAGCTAAGTCGGACAATAGATTGAGGTTGTCCCTGGTCTTGACAAGCATGTCGTCTACATATACTTTCATCAATTTTCCAAGATGATATGAGAATACATTGTTCATCAATCATTGTTATGTGGCCCCAGCATTTTACTACATAACAATAGTTAAATTTGGAGTGATGAAAGAGGTCTTCTCTTGATCCAACTTGTACATCGAAATTTGATTGTATTCCGAATATGCATCCATGAACAACAGATATTTATACCCTGAAGTTGAGTCGACCAAAGCGTCAATGCTGGGGAGGGGACATGGATCCTCGGGACAAGCTTTATTGAGGTTGGTGTAATAAATACACATCCTCCATTTTTCATTTTGCTTTTTCACAAGGACCATATTAGCTAACCACAAGGGTATTTTACATCGCTTATAAACTCGGCTTCTCATAAGGCTTGCACTTGCTCTTCTATAACTTGTATTCTTTCAGGGCCGAGCTTCCATCGCTTTTGTTGAATAAGTCAGAAGCCTGGATAAATGACAAGCTTGTGACACATGAGGATGGTGTCTATGCCAAGCATATCGGAGGCTTTCTAGGCAAAGAGGTCGGAGTTTCTTTGTAAGAACTCAATGAGATCTGCTTTTAATCTTTCATCTAAGTTGGCCCCTACACTTGTTGTTTTTTCTGCCTGATCTCTGATTTAAACCTTTTCAACTTTTCTTTCAAGTTGTTGACACAGTTCTTCCCGTGCTCGAATACCTTCGAGTTCAATATTATTGACTTCCTTACCCTTTGTACTGCCCCTTAAGTTGAGACTTTCTTTGTAACACTTTCTTGCTAACTTCTGATCTTCTTTTACAATGGCAATTCCTTCTGTAGTTGGAAATTTCATACATAGGTGACGTGTAGAAATGACCACAGCTAGTTGGTTCAAGGTGGTCCGACCTATCAAGACATTGTAGGCTGATGCCACGTCGACCACAATGTAGTCAACACTTAAGGTTCTTGATTTCATGCCTTTACCAAAAGTGGTATATAGTGAGATGAAATCAAGAGGTTGGATCGGCGTATCTCCTAACCCAAAAAGGTTATTTGGATAAGCTTTCAGTTCCTTTTCTTCTAACACGTGTTTATCAAAAGCGAGTTTGAATAATATGTCGGTCGAGCTTCCTCGATCCACCAACGTTTTATGGATGCTTGCATTAGTGAGGATCATTGTGATTGCTATGGGGTTATTGTGACCAGGTGTCATTCCTTGAGCATCTTCTTTGGTGAATGAAATTGTGGATAAATCGGGAACTGTACAATCTTTTCCGACTTGATACACTTCCTTAAGATACCTTTTGCGTGAGGACTTAGTAACTTTCCCTCTTGCAAATCCTCCATTTATCATATGTATGTGCCTATCAAGGGTTTGTGGTGGCCGATCTCACCAACCTCCATGTTCATCACTTTTCTTTCTTTTTCCTGGGTCGTCCAATCTTTCCACGAGGTATCTGTCTAGCTGACATTCTCTACCCAACCTTTCTATAACATTTTTCAAATCATAACAATCATTAATATAATGTCCATATAATTTGTGATACTCGCAGCATTCCGTCTGACTTCCATTCTTTTTGTGTTTAATGGGGCAGAGAGTCGGAAGTTTTTCAGTGTGACAGATCTTCCTGTAGATATCGACAAGAAAAACTTGGAGTGGGATGTAGTTATGGTATTTTCGAGACTTTTCCGAGCTGTATTTCTCTTTTTCTTTTTTTCCTTATTCTTATCCTGAGCTTGGTAGGTAGGGTTTAGCTTCGGGACTAGATCTCTAAGTCGGGAGTTCTCTTCCATGTTGATATACTTCTCTGTTCGCTCTTGTACTTTATATAAAGAGGTCGGATGCCACTTTGATATGGATTGAGAAAATGAACCTTTTTTAAGACCATTAACTAACTCCATTATTACTGCTTCGGGAGGCAATTTCTATATTTCTAATCAGATTTTGTTGAACCTTTTCATATAAGCTCGAAGAGTCTCTCCGACATCCTGTTTTACCCCCGAGAGACTTGGAGCATGTTTGACTTTGTCCTTTTGAATTAAAAATCGGGTAAGAAACTTCCTTTCCAGATCATCAAAACAAGTTATCGACCTGGGTGGTAAGCTATCGAACCACTTCATTACTGCTTTGGTTAATGTTGTCAAGAAAGCATTGCAACGAGTCACATCGGACGCGTCGGCCAGATACATCCTACTTTTGAAATTGTTGAGATGATGTCGTGGGTCGGTCGTTCCATCATAGAGATCCATGTCGGAGCTTTTAAAATTTCTTGGGACCCTAGCCCGCATGATTTCCTCGATCTATGAATGGATCTTCTCCCCCAAAAGGATTTTTTTTCTCGTTCACCATTGTTGGTCCGATTTCATAGATTAGCTTCTAATTTTAGAAGCTTTTCCTCAAGTTTCCTTCTACATTGTTCCTCCCTTCGCATATCTCTTTCAGCTTCTTTTTGTCGCTTGATCTCCTATTAGAGGTGCTCCAACCGGCCATGATGTCCGTATCCGAGTCCCATGATCTCAGTTGGGTGTGGAGATTCTTCATTCTCAGGTGGATGTACCTCTGATTTTAGACGTTTTGAGGATTTTGTGATGTTCCTTCCCCCATTAGGATTATTTGTTCTTTTTTGTCGTCATGGTATCACAAGGGCTCAGTTGTCGTTACGAGATTCCGGATCGGACTCAGATGCAGTGTGTCTGTTTTCAAATTGTTCATCCGCCATGGTGGGTGTAGACTTTCAGGTTTTCGGTAACGGCGCCAATGTTTTGAGGGTTACCTAAAACTGGATTGCTTTTGGACCTGAACGTGAGGTCCGTCCAGATTTTCTTTGGGCAGCGTTCGACTTCTCGTGGTGCGGAGGTGTCGTCGTCCAAGTTCCTCGTGAGGCGGTAGGGGTGGTACCTGCAAGAGACTCCGATACTTAAGTTAGCAAAGGCTTTAGATAGGTTTTTAGTAGATTGAGTTTTGAGTATACCTGAGAGTGTCAGCGTATTTATAATAGGATACATAACAACCTTTTTAGAGTAATTCCACCTTTGATGTTGAATGACTATTCCCTTTTTCTTGGGAAGTTGTTAAGATCTCCCTTTTAGATGAGTAAAAAATATCTGAAAAAATAATTATTTATTTGGATAAGTTGGGTTTTGTACAGCTGTTAGTGCGCTCAACCTCTGTGAAGTCGGGCAGGTGCGAAGGAGGCCTGGCCTCTTGTATGGATCTCTATTCTTTTTAAGCATAACTTTATTTTTTGGGACAAGATATGAATAAGGATGATAGCAAAATTTTTTAGGGATTCATCTAGACTTTTCATAATATTTTAAATATATATTTGTAGTGGAAAACATTTGAAATTTATGTTTGATAATGATATATGAATATTTTCCTATACTTTTGAACATGTGATGTACTGAAAACTTAAATTTTTTAAAATTAAATAGGTTACATTCCAAATTCTACAACACTGACTTTAGATTTCACAAACGGAAATAGAATATAATATAAACAATAGAGAAATGAAATTAAAGCTTCGCTTGAGAGTGGTCAATAATTACAAGTGGTGTCACCCTCACATTATATACTTTTTCCGTTTTAAATTGATTGTCGCTTTTGCTTTTATGCATTAAAATTTTGTTTATGTTTAAATACATTGATTAAGGCAAAAATACAGTGAATTTTAAACGAAGACAACACAAGAACCTAGTTGAATTATTATATATCTTGCATTGAAGTTCTATTTAAGAGTCTGTCACTAGTCAATGAATTATTATATACAAAAAGCAAGATTCGAACATCGACACTTACTTAAACGGACTAATAAATTCACAACTCGACCAACTCAAATTGGTTACAAGAACATAGCAGCTAAAACATGTCATAATGACCAATTTCACTAACAAAATACAGTAGCTAAAACAAAAAACAAAATACACTCAAAAAGAAAATGAATGATGATAGCTATGTCGCTGATCCACAGCTTCTACCATTGGTGTAAACTAACTACCTACGTACATGTAAATGAGTAAGATGATGAAAAAGAGGAAGAGATCAATGTTTCAAGTCATCTTTAATTAGCAGAATGTTTGCTGGATATGTTGAGCTAGTTCTTCCGCACTCAGTTGGCATTCAATCCCAATCTACACACAAAGTTTAGTAATTTTGATCAACATTTAGTCCATATAAATATCAAATTATTTTTAACAAATAAATTTAAATATAAACTGTGTCAAACTATATGTTTCTTGTTTATAAAATATCTATAAATATAAGTATAAATTATTACTGACTAATACAAAATGATAATAACATTGCTGCATAAACAAGGATAAGTTGTCATCAGATTAATAATAGTTCAATTCCAATGATACACATCCTGCTATATAGTTTTTTAGTTTGTCACATTAATAATTAATAGTAATATAATGATCAAAACAATAAGTTTAAACTTTTCTAAGACAAAAACAATAAATAAAATGACCAAACTCAGAAAACATATATTAGGAGGATTAATAAAATATTTTCTGTTATATATGCATGCTGGCACATCTTGTTTCATAAAAGATTGGCCCTATATATGAGACTAGTGCTTTTAATAAGTTTTTGTCTTTCAGCAACTGAAGACAATGCCTGCAAAGTGCAATCATATACATCCCTGGATATACCACATGCACTGAAAAAATATACTGTGTATGCACGGCATGCCATTAATTATAAATAATTAATTATCATTATTATTACTCTTACTACATGTTGCAGTAACAAATATATGCTTTTTTATTTTATTATTCTCATTCTTTTAAATAAATATTAAATAGTATCAATGGATGTATGTACTTAACTAATTTTTATTTTTATATTAGATCAACATTTAACTTGCGCTGTCTTACATCAATAAATATATTAAATATATAATTATTTATCTATCTATCTATTAAGCTGTTTAAATTTTTAAAAAAAGGGATGATAAATACTGATCATAACATTTATGACTAGCTATTACTACTTCGTTAAATAAACGTTATTCTGATGATCACCACCATGATCATTTTTTGTGTTACTATATATCATGCTACAGCAGCAGTAGTAGTAGTGAAGTTGATTTCATGAGTAGAGACTTGAGTTGTAAAAACTTGGAATCTAAGACATATATATTGATTAGGAGGACAAGGGTTAAGTAACGGAAACATTTACATCATTGTTATACTGAAACAGTGAAACTCATGCAGTCCTCAATAATATATATTACTGATGAAAATGACTAAAGAAAAAGACACCATATATGATGGTGTGGAGTTATGCATCTCAGAATTTTGAACTGACTTTTTTTTTTTCAGTAATAACAAAAATAATACTTTAACTTCAGGAAAAAAAAAATCGAAACTCTTAAAATAAAAATATCTAAAATTCAATATTAGAAAAAGATTAGAAATGCAAACTCAATAAAAACTGATATTTAGTGAACTTCAGACGGTACTTATTATACTATTTACTTATATTCATTCTTTTTCATATACTGAATTAACTCATTTTTTGCACTAATAAATTAACAAAAAATTTGTGGAGATGTTTTTAGCAATTCAGTTTTTAAATACCATAAATACTAAATTGCCTTTAACGTATAAATTTTAGAAATTTATGTATGCAAATTCTAGTAAATATAAGTACAAACTCTAACAAAATTATTATATGTTTGTTAAAAATCAGCTATTATATATTTGTGTATACATATATATGTTATTTAATTTATTTTTAATTTTGTATTTTATAATTTAACATATATTTTATGCGATAACTAATTTGATGAAATATTTGTAGAACATAGTCTTAAAAAAGCATATATAGAAAAGAGTGTAGATACCTTAATAGTGAAAGAGTATAGCATGGTTTCATCAGAAGTGGTAATGGTGAGATGAAGAATCTCAAGAGCAAGGTCTTGAAGCGCTGATACTATCCTCATGGCTTGCCCAGGAATTCTTGGAGACACAGTTTTCACTAATACATGCGGACCGCAAAACTTAACCTCCACGTCAGCAATCACCGACTTTGAATTCGCAACAAGCTCATTCATATTATCATTCATAGCGGATGATCCAGAAGAAGAAGGAGAAGGCTCGATGGAGTGCAACCATGGGCTTCCAGGTTGTGGAGTTCTTGGACTAATGGGCGGGAGGGTTAGTATTCTTGGGCTTAGTGGCGGTTTTCTTGGGCTTAATTTTGGGCTTGGAATAATTAGTCTTGGGCTTAGTACGTTATCTGTGTAAAATACCTTTCTGTGTTTCTTGGCCTCTAGGCATTGTAGAACTTGCTGTAATTCGTTGATGTAATCAACTACACCTCCAATTATTGATGCTTGATCTCCCTACACATTGTAGGAAGAATAGGTTAGAATAAAATATTAATTAAAATTATGAAGAATGCTAGAGGACCGGTAACTTTTGTGATTTATAGCCATCAAATAGCCATCAATGATGGTTTTAATGGTGTTAGATTGGTGTGAGATTTCATCCAATGGCTCACTTTTCTTTGCTGATTACATGCTGGCCAGAATTTAATAAAGTTGCTGGTCCTTAGACTTTTCTTAAATTTAATTGACATTAAGGAGACTTACTCGTTTGACATAAAAAGAGGGCATAAGTGACCTCAAGACAGACAAATGGTGATTCATTTGCTTTCTCCGGTTGCGCTCAACAGTTATATGTGACGATAATACCCTTTCTTGTCCATCTTCGGATGCTGATGCAGTAACCTTCTGTCTCTTCCTTGGAGGAGGAGGAGGAGGACTATTGAAGTCTTCAAGGCTCTCTAAAATGGAAAACAGATCCTCTCCACCAAACTCTCTTGTGTTCAAGAAAGTTTCAGATAGTAAGGTGTTATTATCCATTGCTGGAAGCTTCTCTGTTTCCATCTTCAGCTCCCGGATTATTGGACTTAGCTTGCTATCTGCTGGAATACCTAGCAAAGTGTGGACTGTTTTTCTATTTAGACAATGACTATATATATAGAGAGAGAAAGAGAGAGAGAGTATCTCTTCTAGTAGGTAGGTAAAAATTTCATTAAAACGGTCTATCTTTGGTTAATTAATTTTGAGTTAAAAAAATAAAAAGGGTATTTTAATTAATAAATTAATTTTTTTTATTACATTAATAATTAGTAAATAAAAAGTTTAACAGATTATACTACGTCAAATATTCTCGAGATACAAGTCATTATTTCATACAAGTCTATACAAGTCTCTTTAACTTAATTAACATCACGCGCCACTATCTAACCAACTTTTCAATCAATGCGCAAATATATAACTGTCTTTTTTCGAAAGAATTTTGTTTCCGTTTTCGAATTTTTTCGACATTTTCAATCAACATTCTCTTCCATCTCTGTGTTTTCTTCGTTCGTTCTCTACGATTTTGAAATCAAGCTCTAAAATCAGTTTTAAACAGTTATCTCGTTGTTGAAGATAATGAATAATTCAAGTTTAGATTGTCAATTGAACTAGACAAAGTTGATTATTGTTTTGAATCCAATCAAGTGGCTGAGATGTGGTTCGATTTTTGTTAATGTTTTCGTTAGTAGTTTATGATTCTGTAGATAAAAAAAAAGTTGGCGCATGGTTTTTCCTAATTGAAAGGAGCAATGGCGGCTAAAAAAATTGCAAAGGACTATAAGGGGGTTGAAATAGAAAAGGGAGTCAAATATT
>NC_029790.2:126926190-126927155 GCF_000816755.2 Arachis ipaensis
AAAATAATAAAAGAAAAAAAAACAATAAAAAAATATATTTAGAAAAAAATAGTTTTAATCAAGTAATTAAAATAAAAAAAAAAAGCGTTTAAAAAATAAAATTAAATTTTAGTTTAAACGATAATGGATAAAACAGCACTATATTCCGAAAAAGTTTTGGTATATTAAAAATGTGATGTGATATATGCATGGTAGTAGCGACAAAAGGATCAGTGGGGTGTCTCTGATAGTTGCATGAATTTCTACGCTGATGATGATGATGATGAAACCGTAAGATGATAGTTGCAAGGAAGAGGAATTAGAAGCAGTGTTTGTTATCATTTTGCACTGAATCCCACGAATGCTGAGAGCCTGAGAGGCCGCAGATCAGACAATAGTGGCAGTTTCCGACCGACACACTCTTCTGCAAACTTCAACTTAACAACTATGAACCACAGTAGCTATAATAATGACAACAGATACAACAATTTGTTTATAATTTTAGGTCTTTTATATCATGAAATCCTAAATATTTAAAACACCAGTTAAAAAAGGCTGATTTTTTTTTTATATAGAAAAAATATTGGTATTTTTTTTTAAATTGAATTATTTGATGTAATTACAGATAGGTAGATTTTGTAGGTGAGAAGTCAACACGTGAGGGACGTGTTGCAACACGTGGGGTGTGTTCGACACGTGGCAGTATCCTGGCCAACACGTGGGGGTGTATTGGACACGTGGCACCATATTGGCCAACACGTAGGAGTGTGTTGAATAATTTCCATAATACTGTAATACACTTTAAATAAATATTCAACCAAAATACCATCTCTATTTCCATATCAAAAATAATTTCTAGTTAAAAAAATTATTTTAATTAAATGCGAAATCCACTCATGAACTTTAATTTCTAAGTATAAGAAAAAGAATTCTTATAAACATTATTTCTAGCTAATTAAATTAAACAATGTTTTTTCCAATGTTTA
>NC_029790.2:126927208-126929885 GCF_000816755.2 Arachis ipaensis
TGATACTATATCATGAAATTACTCAATTTAAAAAATTTTAAAAATTTAAACTAATAAAAAAAACATGAATGATTATATTATTATATAGTTTTATCCAATAATTCTTATAAAGTTCTAATTAAGATTTTTTTTTCTGATAAAAAAATATAAAAAAATTGTGAGCGAATGGAATCTATATCTCTTGTGTGATATTTATTTGGTGTAGCAGGTTGATATAGTTGGTGTGTTAATGCAATGCAGCCATGCAGGTATGGCAGCCACTATTTATTTTTTTATGATGAGTTAGTTATTTTTGCCTCCTTACACAAACTGCAAGTGGAAGAGGAATTGTTTTGTAATTAGCAAAAGAACATAGAGAGGATCAATTCAGCATCTACATACATTAAAATTTCCATTCATAATAAATACATCTGCCTCCCCTTCATAATTATTACTTCACTCAAACAATATTTAAACTATTTTCAAAATATTCCTGGAAACTATATCATTTTAAACTTGAATTTCAACAATATTTGGCCTCATCATGAATAAAGACAAAGTTTTAGGGTGATGTTTGTGGTTTATAAGAAATTTAATCACAGAAATTTAAGATTTAGGTTTAAACAAGTGATTAAAATTGGAAGTTAGAACTACTACTTCTAAAAGAGACAAATTAAATTTGAATATTATTCTCAACTCATTTCATGTTGTGTTACATACTAAAATTTTATTAATCATATCCTGTATATATAAAAATTAATCAATGCATAAAAAAATACATAAAAAGTTTATTATATTATCATAAACAAGAAGTTCAATTATTCATCTCTTAGAAGTCTATTAAATACTAAGTTTGATCATTTTGACCTTTAATTAACATGTATAAATATATAATAGCTAATTTAGGGATTGATTTTTAACCCTAAACCATATTTTTTGCAACAGTATCGAAATAAGTTGAAAATTTATATTGCACCTTCTTTCTAAATTCTAAATGATGATTTTATTGCACTAAAAATTAAGTAATACCCAAAGTCTAACATAGGCATGTTCTAGAAGTTCCGAATTATAATTAATGTTCACACTTCATATACTATTAATTGGACTACTACAACTAAATGAAGTAATTAAGCATACTATTACTAATAATTAGACTATTCGGCCTAATTATTGAGATTTTAAATTCTAGAATCACAACACAAAGATGCTATATATGGTACGGTTAAATTATTACATACATATCTGACATTAATGGTACCCTCAGATATATGGTTAGTTTAAGTCTATAAAGAACATCATCATGAATATAAATACGTATGTAGAAGAGGGCCAGAGAGATAGAGAGAGGAAAGGACAATAATGGAATGGAACATAACAAATTTTAAAGAGAAATAATAAAGAGGGTTACCGTGTTAATGGGGGCAAAAGAAACAAAAATGAAAACTTGGTGTTATTAAATGTAGAGAATGTTGTGCTTCAATTCTACATGCATCAAATGAAATAATACAGATACCTTCCCACTGAAGGAACTGCGATAGTTGTCCATTTATTTTATGTCTTGTGTTAATTTAGTTTTAAAAAATATTAGAAAACAATAATAAAAAATAATAAATTTTGATAGTTTTTTAATATCAAAAAGTTTCAGTGACCAGCAGTTTTAATCAAATTTAACTATTAAAATATCATTCAGTTAGCAAGTATCATTTTTTTCTAAATATCTTACGTGCCCATAATAAAATTTCTCTTCTATTGCTCATTTTTTTTAAATATTCATTATTTGCTGGCCTAAAATTTTAAAAAATGCTGTCCCTAGCATGCTGCTTTAAGTTTTCTCTTTAGTTTTCTATGTTTTCTTATTACAATAAAAAAGCCTTCACATCCTTAAAAGTTAAAATGCAAAAATCATACACTCAAAACCCCCTATGCATAATACTATAGTGAAAAAAAAGTTGAATAAAGAGTGGAAATTGTATTCTTTACAATAGCAAAAGAATATAAAAAAAATTAAAGATATTATATATAATATACATTTTTCTCAAAATATAATTATAATCTTTATTCTTTACCAAAAAATTTTCTCCATTTTTTCTTCTTTTGTATATTTTCAATGTCAATTCCAAACATTTAGTTTAAGATATATTATATTTTGGGATTATTGTTAGAGCGTTGATATTTTGTTAGGAATATTATTATAAATAGATAAAAAATTAACTACATTTTTAACTTTTATAAAATTTGGATATTTTAGTTTTAATTTCAATAAAATTTTTATTGTAATGTTAACTTTAACATTTTCAAAAGTTACTAATTTTGGGCTTTATCATCATATTTTTAGGTAATAAGGGATTAGATGAATTGAGTTGTATACAAGTAACAGCCTGGTTCATAATCTCATTTGAACACATAATTCAAAATTTTTATATCCAAGTTACGAACTTGTTATATATATATAGGGGTGATCAAAACAGGTCAAACGTGTTAGGTCTATCCACTAAGCTCATCAAAAAGGTGAGTGGAGCTAAAATTTTAAATTTATTGAACTAAAAAAATTGTCAAATCTGCAAATTTTAGTGCCGTAAGGCAAGTTGGCCCGTTGGACTAGGTTTTTTTTGTTTTAACACAAAAGGGTACTACAAGAATATATATATATAGATTTTCTTTATTTTAATTTTTTTCTGTTTTCTTATTTATTTTAGTT
>NC_029790.2:126929951-126938758 GCF_000816755.2 Arachis ipaensis
CAAAAAAGTTAGACGGGCTAATTCATGTACTATCAATTTACCATAAAATAAGATGGACTAGCATTTTAGGCTATATTGACTTATATTTCATACACGTACATCTTTCAACTATTTTTTATAATCTTATTCTCGATTGATCTTGCATTTTTCATCAAATGTTGGGACAAACTCAGCAGCCTTCGTGTTTGAGAGGAAACGTAAAAGTCAAAATAATAATTGCAAGTGAAAGATTAGTTAGTCTACCAATGTTGACTATTTTGTTAAACATGATAAGTAGTTCCAGAAGGTGTTCTAATATAAGATAAAAATTGGTGAGGAGTCACAAGTAATGCTGACGAGGAGTAATTGCCTGTTTCAGGATGCATGCGACTGCGTTTATTTCATATTGACTAAAGATACCTTTTTTTTTATGGATAAAATGGTTGAGAATAATGGCTAGATAGATTGATATGTTTAATTAAAGTGTTTAATATAATATTTATTTATATATTAATTATTATCTTTATACAAATAATTTTTTACGTAAGTAGTCATTTTATTTAATTTCATGCGTTTAAAAGTGTTTAAAATCAAAGTATGATTTAGCAGCGATTTTTTAAGAGTTTTGCGTAGGTTTTACATTGTCGTTAAACAACTCTGCAACAATTGGCGAATCGCCATCTTTTAAGACGCTGTCAAAGAGTTTTGAAACGATTTTTAGTAGGTGAATGCTACTATGTCCTTTCTAAAATAAAGAGTAAATTATTCCTGTGATATATATAGTGTTTATAATTATAATTAAGTTGAATATTAACCATAATAATTAGGTATATGTTTTTTACTTTTTTTTTTCTCTCTTATGATTATTTAAATTTAGTTTAGCATCATCAGTTTGGTGGTAGCAGTGGCTGTCACCGCGGTAAACTCACAAACCCATCAACAATGTGCATACGTATTCAGCTCGTTACACATGGCAACATTTGTGCTATTGAGGTACAGAAAATTTCTGCTACATAGACACAATTCCTTTCCAATCTCAGCATACACCCATTGCGCCTCCTCCACCCTCTTCTGTATGGTGATAACATCCTCGGAGTTCACTATCCGCAAAATTTTTGTCCCGTAAAAGTGATTAAATTCTTGTGCATAATTGTCACCTCATCTTGCAAATCCTATTGTTTGCAATTTAATTCGACTTGATCTCCACCTCATCGACAACAATGTTTTTAATCTCATAAGAATCCGAATCTACCATCCCTTGAAACTTGTATTTGACATCATCAACAACAATGTCTTTAATTGTGTTTATGACCTGTCTGAAGAATCTTTTCAAATGTCTTTAATTATGACTTCTATCATCACGGACCATAAGCTCTCCTCTATCTTCAAGTGCATCAATTGCATTCGTAAAGATCTCTTCCACTTCATAAAACTCATCTGGTGAATCACTTTCAATATATATATCACAAGGGATAATTTATCCTTTATTTTAGAGAGAGTATGATAGAATTCACCTTTTTAGTAATTACTCTTATAACACTAAACATGTAATTGGGTTATGGTAATTTATAACTGCTGCTATTTTTTTATTGGTTTATAACTGACATTTTTTTAGATAAATTGGAAAATAATTTTGAGTGATATTAGGTAGTCAAAGAATAATTACAATATAGAAATATCACGTAAAAATTTTTATTCTCTTGATAAGCAAGTGACATACACTTTCTTATCATTTATTCTCCTTATCACCTACCATTTTGCTGCATGCTTGGAGTCATTAATGTTCGTTCCAAAATCAATTTCAATTTCTTCCAAATCAAATCCTTAACATCTCTCAATCACATTATTATCCATTAAAATGCAATAATTCTCTGTAAAAATTATGGAAGTAAATTAAAAAATTTTAACAACTTCTACTGTATAATTTATATTTTACATATAGACTATTAAAAAATAAAATATAAAATATAAACAAAAATTAAAAAATAAATTTTTAAAAATAATTATTAACTCGTCATATTAAAATCAATAAATAAGCATACATATGAATATTAAATAAAAATATTAAAATAATTAAAATCATGACCTATTAGTACACATATGAGATAATTTGAAAAATACAATAAGACGTATAGTTTAAAATTTGATAATATTAATTATAAAAATTTATTAATTATAGACATCATATGTATGAAATTATGAA
Organism: Arachis ipaensis; assembly: GCF_000816755.2. Lineage (NCBI taxonomy): Eukaryota > Viridiplantae > Streptophyta > Magnoliopsida > Fabales > Fabaceae > Arachis > Arachis ipaensis. The sequence continues at coordinate 126,932,134 of NC_029790.2, forward strand.
TATTATGAGTATAAAATTATGGATGTTATTAATATGAAATTATAGATGTTATGTGTATAAATTTATGGATGTTGAGTAAATTTATTAATTGAATAAATTAATTTAAAAATTTGACATTTTTTTAAATTCAATTATGATAAAATTTAAAAATATATGTGTTAACTTTATAGTTACTTATGCAATAACTAAAAAATGATATGTGTATGAATGTAATATCTAATAAACATGAATTTAATTTTTAGATGTTAGTTGTATGTAATTATGGATGTTATGTATATATAAACATATGAATGTTATGTGTATGAACTTAGTTAGTACAATATAATTATTTTTTTTCTCAAAGATAGATATTATTTTATTATTATAAAATAATAATATTTCCATAAGGAAGTACAAAAGAAGTTGGGTATTCTCAATTATCACCAAATGTGATTGGAAGACAAATAGTTTAAGAAAGAGTAAAGTAAGAATAGAGAGAAATTATTAGCATTCATCAGGTATGGCTATTGAGTTCATGCATTAGACTGCTGGCTTCTTGCACTATCTCCGGCGCTGGGCTTATTAGCTTCTCAAAGACACACCTATTCCTCGCTTTCCAAGTGCTCCAACACATGGCCGCGATGAAGAGGATCTTTTGTCTACCTTCGATTTGAGCCGCTGTCCAAGATAAGGCTCGTTGCCACCAATTGATGAAGGTCTCCTCTTCTCTCTGTCATAAGTCAGGGGTTATTAAGCTTAGACTCTAGATTATTAAAGGCAGAGGGCATTAGATAAAGGCATGAGAAAGTGATTCATCTTTCAGCATGCATCTTAGGTAAGTGGTGGGGGGTGGATGCAAACTGGCTATGGATTTGTTGCAAAACCGGAAGCTTTTCATAAAGACTCTTCCATAAAAAAATCTTAATTTTATGAGGTAATTTCAATTCTCAAATGCTATTCCATACTCTGTTGTTCTGTATATTCTGAGGCATCAATGAAGTAGGAGAATGAAAGAACACATAAGCAACTTTGTATCCTGACCCAACTTCGTATATACCAAATTTTGTCCAGCACCAATTAACTTCATCCTCCTCCTCTGTTGGTTTGATGGAAAAAAATTTATTGCATATATCAATTGGAAAAATTGACTCAATCAGGTTTCTGTTCCATCTTCTATCAGGATTTAGTAGCGCATTAACATAATACACTTGCAGATTCGGTGGGATTGTCACTGCAGCTTGAGGGACATTAAAGGACAATAGTGGTGGGAGCCAGAGATCATGGAAGATGCGGACATTAGCACCAGAGCCTATTTTCCATAACAAGCCTTTCTCAATCACCTTGCGGCCTTCAAGAACACTTCTCCAACCCCACGATGGGATGCTTCCTATCTCTGCATGTAAGAAATCTGTATATCTGAAATATTTTAGCTTTGAACATTCTTGACAGTGTAGAATTAGGGTATTTCATTAGACGCTAACATTGCTTGCCCAATAAGGCCAAATTTTGTGCCCTTAGATCTTTGATCCCCAACCCTCCATCTTTCTTCGGTCTCGTCATTGTGTCCCATTTAATCCAAACCATTCTTCGTTCTGTGCCTTTTTGACCCCACCAAAATTGTGAGAGTATGCTATGAATCTCAGTAAACAGCGTGTCCGAGAGCTTGAAACAAGAGAGTGTGTAAATAGGAATCGCTTCCCCCACCGCTCTCAATAGTGTGTGCCTGCCACCTGAGGACAATAAACTTCTTTTCCAACCCATAATCCTCTTCTGAACTTTATCCTTGATAGCTCCAAAGGTTGCTTTCTTTGATTTCTGAACTATGGAGGGCAGCCCCAAGTATTTGTCTTGGGCTCCGATATGTTCAATATTTAGTGTCTGCGCAATTGCTAGTCTTCTGTTCTAAGGTGTGTTGTGACTGAAAAAGATGGCCGACTTGTTCAAATTGACTTTTTACCCACTGAAGCCCTCATATAGATCTCTAGCAATTACAAAATGCTTTGGCTTGTATTAGGTGAGCCCTTGCAAAAAAGGATTGAATCATCAGCAAACAAAATGTGATTAACTGTTTGGCATATCCGATTAACTTGAACTCCTTAAATTAATCTGTTTTGCTCTGCCTTGTATAGTAAGAAGGAAAGCCCTTCCGCACAAAAAAGAAATAGATATAGAGATAGGGGGTCACCCTGTCGGATGCCCCTATTTGGCCTAAAGTAGCCAAAAGGTTGCCCTTCCACAACAACAGAGTAAGAAACAGTCGTTACCAATTTCTTAGTCCAGTTAATCCATCTAGCATCAAAGCCCAGCTTTTCCATGATGTATCATAAGAAGTGCCATTCAACCCTATCATAAGCCTTGCTCATATCTAATTTAATAGCCATCTCATGATCTGCTCCACTTCTCTTATTTTTCAAATAGTACATACATTTGTGGGCAATTAGAATATTATCTGAAATGAGTCTACCTTTGAGAAAAGTACTCTGATTTGGGCTTATAATTTTATTCATAATACCTTGTAGTCGGTGCACCATAACTTTAGAAATAATTTTATACATAACTGAGGACAAGCTAATCGGTCGTACCTGAGTCATGTCACTGGCATCTGACACCTTTGGAATCAAACAAAGTTGAGTATGGTTGAAGCTTTTTAAAATTTTGTCACTGTGAAAGAAACTGCGCACTACCTTAAAAACGTCACCTCCAACTATATCCCAGAAAAAGCAATGTTCTGAAAACCAATTCGGACCAGCCGATCGAACCAGTCGAACTGCAAACCGGACACAAAAATGATTCGGCCAATCAGTAAAACCGCAAAATCTAAAAACTGGAATTGAACCGGTGAATCGGCCGGTTTTTTGGCTGGGCAGCAAAACGCCGCTGTTTCCGCCTTTGAAACCCTAAATTTGAAAACAAATCCCTAATTGCCTTCTTCTCATTCATCGAGCTTCACTGAAGCTGCTTCAGAGGTGAAGTGAACTGAGAACTGAGAACGCCTCACTCTCACACGGGTCGAGCCACTGCCGTCGAGCCACCGCCGTCAATCCTTCGAACAGCCACCTAATCGCGCAGCAGCCGTCGTTCCTTCGACCAGTCACCTGCGTCGTTCCTTCGACCAGTCGTCCCTTCGAAGGTGCTCCAGTCTCCACCACTGCTTGGTCAATCGGCGTCACTGTCTCTCACTCTCCCTATTGCATGTTCTGTTTGAAGCCTTGAAGGTGCTTTCGAAGATCCAGAGTTCCAGGTATTTTTTTTTTAGTTATGATTGTTTGATTCCTGATGAGTTTGATTGAGTATTTCTTTGATTTTGTGAAGCTCTGTGACATGATGAACTCTGAAACTGTGAACTTTGAAACTGTGAAGAACTGATTACTGAAACTGAACTGATTCCTGATGAGTTTGATTGAGTATTTTTTTAGTTATTTTATTTTTCTTTGAACTGATTACTGAAACTGAACTGATTTTGCTTTGTTTACTGATTATTGAAACTGAACTAATTTTGCTTTGTTTATTGAACTGGATTTTGTTGTTTGCTGAATAATTGTGAATAATTTTGAATAATTTTGGATGTTGTTTGTTATGAACTTGAGAGTTGAGATTATTGGGTTGGATTGCTGGTAATGTTTAGATATGGATGAAAGTATCAACCTTTTACTTCTGTTATGTTTTTACTCTGTTGTCTTTAATATTTTTTGTTTTATTGTGATTTTTTGTTCTTGAACTTGTTAATTTGATAATTTGCTAAATTATTGGGTTGCTGTTGTCTTAATTTGCTAAATTGTTAGGTTGTTGTGATTTAATTTGTTGGATTTTTTTATTCAAATTTTGTTGTTGTTTATTTGGTATACTATTATTGTTCTTTAGATTATTGGCTTGCTATGTTTTCTTTTTTAATTGTTAATTTGTTGATTTTTTAAATTGTTATTGTGATTCTTGGGTTACTTCATCCCTGAGGAGGAGAAAGCCAAGGAGTTATTCGAACACACACACAAGGCGTTGCTGAGAGTGCATTGGAGAAGCTTCACAAGTTTGCCGAAACAATGCTGATGGAGATCCTGAATAGGAAGAAAGATGGTTTCGATAGGAATCGTCTGGAACTTTCTCATCTGACCGTTGCTACTAAAAATTTCTTTGATAATATGGTGACACAATTGGAGGATAGAGGGCTTAATGATGTGAATGTGAAGAGTTATGGTGAAAGCTCAAGCTCCTGCTCATTGTCTTCTTGGCCTCGAGGTGTGGTGAGGGATGGGATGACAGAGATTGGTCTCCGGAAATGCGGTTATTGCGGTTACTACAACCTTGCCAGCACTCTAGAGTGTCCCTGCATTGAGAAGAGATACAAATACCAGTGCTGGATCTATTCTCATGATCCTCGTGTCATTTGGTGTCCATTGTGTATGGTTAATTAACATCTATTCAATTACTCAAACCATTTTCCTTTTGCTAGCACTTGGTTTTTTTATTCCAATCTTGCTCTTGTTAATTTATTAAATTATTGCTATTGTGATTCTTGTTGTTGAGATTGTTCTTGCTAGTGAGTAGTATTAATTTGGATTTGTTAAAATTTGTTAGACTATAACTATATTTGGTGTGTTTATAATAGAGGAATAGAGAAATGGGCAGCTAGCATTGTTTCACTGATTGTTGTTTCAATTCTGCCTCTTCTCTGCTGCAAGAAGCTCACCCTCTCACTAATTCAATCTTCCTTCTTAATTGTTGTGAATTTGCTTGTTTTATTGATGGTTGAATTATTCACTCTATACTTTATACTTCCCTTAATTCAATATAATTGTTGAGTTTGCCTGTATGTATATGATATCAGTTTATTTATATTTATTATTTTATTATAAAACAGTTTTTTCGGTTCAATCATGGTCAAACCGGTTGAACCTATAAACCAGTGAACCAGTAGTTAGAACGGTTCGATGATCGGTTCGGTTTTCAGAACTTTGAAAAAAAGTGAAAAAACTTAGCTGTAAACCCGTCATCACCAGGAGCACTCTGAGCATGAACACTATATTCTCGAAAAATTATAAATGCACATAAAAAAATTAAATAAGTTTATTACCATACCTCATCAAAGCTAGTGTAGTTTTTCATATTTTCGAAAATTGATTGACTGACAACAACTTCGTCGGGTAAGTCCATCTGTTGTTCAAATTCTTCAACACCTTCTACCATAGGTATCGTATTAAGGTCAAATTCAAATGACATACTATTTGTAATGATAAAGATGATTTCTTGTAAAATTTCTTGACCTATTCTAATTGTGCTTGCAATGGTATTAGAGTTATGAATTTTGAATAAAAATAATTGAATTAACGGAAACAAAATCATATTAGGATAGGTTTCAAGTTTTGTATCTTTGCATTGAATGATGATAAATGACTTAACAAAAAAAGAAAATCAATTACAATTAATTCATTTAATATAAATTATCATTACCATTTTTTATAATTATTATTAATCTTTATTGTATTCTTAAATATAAAAATTAAATTATAAAAAGAAATGTTAAGTATTGATTACAAGAATGTCTAATCGTAAGGAATATGGTATTATAATTAATGTCATTAATAAGTGAGGCCGATAAGAATATGATAAGTAAATTGATAGGAGAGTGAGATAAAAAATAAAACTGTTGTTAAGTTATATAAATGAAGTAGAAAGTTAGGCTAATTATGGTTGAAAATTTTTTGTTACCAAACTTTTTTCAATAATTTTAGCCATCACACACTCATAAATACTAGTACTTCGCACCCACATACATATTTAAAGATACTATTTATTATTTCAGAATTGCTATATATCCAAGTATTTTTTTTATCCAAGTTTATCTAAATAGGTCCAATACCAACAAAAAGCACTCTCATTAAAAGAGCGTCATTACACGCGCTTTTTCTTCTTCTCCTTCTCCGATTCTCCCTCGCACTTCTTCTTCTTCTTCTCTCCCGTACTTCTTCTTGTTGTTGTTTCAAATTCACGCATACGTTCTCCTTCTTCTTCTTCGCGCACGCAGATTCTTCTTTTTTTCCTCCTCCTCCTCCTCCTCCTCCTCCTCCTCCTCTTTTGTTATCATCATCACCAACAACACCAATATTTTGCTAACATCTTTATTGGTTTTGATTTTTTCTGGTGTCATCATTAAATAATTTTAATTTATTTTAGTTTATTTGTGAATTAATTTTAGTTTATTTGTGTGTTAATTTCAGTTCACTTGTGAATAAAGAATTTGGTCAATACTTATCAGCAGCATCAAGTGAATCGAAATTAACACACAAATGAACCAACAATCAACACACAAATGAATCGAAATAAATTAAGAAATGAACCGAAATTATTTAATGATGACAGCAGAGAAAATTATAACTAATAAAGACGTTTGCAAAATGTTGGTGTTATTGGTGATGACGATAAAGAAAAAGAAGGAGGAGAAGAGGAGAAAAAAGAGGAGGAGAAAAAAAAGGAAAAAGAAAAAGTCTGCATGTGTTTTGTTGGAAAAAAAAAGAAAAAGAAAGAAGTGGAGAAAAAGAAGGAGGAGAAGAAGAAGAAAAGAAGAAGAACCTTCAAAAATTTAAAAAAAAAAAAAAAAGAAGAAATACGAGGAGGAGGAGAAGAAAAAAAAAATAAAAAAAAAAAGAAGAAG
>NC_029790.2:126938805-126953826 GCF_000816755.2 Arachis ipaensis
AAAAAAAAAAAAGAAGAAGATTTAAAACAGAAATGCATGCAAAATAAAAAAGACACATGATTTAAATTAAGTTTTTTATTTTATTTTGAATTCATAATAACTTTAACTTGAAGTAGTAAAACTGAAAAGGCACGCAGTAAATAGAGACAAAGTTTAGAGACGAATGAATTATTAGGAAGTTCTGATATTTTGGAGAATTTGGAATTTTGGTTGCAGTATTTGTCATGATTTGTGTTCTTTAAAGAGAGTAGTAGTGTGGTAAATATGAAATATAATAGTGCTACCCCTGTACCAAATAAAGCCATTAATATCAAGTCAGCAAAAAGCTGAGCTACTGCAAAAGTTATAATACTGTTTATGCAATATGCATACAGTACCATACATTACAACCACCCAAATCATATTAATTAAACAAACGAACCAAACATATTATTTGGTTAGGGCTAACTAGTTGGTTCCTTCTTTCAACATGTTTTGTTATGTACAATTATATATATACATACACACATTTAATGAGTTCTAAATAATAATTTAGGAGAATCATCCCACGATAAAAGCTAATTGTTATTATTATAAAGTTTTATGCGACTTTTTCATGTATTAATCCTCAAATGTGAAAATTTTTAATATTTTCTACATTTTAAATTCTTAAAGAGGCTACGCTGTTATATAAATAGAGTTAAAAGTGAATTGAATTAAGTCGAGTCAAGTTAAATTTATTTAACTTTGACTCACAAAAATTGAACTCGACTCACAATTTGATTTATTAATAATAGCGCCTATTTTAAAACTTAAGTTTAGCTTACAAAAAATTCACTAACTAACTTAAATAATTTGAATATAAATTATAATTTTATATAAAATAATTATAATTTATCTTTAAAAAATATCAATTGTACATGCTGTCTATTTATCCAATATAATTATGTCTTTTATCGTAATTATATATAAAAAGTATGTGTGTATAATTATATATCATTATTATAAAGTAAGAGTATAAAATGTCTAATATATGTATTAATAATATACATAATTATAATAAGTAATATATATATAAGCGAATCTATGATGTACTGACATGGAAACAGGACACGACACGACACGGGACACATCGACATACAAAGTTTAAAATCTTATAAGACACGGCGACACACATACATATAAAATATAAAGTATTTTTTAGATAAATGTTAATGATATTTTAATATTTTATTGGTATTAAAATATAATTTTTTTAATTATTTTTAATATCTTATTTTTAATTATATCAAGTATTTAAAATATTTTTTATTTTAATAAATAATAATATATATACTATATATAAAGAAGTGATGGTATTTAGATATATTCAAGCGTGTCCGAAGAAGAATTTTTTTATTTTTTATTAAGACATGGTTGGACACAGCAGATACGCGTATCGAACCAATGTCAATGAGTGTCTTGTCCAAAATGTGTTCGACACACAGATACGACAACTCAACAAAATATCCGTACTTCATAGTAAACGATCAATTCACGAATTAATGAATTAAATTTATTATTTAAATTTAAACTCGACTTATTTAATATATAAATTCGAATTCAGATTTAAACTTAATTTATAAATTCATAAACTCAACTCATCAAATTGTTAATAAGTCAAATAAAACCAACTTCCAAATCTCTTTTCGTGTAAAGAATATAATAAAAAATAAAGTGGGACAAAATTTAAAAACAAAGTAGCAATAAAGTATAAAAATGAAAAGAAATAAATAGGGCCTCGTCCATAATTCATTATTTGTGAATCTGAAAAGACATTCATTACGACCCACGAAATGTATGAGCAAAACATTACTGCTGTTTGTATTGCAGCCAAAAAAGCCATGGTTGTTGCATTGCATTGGTAATTGCGCATTCGGAAGAGAGTGATGATGGTGAGATGCATAGTGAGTCCAATCCACTTGATTCTCTCTTAGATTTCTGTGGCCCCATTTCATGTATTGTCTCCATCTTCCTCTCTTTATTTTCATGACCGTTGGATATATATTCCAGACTAAATACACTGCACCTTTCCATCCATCCATTATTATTATTATTGTTATTATTATTATTATTATTAATGTTAATCCAAACGTGATGTTCTCCAAACATCTATGTAGCTATCCAGCCTATCCTAACCTAATCACATCCAGAAATTAATGCCCTTAAGGTCACATTGATTTCATAATCAGTAATCTGAATCTCTTTTATATGTACATGCACTACACGTAGATTTCAACACTAACTTGTTCACATTAGAAACTGGAAATAATTATGGAAGTTGCATATTTGCATATATTACAATTCAAAAACCAATTTGGGTTGATCAACTAGTCGGTTCCTCCGCTTAAGTAAGTGTCGAAAATTAAAATCTCATCTTGTGTATATAATAATTTATTGGTCAGCGTCAGACCTCTAAAATAAAACTTTGTTCCGCGACAAATTAGTCTTTAGTCTGTCAGACTGAAAAATACCATGAACAACCAAAATATATTACAATTCAAATTATTACGTATATACAAAAATTAGTTACTAAATTAATTATTAATATAAAATACTTATTAAAATATAAAATATATATTAAAAATTTTTAAATAATATATATTTATATACAAATATAAATATAATGACTGATTTGATAATTATTTTCTATATGCATAACATTTTTATTAAAATTAGATTACAGTTACATTAATTATTTCAACTACATAATCCATTTAATTTGACAGGGAATTAATTGTTTTCTAATTAACAATCAGCCAACAAAAGATAGAATGTATAAGAGGTGATGGTTTAAACTATTATTGTAGGAAGAGAGAAAAATTTTAATGAAAGAGAAATGTTAGCAATGATTGATTGTTGAATAAAAAAAAGAAAAATATAAGGTACCAACATATTATCTGTCAACTAATTATTAATAATAATTAATTATTATATTTTAAACACATATATAAAGAGACACATCAAAAAAATATATCTATAAAAACATTTTTATTAAATACAGCTAGAAAAAAATATTTTTATTAAATACATCCACAAAGACACTTCTATTAAACACAATTATAAATAAGAATTGACAAAAATACTATTAGTAACATAATAGGATTGTAAAAAAAATTGTTTTCAATCTTTTTTCCATCGTGATATATCTAGCCGCTATATGTATTTACTATATTTACTTTATGTAATGGGAATATTGAAAGGTACGGTGCACAAATTTTTGTTTCTAAATAAATATCATTCTTTATATATACCTAATCCATAAATTTTTTTTTTTATAATTTCTAAGATTTAAACTCAAGAACCTTTAATTGTAGTGTATGTTATTTTACTAATCAAATATTTAATAAATAAAAAAAATTAATTAAACGCTAATAAATATAATAAGACAAACACAACAGACATGGTACAAAGTAGTATTAATATTTATAGATATTATATTTGGTAAAATTAATAGACAAGACATAACATATATATAAAGCCTAGAAAGTCTAATCACTCTAATGTTAAAAAAGAAAGAGCGAAAAAAATCATGACCAATTGACCATCATCTATCCACCACTATCACTATTATCGCTACATATCAACCACCACTATAGATAGGGGAATATTAGGGGCACAAAAAATACAGTTAGAATTTGTTTTATTTAGCATTCATTAATTATCGCAACAATTAATAAATGATAAATAAGATAAATTATGACTATTTTTTGGCTAATTTTCTTTTGTTACCAAACATTTTCGCATAGATATTCATCACTACAAAAACAGATAGATCAACAATTTTAAAGTTGAATATATTGATAATATTTGTTAAATTTTTTATGCGCATTATTGAGTGTATATTGAAAAAACTAAAATAGAAAAGAAAAGTAAAATCATAGAATTTACACAAGAAATAATTAATAAATCCAACATATAGGTTATTAATCGTAAATAAGAGATTATTAGTAGTATCATATGCATGCAGTAACATGCATAAAGAACACCGAATTGAAGAATAGAGGACCTTAAGTTGGTCCCTTTTATTAAAAGAGAGTGTACAAAAAAGTGAAACAATTATGTAATAAATTATGTAGCAACAAAAATACACTGAACATAGGCCATGGTAGTTTATGGCTCGTCAGCAATAATGAAACTATAGCAATGGCTGCACTCAGAGTTAATTCACAATCAAATGGGTACACAGAACACCCTAGAAAGCCCAGAGAAAATGATTCATCAATATGTTCCATTTTGTCTTTATACTCGTAGATCTTAATTGCATCCCTTTAATTATTGATGGATATAACTAATATATTTAGAGTGAATATGAACTCTCTGTTTTTAACTAAAATAAAATAACAATTTATTTGATCATCTACCACAAAAAATATGAGATAATCTAGTTTTTTATTTTTTATGGTTAAAGATAGTAATAATTTATTTTAGTTAAAGACCGAGTTGTCTATTTTTTATCCTTAATAAATTTTTATTATTTTATAAGTCCCAAAAATTATTCTCTTTAGATAAATTTATCTTTCTATTATTTCTATTATTTTCAATCAACTTTTTAATAATTTGTGTTGAACAAGTAAATTTTTTTTATCAAATTTTATTGTAACATTAGATCTCAAAAAATGTTATTATAAAATAAATTAGTCTCTTTAATTTTAAAATAACAAATGACTAATTTATCCAACAAGAATAACTTTTAAAAATTTATAGAATAATAAAAATTTATTTTGAGTTAGTGTTCACTTAGAGAAAAGAGAAAATAAAAAATAAGTAACTTTTTTTATTTTTTGAACAATTAGTATATAAAAATGGATATTTAAATTAATTAAATAACAATAAATTATTAAAAAATTGACCAAATACTGAATTTTAAAGGACAAGTAGTATTTTTTTAAAAAAAAATAGAGATTGGATTGTATATGTTTAGGGTTTACACTAATATTGATGCAATTACAATGTTAGTCAACAAAATTATAAGAAAATGTCAAGTCAGAATCTGTTATAATAACTATTTACGTTGATGATTTATTTTCAGTGTAATTGTTAGGATTTAGGAAATTATTGTCCTAATTATTCTTCTAATACGTAAATGAGTAAAAATTAATATATATTATTTTTTAAATATCAAAAAATGAAAAAACACAAAACCTTATTTATTTAAAATTAAGAGGATAAGTTAGGACTCCTAATAATCTTTTTAATTCTATTTCGATAGACATAGTATAAAATTAGTTTACATTGTTTTTAATAACAAAAATAATAATCTCCATCTGTATTATATATATTGTAAAGGAACAAGAAACAATCATTCCGGCCATTTCATGTTTGGAGTTAAGAAAATGGTACATGCATGGTGGCGTCGACACCTCTGCACCCTGATGAGTGATAATGTGGCCTACTTAGAATTTTTATTTTTATATTTTTTTAAAAATAATGGTGTACCTTCCGAGCATATTAACTATGAATACTATTGTTGGCATGATATTGCTGGAGCCATCATAATAAAAAGACAAAAAAGTAAATAAATAAATAAGGGTTTTTTTTTTTTTTTTGATATGCAATTAAATCCCTTTTTGGTGATAGCGACTAGTATATTATGATATGTGAGAGAGTAATGGTTTGCGCGTTTGAATTAGCCCCACATTCATTTTTTAGGTATCCGAATGTTTGAAACCAAATGGGGACTTTCACTATCCTCATCTCCCTTCTCCTATTCTTTTCTCGATTCCCTCTTTTATACGTTTCTTGATTTTCTAGTACTAATCTATGCTTTCAACTTCGCCAAATCAATGTCACAGGTACGAAGTTGTTCATGAATTATGTTGCATGACGTTTAATCAGTCCAACAATTTAACTACATGTTCTAGCTCTCAGGGTTATTTTATCACTTATTTGGATGGATCAGCACACTGCACACAGCACAACTTTTATTTATTTTTGGTCATGTGACAACTCTTTAACATGAAATTGTGGAGTAGTTATATATATATATGGGCTTCTATATCTTGGCCCAATGGTGATGAGCTAGGCCTGATAACGAAAATTTCAATTAGTACCAAATTCAATTAGAGACTTTCTTCATGACCCCAAAGAAAAAGGAATTATAGATTTTTCTTCATCATCACAGAATCGTTCAACTAATACTAGATTTTTCTTTACTTTCTCTATTTCATCTCTTCATGTTAAATTCTCTATTTATTTTTACGTTGATTTGTGCAAAGTCAAGTAGATAATACCTAGCAGAAAATATTAATATTTGTGCACTAAATATCAGCAATCATTAACCAGTAATGTAGAACAAAAAGAGAAGAAAAAATGGGAGTACAGTATAAGTAACTAATTAGTTACCGAAATTGATTGTAACAGCAGTTTTAGAAAGACTTTTAACCAGTAAGATCGTCTTTCTAGAAAACTCATCCACTCCAAACTATTAACCAGCAAGAGAAGTTAAGACAGAAGATACAATATGCAGAGATCCAGTAATGACAATAATGCCCTTTTGATCCCCTTTATTGGTGAGAATCTTATTTGCAGTTCTGAGACTACCCTTTAAAGAGGACTCTGTAGCCAATATGATCTTCCTGCCATATACCAAATTTCTTTCAGATCTTACTGGAAGACGATGATGATCCTTTAATATTTCGTTGTATTCTGCCATTCCATCATGAACTACCCCAATGCCAAGCTCTTCAGAAGCTTGAATCCAAGACTGCCTCAATGACGAAGCCGGAGTAATTCGAGTCGCACCTCCAGCAATAGCAGCTTCGGTCAAAATAACTGCTTCCACCTGTACCCCTGCACAATGGAGTACCACCGTATTAACATCTGTAGTACTCCCATCTTCTCATAATAATCGTCGCTTTCACATTTTAGATTCATTGGCAAATTAATATTAATAGACTTTTATTGATTCTAGAGACACTAAAGCAAGTAAAAAAGGCAGTTAACAAATGGGGCCTTATTTCACACCAATTTTATTTTTATGTACTACATTTTGCAATTTAGAATACTATAAAACACAAGACGAATATCAATAACCAGCATGTCATTAACAATGATATGCACTTAAAGAATACTAAAGCATTTTTTTTTTAATCGACAACACTGTAGGCATGCACAATATTTAGAAGTCTGATGGACGCAAAATTATGCCGCCAATATGTTACAATTCAATCCAGTTTGACACTTTCATGACTAAAAGAATGTTTTTCACATTCTCATGGCGCCGACTTCATGTAACTCTGACGCAACTGATATGACTTTGAACTAAATTAGCATAAAATTAACAGTTTACCAGAGAGAATATATTTAGCGAAACCAATATGATCTTTGTCGCTTGCCATTGCAACAATAAATGTCAATGGAGCCTCTGGAAATGCCATCTGTAATGTGCTCATCAGGGCTTCAGCAGATTCCTTTGTGTGGGCTACAGCATATGCATATACACCAACACATCAATGACAACTGCTCTTCTTGCATGTTTGTTGTAACAATCGAAAAAAATCTTACTGGTCCCACTAAAAATGTTTATAAGCATAAGCATTTTCTAGGAAACTCATTTATCACAACCATATGAAATATAAGGGTTAGTCCAGTCTATAAAATGCAAGAAAAGCATCCAAAATGTTTAAACTTCTTCCAGAAAATCTTACACGAGTTCTACATTTTCCTGACAAAACGCACCCAATTTTTTTAACGATTCAAGTTAACAGTTAATCGCATGCTAATCAAATGAGAAGTCAGAGAAATCAACCTCCATCAAGCAGTATTGTTGCTCCAGTAAGTCCTAATGCCTCAGCTTCTTGAGATGTTAGGAATTGACTCCTTCCAAGGAGGTATGTACTTTCCAACCCCAACCTAATAGATTCATCTGCAATTCGCCACCCTAATCAACCAATAAAAATGGAAAAAAGTGAAGGAGNGCACATATATATTATGATGTGCTCGTAAAACAAGCTAATAGCAATATTAGCACAAACATAAAAGGGACATTGTGGCCTGGATTATTATTAAGTAAAAAAAAAAAAAGCATTTTAACTTTTGACAAAATCCTTAGAAAGGGTAACCCAAATACTAAACTCTAAATTAGAGTAGTAATATATTCTATTCAACTGATAAAAGAATGTATATGCATGTTGATAAGGACAGGAAGATGGTATAGAAGTTATACCTAAATTACGAAGACACAATACCACACAAGTGGCAGTAGCTGCATTTTGAAGTTGGTGGCTTCCTAGCATTTGCAGCTTTACATCATGCAACTTACAGGACTACATGAATAGCTATACTCATAAGAAACGGGATTAAAAAAAATTACTAGACAGAAGAACCTGATAAGAAAACATACCATGATTGTAGAGTACAGATTATTTGCAACATTCTTAAGTTGCAACACAATAAGAAATGAGGTAACTGACTCAGTAAAATTGCAGATACATGAGAGCTCAAACGAAGTTACGATAAAAGGCTTGCATAGAAATAATGTAAGAAAAGAAAGTCTGAAATACCGAGTTATTTGGTAGGTTATACTATATCCTTTCAAACTTCAATTCACAAATCAGAGTAAAAGCCTATTATGCTAAGCAGGAGCAAGGCATTATCAATATATGTCATAGATGACTGCAAAAGTGAGTCTGTCAAAAGTACGTTAATAATTCCAAAACTGCACCCCATGTCTATAAGATGCATCCTAAGCAATCAGAGCTAGTAAACCATGCTCAATTCTTTAAATAAACAATGAATTAGTAAAAGCTAAAGAATTCAAATTCATACCAGATTCAAGTCTTTTGCAACTTCTATCACTATATCACAAATTTGGCAAGGCTTGCCATTGAGCACACTGAATTTTTTTATAGTACCGCGATTCCCACTGTCAGATGCTGACACTACAGGTGAACCCATGGACACTGCTTTATCTCGAATAATACTCTCAATATGAGGAAGAAATGGTCCACCAAGCACCAACTGAAATGCATTTCTTTGGTTAGCAAAAGAGAAAGAAAAACAATATTGTCCATAATGGTAACAAAATTGTAAAAGATAAACATCTCTGTACCAAGAATATAAAGAAAAGTTTTATTTCGCTCTGGTGTTTATGTATGAAGAATAAAATTTTAAAATTTATACATTAACACAAATCTAAATAGAAGATATGCCAAATCCATCCCAGAAAAAGGAAATCCTATTTACCTGTCACAGCAACATAAGATCCCTGTTTTGCCGCTTTGCAGACATTTTAGGGTATTTTTCTCTCAAAAAATGTTATTATGCTTTAAATTAAGACATAAATGAAAGGATATTTCATATCAATAACTATTTCTGGTCTATTTTAAGTATAGAATGCAAGGATTAAACAAACGACAGTTCCTAAAGGTGAAGATGGAAAGCTCTCTAGCTAATTTAAATATGCTTCTTTTTAATGAGCATTGAGTAATTGGAGTAGGACAAAATAATCTCAATGCAGCTACTATTGCATTTAGTCATGTACATAAGAATTGGATTGTATCCTTGTCAGTAGTCCTCAATTTAGTATCTATGCAGTTGTAGCGTGTTTTGTCTCCAAGAAAAACGTCATTTCATTTCAAGTTTAGATATCTCATTGATGAGAAAATAAGATCATGGAGAGAAACACCTAACTGGGCGGTTTTGTTTTATGATTCCTGCCTTTGCCACTGCAATAGTTTCCAATGAACCACCAAGAGCTGCTAAATGCTCCTCCCCGACGGTGGTTATAACTGAGGTAGCAAGTCCAGAGCTGGATATAACATTCGTTGCATCCCGAGCACCCCCTAAACCAGCCTGTAGAATTAAATGAAGATACAGTATTATGACCTTTGGCCATCTCATAGTTTTAGGTTTAAATTTTTTAAAATAAAGACAATATTAACAATAAAACACTATCAAGAACCATCCATTATGTTGGCTTCGACAAAGCCAATATTATCTCAAGACTTTTTTTTTGGGGGGGAGGGGGCGCAATAAAGAAACAACAAAATCAGAACAACAACTTAATAGCAGGTTTGCCTGAAGCAATTGCCAGTGAAGAAAATAGATAATTTACCTCAACAACAGCAATGTCAACATTTTCTTCAGCGAACAGGATGAATGCGGGGGGGGCAACATAGAAACAACAAAATCAGAACAATAACTTAATAGCAGGTTGCCTGAAGCAATTGCCAGTGAAGAAAATAGATAATTTACCTCAACAACAGCAATGTCAACATTTTCTTCAGCGAACAGGATGAATGCCATAGTAGTGAACACCTGAAACAAAGAGTAAACAAGTTGGCAATACAAAATATCCAGCTCAATTGTATTAGAATGCTATATAACATACACAGAAACATCAGCTTAAAGAATCATTAATTTGAGGAAATATTGAATGCCATAGTAGTGAACACCTGAAACAAAGAGTAAACAAGTTGGCAATACAAAATATCCAGCTCAATTGTATTAGAATGCTATATAACATACACAGAAACATCAGCTTAAAGAATCATTAATTTGAGGAAATATTTCATTGCAAAACCAAATAATAGAACATTAACTATTGCAATAGAAAAAATAATTAGAAGATGCAATCCATCTTGAAAAGAACAGACAGAGGAGCAACAAATGACCAAGAGAATTGAATATACTGTTCCAAATGCCCAATTGGTCACATGGAATCTAATGGTAAAAAACCTCTAGTTAAAAAGTATTGAAACGTTGATGATATTATGAATACCTCAAAATGGCTTATGCAACCATTTTCCTCTATAATTGCTTGGTCAAGATCCTGCTTGATCCTATCAAAAAGATTACTCAACAATTTTGGTGAGACAGGATCGCCAAATCTTCCTAGTAAAATCCTCTCTCTGATTGTCTTGATATGTGGACTGCTTCAGAAAAATAAAACCTGCCCGTCAATGACATACAAATTGTAAAACACCATTGTCAAAATTGGAATTGCAAGCATTTGCATATATATCGAGGTAATGTCGTTTTGAAGGATAAAGAAACATAACCTAGTATAACAACCAACAGAATAACCTTCTGCCCTCAGAATATTAGATATGAATGCGGCAGTTGACCCCTTTCCCTTTGTCCCAGCAATATGAACAGCCTATAATTGGAGTGAAATTGAAACATATGATACATGTGAAAATGAAGAGATAACTTTACAAGAAAAAAAAGAGTATGAAAAACTCACCCATAACTTTTCCAAACCCATATTTAAGTACTAAGTATACCTAACAAAGAGGAGAATTTCAGCATACTCAGAATATAAAATTTCCAACCAATTAAAGAAAAAAACAGGCATGACCCTTGATTACAAAATTTCCACTATCCAAAGTTGTGAAATAAGAAGTCATCCAAGAACTTCAACCTCTGAATAAATATTTCATTTCTTGCCCCGTCTAATTTACATATATGCGTGATTTAGTTGTTGCTAAAATATATATTTACCAATTAAAAAAGGGGAAGAAAAAAAAGGAGGAAAATTGCACCTTGAATTTGAAATGAGGGTTACCAAAACGTTCAAGGAGGCGTCTCATTCTTCCAAGATCAAACCCATCACGCGAATCAGTGCCTGCTCCTTTGGGAACCCCTGATTTCTCATAGTTTTTAAGCGAATCAATGTAATCCAGTAGGTTTTTCATTTCAGGCTCTTCTGCTTTCAAACATAAGGTTCGTATGGCACCTATTTGCCTTTTGATGCCTCTATTTATATGGCAAAGAAAGTTACTATTGCCGAGAAGTGTGAGGTTTCCAGTGGGAACTGTAAGCATAGTTCAGTCTCACCACAAACAGGCCTGCCACAGCTGAAGCCTGAAGAAAATGTATGCTAACAAAATCAATTTCAAAGTTTCATGTATTTGAGAACCAAAAAGATATCAAAAGAACATGCATTATATATGAAATCTAGAATAAACTACTGGTCCATGTCATGAAATTACTTCTCCCAAAAACTTAAACTTATAGAAGGAGGCACATGAATAATTGTATCTCTAACCATCTGTCCATAACACTTAAAAGCAAGGTTGCAAGAACCGAACCGGTTATTGAATTGGTCAAGTGATTGATTCAATGGTCCAACTATGGTCCAACCAGTTTAGTTAAATATACAATAAAATTATTACAAATTCAATATACAATTTCAAACATCCAAATTCAATGATTTATAAACTAATAAAATTCAAAATTTTGTAATTTCACATAATAACTTGTCCATATTTTATCATTAAAAATTCATAGAATAAAAATTTTCCAAAAGGATTAAAATCTCTCCTTGCTGGGAAATGGGAATAATGCATAAAAAACCAATTGCATCGATCTCTTCTTTGATTCCCAGTGTAAAGCAAAATAATCCTTAAAGAACTTCACTCTACTCCCAGCTTCCCCAAACTCCTCCTCAAACTTCTTCTTCCAGAGGTCATTATTCCCAGACAGGTACCGCAGTTCTGTACACAAGCAAGCCACCCTAGCCACAACAACACTAGGAAGACGCTCCAATCATCATCTTAAGTTCTGTGGGGACATGAAACACGGTAGAGGGTCCAATCCAGCTTTGTCACAAGGATCAATCAATAATGGCAATGCAAGCTTATCCTTAACCATCTTCCACAACTCAAAAATCTCACTTTGTTGATCAACAACAGCATCATTATCAAAATTATCCTTGGATTCAAAATTTTCCAGCATCAACTTCAAGGGCTTGGCAAATTTACGGTTATCCATAGTATTCAAGAAAACTCAGCATTCAAAGTCGAGAATCCAAAAACAGGAAAACTAAGCAAAAAATCCAAACTCAGAATTATAAAACCCAGCAACTCAGAATCACACTCAGAATTATTGACAAATTGAATCACGGAATCAACTCAAAACAAGCAAAAATAAATTGAAGCAGAAGTGCTTACCGATGGCGATGGAGGAAGGAAGTGACGGCGACGGAGAAGGGAAGTGAGCTTGGACAGAGAGAGAGAGTGAGAGAGCGCTCGAACATGGAAGTGAGCTTGGACAGAGAGAGCGAGAGAGCGCTCGAACAGGGAAACGAGCTCGAAGAGAGACGACCGACGAACCCAGCAACCCTTCGCGAGGGCGAGGAGAAGAGGAACGATGAGAAGAGGTTCGGCGACCTCCTTGACTGTTTGGGTGAAGTTGGGTTTTCTGTGAGAGAGAGAGAGTTAAAACTTTTTTGGCCACCCAACGCAACCGCCTAACAGAAAAAAAAAAAGCTTTAATAAATCAAATATTAATTGCACAAAAATAACAGCTAAAATTTTATAATCATGGACTCCCAAATCCAGAAGCCTTTCAAAGTATACCTAGTTTCCTCCCCCGACTCGCCCGAGTTCACCCTCCTCACTCGGTCCCTGACTCAGTCCTCGCTCGTCGGGCTCGACGCCGAGTGGAAGCCTGTCCGAACACACCAGTCTTCGTTCCCCGACGTGTCGCTGCTCCAAATCGCCTGCCAACTCGGCGGCGACTCGGAACCTGACTCGGCCGTGTTCCTCCTCGACCTTCTTTCCATCCCTCTCTCCTCGCTATGGAAGCCACTCCGAGAAATGCTGGAATCCCCCGAGACCTTGAAACTTGGTTTCAGATTCAAGCAAGATTTGATATATCTGTCTTCTACTTTCTGTTCCCATGGCTGCGACCCTGGTTTCGATAAGGTTAGAAGATCACAATCGCGTTGTTTCTTTGGTTGAATTTACAGTTTTCAATCTAGTTCTTGAGATTCTGAAA
The DNA here is from genome assembly GCF_000816755.2 of Arachis ipaensis. Lineage (NCBI taxonomy): Eukaryota > Viridiplantae > Streptophyta > Magnoliopsida > Fabales > Fabaceae > Arachis > Arachis ipaensis. The sequence goes on from NC_029790.2 coordinate 126,952,549, forward strand.
TGAACTGTTTAGATTCTCATTTTGTAAAACATTATTTGAGTTTACTTTCAATTCGTGTAACATTTTATCAGTTAGGATTAGAATTTAATTTTGATTGAATTATTACGGATCAAAATTAAACTTAATGCACTAGCCATAGGTATTCGTTTTATAATTGAATAAATTGAATTATATTGCATATTAATACTCAAATTGGTCCAGAACTAACACGCACCTCAATTAATGTGAATCAAGAATACTAAGTTGTGGGATCAATTGAGTAAATCAAAACTTTGGGGACCAAATTGAGGCGCAAGTGTAAGTTCAGGACCAATATGAGTATTAACTTTCACTTGGAGGACTTGAATAATAATTTACAACTTCAGGTAGTAAAATTAACTAAAATGGGGCTTCACTTGAGTAGAAAATTATGCTATTTTTTAATTATGATAGGTTGTATTGAACTGTGGATAGGTGGAGCCGTATTTGGATATCACGAGTCTGTATAATCTTCTGTATCATAAGAAGCATGGACAGAATGCACCCAAGCAGACTAAAAGTTTGTCGAATATATGCATGGAAGTCCTGGGTTTTCCTCTCTCAAAGGTTTGTTTGCATATGCTATTCAACTTTTATTGCATATAAATGTGTCAATTTAGAATATTACCACTTACCAGTGGGGTTTTAGCATTTGTTTGTGTGAACTGGATGCTTAAATAAACTACATGTACCATAGTGTGAAGTCCTTCATTGTATTGTATTTTCTACATGCATTTGGGAAGTCATATTCACGCCATTATAGTAGCTAAACTCTTACATTGTTGCTGTTATATCTTTCCCAATTTTCCTCTAGAAAGGAAGGGGAAGAAAAAGTAACATAAAAGGGGAAATACAAATTTGCACTGCCAGAAGCTTTTATTGTTCTGTCTGATTTTTATGTGTTGATTTGAAGAGAGAATGAGATTATGAGGGCTCATTCTTTGTCATTTTGTAAGATGTATATTTAAGTTGGTTTTTAAGAATCTTCATCCTAAAAAGTTTACGTATTGCATGCATGGCCGCCAAAAAAAGTTTTTAGCTTTACCAAATAATGAGCTTTATTTTAATTATGAAGAGTGATTTAGCAAATTCTAAGTTATTGATCACTGGGTTATAGAGATACATGTCAAGAATGGACAAAAATGGAATCATAGAAAATAGAACTATAAATTATCCCAGAAGACTTCCTTGCCTGAAAACTTCTTGATAGAGATGTATGAATCACACTAACAAAAAACATCAAACAGTGGCATAGAGTTT
>NC_029790.2:126953837-126957809 GCF_000816755.2 Arachis ipaensis
ATTACAGAACACAGAATTGATCCAACAATGTAGCTCAATATGACCAAAATTGCGCAACACATTGCACACATATTTGGGAAAACACGTTTGCCATTTAATAATGGCCTGTATACTGTTTGTTATGTGCTTTCTAATAAGAAAACATACTTGCTCTCCTATTTGCAGGATTATATTGATCAGAATATCTTAGCTATGCAAAGTGATTTCTGAAGAATCAATTTGTTTCATTACAAAACAAATATTGCAAATTATAGATAGTAATGTTCATTGACTGTTATTGCCATAATGCCATCTATATTTGTGTGTTTTAATGGAATTTAGATTTTCATAATATGAAAGGGAATGGGGAATCTCTTGTTTGTATAAGGATCTGGTTTGGTTATCCCCTGGAATTCCATGTTTAAGGACTTGGTCCATGACATTTTTCAATTACGTAAGTTGTTAACCAAACTTATAACTACTTTAGGAACTCCAATGTAGTGATTGGTCATGTCGTCCTCTTACAGAAGAGCAGATAACATATGCAGCTATGGATGCTCATTGCTTGGTTGAAATATTTAACGTCTTCAATTCAAAAGTTGCCAATACAGGTTTGTATGCTTGAAAATTTTATACCACTAAATCTGCACCTGTGTATAATGTCTAGCATGTCATCGTGTTGCATTTCTTTTTATTGTCATAGTATTTAAAATTTCATGGTTATTGATTGAGCATTTGCTCACTAGAGTTTTGAAAATGTTTCGAAAATGTTTCAATTATGTGTTTGTGGTTTTTTGTCTAGTGCTGTTTTGAATCTATCTTCTTGCATCCTCCTTTTTTCATTTGATCCCTCTAGTTTTTTGTTACTTAATAGCTAAAGATTTATCACATGTTCAGTATTTGGCTTAATATACTTGATAAAGCTTTCATGTGGGTAGTCAATTAGGAATGCTTGACTTGCCCTGGTCCCACAAATAAGTATTATTGCATGAAATACTCAGGATTTGTATAGCATTCCTGGAATCAACGGTTCACGGTATAATCAACTTGACCATCATTTTCCATTATAGAACAAAGCAAATTCTTGCAAAGCACAATCATCTATCAAATTTTTAATTGTGAAAGAGTTGTTGAAGTTAGATGGCAGAGGAATACAAAGATATATTGAAGATTCCTTGATTTATAATGATAGATACTAATAAGAAATTGTTAGGGATAGTATGAGATGCTTGATGTTGTATTTAAAGAGAGTGGTTCTTCCCACTTAACAGCTGATTTTTAAGGTGTGAGTTCCCACTTTCCTTAAGTACTTAACAGAAATCAAATTAATATTCTAATTTGGCCACATATATTTTTCTCAAATATGGACCTTTCATATGACTGTTTTTATTTCTTATATCCATCCACTTTATATGTATAGAAACCTTTTTCATTATATTGCTCTGGATACATTCATTTATAATATTTTTATTCTAGAAATATGAACTGTTCTCCATCCATGAGGCTTATACATATAATTTTTTTATCACGTTTTTTAAATTGTCACTACAGGAGATTTTCTTCTCAAGACAACCACATTGTCTAATTCAAAGGAAAATGTTGGGCTGAAAGAGCTTTTTGCAAAGCATGATTCGAATGATAATGTCCTGGGAATGCAATTTTGTGAAGCCTTATCAATTGTTCGAGAGACTATTGGTTCTGATGCTGGTCAGGTGATACCTTCAGCTGAAAGAACAATTCAAAGGTTATCATGTTCGGTTAATGTACCTTCAGATGAATTTTTGAAGATTGTGAAAAAATATGGTGACAGAATTTTGTTAAAGGAGTCTGACAGAAGACCCAAAACCTCAAAAAAGAAAGCAAAAAAGTGGTCATCAACTAATGGCATTAGCAATGTAAAGCATTTGGAAAAATTTGACGACTGGCAAGGTATCCCACCTTGGGATCCATCAGTAGGAGGGGATGGATATCCAAAGTTCCTTTGTGATGTTATGGTAAGCATTTTAACTTTAAATATTTGATGCCTCCTTCAATATGGATATAATAAAATTCCAATTGCTTGTGGAATAAAGAACATATGATGAGGTTTATCTGTTGACTTGTATTATTTGTCTTTTGATGTTTTATTGTAACCTTTTACCCGGAAAAAAATGGGTTGCTGTTGTAATTTTAGAATTAGTTATTGGTATTTATAAGTTGAATATAATTCTGGCAAGGAAAATTACTCAGGTTGAAGGCTTGGCTAAACATTTACGATGTGTTGGGATGGATGCTGCAATTCCTTATTCAAAGAAGCCTGAACAAAGGTTGTAAATACAGTATGCTTTACTCTCTCTATTCTTTCGTTGTTGATTTTACCTTAGGAGTTCTAACAGTTGGTCTGATCCTATATCATTTTTACTGATGAAACTTTAATTATATTCAGGGAGTTGATAGAGCAAGCCCAGAGAGAGAAGAGAGTACTTTTGACACGAGATGCGAAGTTGCTAAGATATGAATATCTAATAAATAACCAAATATATAAAGTGAAGAGTCTTCTGAAAAATGACCAGCTACTTGAGGTATGTGTATTTTAAATATGAAGTCTTAAAGATTTTGATAATGAATAAATTACCATTTGTACCCATAAAAGATATAAACGCCGACAAATGTACTCATATAAGAAAAAAAAGAAATTGTAACCACCAAAGATGGCCTCCGTGTGCCAAGAATACTCGGACGTTGGTTACGTAATTGGTCCGTTAGGGTACTTTTGACACACGGAAACCATCTTCCGTGGTTATAATTGTTGTTTTATTCTTATACGAGTACATTTGTCAGCATCTGTATCTTTCATGGGTACAAATGATAATTTATTCTTTTGATAATATACATATTTTAATGTAGAATAAATATTATTTATTAATTTTAGTACGTGAACTTTTAGCATTATGATATGCAAGAGTGAACTTTTAGCATTATGATATGCAAGAGTGCTCATTTTAGGATCGAGGTTATACCACATATTTTGAAGTTGTATCCTTAGCTCAACATTATTGCTTATCAGATAGAAACTTTTCCCATATATTCCTGGAGAAACTGATTGTATGCTGTGGAGCACGCTAAAATCGAAGTTTGTTTCAGGTCATTGAAGCCTTTCAGCTAAAAATTAGTGAGGATCAGCTGATGTCAAGATGTACAAAATGCAACGGGAGATTTATACAAAAGCCACTGTCTACTGAAGAGGCTATTGAAGCTGCAAAGGGTTTTCAAAAAATTCCAAATTGCTTATTTAACAAGAATATAGAGTTCTGGCAGTGCATGGACTGTCACCAACTTTATTGGGAGGTACTTTTTACCAGTAAAGTTTGTTTTCCATGGTGAATGGTGCTATTGAACATTGCATAACTATTCATCTTTGATTCGCATTATTACACAGCATTCCTCTCTTTGACACATGAGCTATATGCTTTCCTGTCATGGAACATTGGCAACATACCTTGATTTATCATTTGCTTGTGCACTTGTTTTTGCATTGAACCCTTTTCTTATGAAGTCGTAGCCTCCGTGCTTGATTCTGAGATACTGGGAATTAATTCCATGAGACCCATATAGGGTATATCATTGGAAGGAATATTAGAAACCAAACGCGTTATTTTTTTGTTATATGCTCAACAGGATTATGATGTGTTCTTCAATTGTTTGTTTGACAATGAAAAATAACGGAAGCAGAATTTCTTCCACACTTGCTATTGCTATGCCATTAGAATAGAACAATGTGGCACCAGCTAATTATTTCTTTATTTATTTTTTAATTTAATTTTCATATACCTATAATGCAAAATAGTTTTACACAAATATTTAATCGTATATTGTCACATCATCAAAATAACTAATTTTCAAAATCACTATTTAAAAAGTCATCGTAACATATAAATTTGATTTGATGACCATGTAAAAAGCTTTATTCTAACTGTGTATCAAAATTAAACTCTATTTTTTTTTTTTTTTTGA
>NC_029790.2:126958010-126959304 GCF_000816755.2 Arachis ipaensis
TTTTACATATCTCCTAGTGCAGGGTTAATGTGTACTTAGCATGTTTCTTCTAGATATGTGCATTTATATGATGATATAGTGAGCTACCTTCCTAAGTTGAATATTATGTGCTTTGCCCTCTATACAGGGAACCCAATACCACAATGCAATACAGAAGTTCATTGATGTCTGCAAGCTGAGTGATTAATTTGCCCTCTACTGTGGATGTGCATTTGAACAATAGTGATATCGATTCTGAGAGCTATTATCCATGATAATGAAAATGTCATTTTCTCTTGAACATGTATTGTTCTAATGCAATCTATACATGTAATGTATCTCATAATTTATACGTCAAGTTTGCTACGATGCATTCTCTCTTGTAGTTTATTCTGCCCAATCAACTTCGATTTTAACATGATTATTGATAGAAATATAACTTTTCATGTTATCTTTTTCTATCAACTTAAATTTTTGGGATAAACGATATAATGACAAATGTAGCAACTATCTCTGATAAAATAATAAATATTGAAAAAAAAATTAAACTTTCTAAATTTTACTCAACTAATTTTCTCTCAAGAATACATTTGTTGAGGTATAATATTAAACAAATACTAGTATATTATTGTAACTTTATTGTTCGTGTGTATATTAGTAAATTTATGTTGAATATTTAATATTTAATATTTATTGCCTTGCATGATAATTTAATATGGTATTTAGATAGTAACTTTGTAATTTACTAAACAACTAAATTAGTTATTAAATTAGAGAAATCATGTATAGAATATAAGAAGAATTTTGATAAGATATTTTAGATTTTTCAAATAACATAAATGAGAATTATCTGGGAAGTAAGAGCTAGGTAAGAGTTTTTTATTTTACAAACTTTGATAAAAATAAAGAGAGTATAATAATCGCGTGGCAAGATAGATGTCTTTAAATTTTGGATTTAGAAATAAAAAAGAAAAACGATTGTAGACTTGAATTATTTTTTTTATAAGACTTCAATTAATTTTAAGTATTAAAAAAATCATGTGTAATAATCTATCGTAGGGTCCAGCATTATTGTTTTAAATAATAACAAGGAAAATTAAAAGCAGCAGGGTCTTTTGGTGGTTTCTTCCAATTTGGTATTTTGAAAAAGTCTCAGTGCCTCGGCCAGTTCGACCCTCTGCAATAACTTTCATTTCTTGTAGCAACAACAGTAAACAACTTATTTACGATTACTGCAATGGAATATACCCGTGCTTCAAGTCTCATCATATTCAACTTTTCTTTAATATTGAAAATTAAAAAAAAAAACACCTAA
>NC_029790.2:126959782-126960460 GCF_000816755.2 Arachis ipaensis
AGTCAAATAGGCTATGGCAGACCAAAGAGAAAAAATAAACAAGAGGCGAAATATTTTATGCAATTTTCTTCTATATATATCTGTGCAAGTACATTGTATTATCATTTAAGATTTATTCATAATCATTATAGCAATGGCTTCTTCTATTCCTCGTAAAATGTTGAGCATATTTTATTTTCTCTGCATTGCGATTCTCCTTTCTTCCTCATCATGGGGTACAACAACACAAACCCATTATTATATGCATCTTTGTTCACATATATATAATTACTGAATATTAATTTTTTTTATATTTTTATTTTTGACAGTTCAATTTGCGAAAGCAAACGTGTGTCCAAAGGCCAGTAAAACATGGTCAGGACCTTGTTTAAACACCGGAGGCTGCAAAGATCAGTGCATAAGGCTTGAAAGTGCCGTCTTCGGAGCCTGCCACAGCTTGACTTGTTATTGCTATTACAACTGTCCCTAACTATAACATTTCTACCTTTAATAATTACTATTTCTAATTAAAATAAATTATGAGAGACAATAATCACATGCATGTTTCATTTGGTTCTTTTGCTTTCATTTCATTCACTCTTATATTTGTAGGGTCGTTCTATAACGATTACGTTAAGGTGACTACAGTAATTATAATATTTTAAAAAATATTACTAAAATTAAAATAATATTTTTTTT
>NC_029790.2:126960533-126962033 GCF_000816755.2 Arachis ipaensis
ATTAAAAAAAGTACTATCAAAATATAAAAAAAAAATGATTTTAATAATATTTATATATATAGTCACTGTACCCATATATATGTCTTTTGTTTTAATTTTACTGTATCTTTTTCGCAAAACATTGATTACAATAAGAACATGAAATGAAAACAAAATCCAAAACTTATTACTCTACAATAAGTCAATAATTTATTTGTTTCTCTCATTGTATGATCTCTTGTATATCTGGAGATTTGTATCTTAGTTTGAGTTTCATTCAATAAAGGAGACCTTGAAATAGTTTCATTTCTTGTACTGATGAAAAAAAAGTTATTTAATTTGCAAGAGTAATAATATTCTACCACAAATGATTGATCTTGAGTAGGAGTATTGTATTTTTAGAAATTGAATTAAAATTGCAACAAATTATTTTAAATGATTTAAAATTTGAATTATACTCTTATGAAATCTGATCTCCAATACTCCAATAAAATATAATATAAGAATTTCACTATATATGTTTATGCCATATGTGTGTGGTGTATTATACCTGCTAGCCTTGTGAGAATTACCAACAGGTGATAGGGGTGCATGCGGATTGGATTGGATATGGCCAAAATTTTGATCTGATCCGCACTAAAATCATCGGATCGGATCTAATATCCGCAGCTTTTAAGGTTGGATCCGATCCACACATTTGCAGATCGGATCGGATCGGATATCAGATATATTTGCAAAACACAAAAAACATTTTTAAAAGCTTATTTTTATTAAAAAATATCAATAAAATTTATTTTTCTATTCTTTTAAATATGTTTACTCTTAAAATAATATTAAACATACTTTTTTTTAAATAATAAATTAAAATAATGCAACATATATGATAATTATTAGTTGAAATAAAACATAAAAAGAATATTTACTTATTTATTTCTTTATTTTTGCGGATACGCAGATATGCGGATACCAACACAAAATCTGCAATCCGATCCGATCAGTGTGCGGATCCGATCTGATCCGATTCAAAAGCCTTGTGGATTGGATCCATATCCGCAATTTTCGGATCAGATTCGGATAAATACCGCGAATATACGGATCGGATCCGATCCATGAACACCCCTAACAAGTGATGGGATCATCATATGAAACCGGAAAAAGTTGCTAGAAAATCCAACAATCCTTCTTCTAAAGTAAGTTAGATAAAATATTAGGAAAGAGCTAAAAATTAATTTTATAATAAAATAAAACTAAAAAAATAATTTAAGATAGAGAGATTAAACTAAACTTTGTGTATAATTTTATAAGAAGTCATCAAAATTTAGAGGGGACATCGCCAGGGATCCTTTAAGTCAATCAATTTCTTCAGCAGACACGAGTAATATCTTGAGAACTTCAAAAACGATATACAATAATCATTTGAAAGAACCATTCAAATTAGAAGTCAGTTTTTTTGGTTTTAATCTAAACCAAACCATAAAAAAATGTTTTTTAATAAGCTGATTTCTATAAAAATTATAGTTT
>NC_029790.2:126964364-126966658 GCF_000816755.2 Arachis ipaensis
CAAAAGGGAAGGGGAGAGGGAGAGAAAGCGAGAGGAGGGGGAGAGTATGTAAAAACTAAAAACTAAAAACTAATTTTGGAGTTTGAATAAAATCAATTTTATTTGGTTTAAAACCACCTAAACCATAAAAACTGGTTTTTATAAAAATTATAGTTTCATTTGAGTTTTTTATTTGAAAAAAACTGGTTTATTTAAAACAATTTCAGTTTAGTTTAGTTAAACCAATTTTTTTAGCTGCCCTAATCTTGAGAGTTCGAATGTACACTCCCGAATCTCGACCCTCCTCATCGGTGCAGATCCTATAAGAAGAAGTTTTGATCAATATTTTGACAAGATGTTCTTTACATTGTATCAAGGAAGTCCTTTCTTCTCTTATTTAATTTGTCCTTAACCCTAAAAATTAATCTGAAAAACTTGGAGCTATAATTGATGGATTGTGTAGGTATATATGTGTTTGATTGTTTATACTTTTCAGGTGCAACTACAATAATATAATGGTACTAATTGATTATTTAAATTGCATTTGTTTTCAGGCATGGGACACTGAAATAAAAATACAGAGACATAAAATCATGTTTGACTTATGAGATATAGATAAAAGGAAAAGTTTAGAGGACCAACAACTTTATTAAATTCTGGCCAGCATGTAACCAGCAAAGAAAAATAAGCCATTAGATGAAATCTCACACCATTAAAAATCATCATTGATGGCTATTTGATGGCTACAAATCACAAAAATTGCTGACCCCTATCACTCCTCTAAATAAAAATATTGTGTTTATTCTGACAGTAAGAACATAAAGACATTAACAAGAGCCACAATTAAAACTATATTGCAAATATATCATGTTTGTACTAATTGAAGTTGCACTTACTATTATTTCAAGAGCTCAGGATACCTAGTAATTGAATTTTTAAATTCTTTAATGATATCATATTCATGTTTTGAATAGCCTTAAAAGTGTGTCGTTTGATTATCAATTTGGATTATTTGAGCAAAACATAATAAAATTTTGAAAATGTCTAATTAACAAACCAATAACAATAATTTAAAGGAAAACAAAAATAAAGTAGCGACGGTCAAAGAAACTGCATCAAACAGCAGATGACCCATCATGATGAGATATTGCGGCAATTATAAAAGCGACGCGGAAACACTACTTTGAGGCGATTACAAACAGTCACTAATATAAGTGACATTTTCCAAACTACCCAATGGCGATTATTAGAAATAGCCAAAAAACACAACTGCCATAGTATTTGGTGTAGCAAGGGGTTATTCTGCCAATGGTTGGAAATCTCCACAAAATTGTTTTGTCACACCTCATGGGGAACCAATTGTCCAAACGTCACTTTTTTTCCTCGCTCCTTAGGTTATTCTCTAATTAGGATGGTCTATTACTAATTAAGAAATTTTAGGGGATTAGTATTTTTATTAAAATTTGGCCAGCAAAAAAAAGTGAGTAATTTCATACCATTTGATGTAATCTCACACCATTAAAAATACTAATAATCGTTAATTGATAGCTACAAATCACAAAATCTGTTAGCCCCCTAATACTTCTCTTACTAATTTATCAGTGACTATTAAATAATTGTATACACAAAGCAAGATTTAAATTCTCAGCACTCTAAAATGTTTATTAGCGGAGGTTTTATGAAAATAAGAAAAGATGATAAGAGAAAGAGATATATAGTGTGTAGTTTTTGTTTAGATAAAAGTTCTTGTCATCGTATAAAATTGATATTTAAGAACTATTAGATAATTTGATAAATTTAACTAAATTATCGTCTAACAATTTGATTAAATTATCATCTAATAATTTTTAATTATCAACTTTATATAAAAATAAAGATAAATGTACGTAAATTTTTACTTTTTTGTTTTTATTTGTTTCCGTTAGTGTTCTGGTGTAGTTGGTTTATATGAGCTTCTAAGAATGCTTTTGTTGATTTTGCTCTCTTTTTATTTAAAACAGATCAAAGAAAATATGAAGAAGAAAAAAAAAATAATATTAAAAAAATAACATAAAGTGTACTTAGGCGCTGTGTTGTCATCATACGTTGTAAATAACAGTTTTTTATTTCATTCAAAATTTTCGATTAATTTAAGGATTAATAATATTTATTACTTGATGTTTATATTAGAGATAGCAAAATTTTTTGAAATGCGAGAATCATTATGAAGGAAAATCTGATTGTGTAAAATTTTTTTATAGGGATAGACGGGAGCAAAATTTTTTTGAGACAGGCATGGGATTTGAGCAAGAATTTTCGTCCCATCTGATCTCTAA
>NC_029790.2:126966800-126968013 GCF_000816755.2 Arachis ipaensis
AAACTTTAAATTTTTAATTTTTGTTTGTATAACTTTTCAATTCAAAGATTTTTAGTCCATTCATACTCTATCTAATCTCTCTGCAGCTACCTGGTCTCTTCGCCACTCTCCCTTTTCACTGCACCGTCACCCTCTCACCGCACCGTCAACCCTCAACACGCCATTCTCTCTATTAGCAGCATTCTTTTTCCTCTTTGAGGGTGATCCATTCTTCTTTTTGCAACTCTGCCGTCGTGTTCATCCATTCTTTTTTTCACTGCCATGTTTTCCACCTCGTCAACTCTTATGCCTCGTTATTGCGTCCTTCCATCGCGTCGGTTTAAAAGAAGTTGTCGTTTGCCGTTTAGTATTTTTGTATAAAATCTTATTATTTTAATATAGGATGGATACTTACAGCTTTATCCCTATAAAAATTAATGATCAGTCATGGAATGAAATTCTGTAGAGAATAAAACTGTGGAAAATAGAAATAAAGAGAATATTACCCCACAACAGGAATTGAAAATGAAAATAAAAAACAAATTTAAAGACAGAGATGAAAAGCAAGGAGACATCTCCCTCCACGTTGTCATCCCTAGTTCATATAAGTTCATGCATGTAACTAATAAATAATAGATATATAAGAGTCAAATTAATTGATATCATTATTGTGAAACTTTTTTCTTGTAGCAAGCACATACCGACATACGATGCCTCCAAAGAATGGAATATACATATACGGCTATATACTTGCACCAAGTTAAATCAACTTAGACATAGATATCAGGTATCCATAAATTTTCTCGCTATTATCCCCATATTCTTTTCTTTTCTGTGACGTGAAAACTGTCCATATTGTTGTTGTTGGAATCATGGAACATTATCTTTTAATAATCTCATTCCATGCCATGCTATATATAAGCGTAGTGTCACTTACACTTACATTTAACCAAATATGGCTTCTTATTATTCCTCTTCTCGTAAAATAATTTTCACTATCTTTTACTTTCTCTGCATTGCGGTTCTCCTTTTTTCCTCATGGGGTACAACACAAACTCAAACTTTTAATTTCTTATCATATACTTTATTTCTATTCTTATTATATTCTCCGCTATTTTATTTATATGATGATATACGTAAATAATCACATAATATACTGGTGGAATCTTTTTTACATAAAATACTCTTTTATATGCAAACCTCTTTTATTATTACTAGTAGATTATTAGTACAT
>NC_029790.2:126968231-126995397 GCF_000816755.2 Arachis ipaensis
ATTATTCATTTATTTCAATAATAATTGAAGAGTACAAAATAAAAAAATATATTGGATTAATTTTTATTGTTTCTCAAACATTTTCGTCTCTTTATTATAAATTTTTTAAATTTAACAATAAAATCGTATCCACGTTATATATATCCACTTTTTTGTTTTGTTATTAATGCATGAAAAAGATAACGAATGTGATATATATTAGTTAAGATGTAAAGTTTATTTAGAAAAACCAACCAAAGTATATATATATACTCTTTGAATATAAGTATAAAAGTATAGATGATTCACCTCGTCATCAACTCTAATTAGCCTCTAACAAAGTATAACTAGACAGAACAACTACTTAGGGGATTTTGTTTGTAGATATATTATAGGTTTAATAATTCTGTTCGTATTAAAATTTTATTAAACTTTTAATTTGGTCATTATTTATTTTTTTAATTGAATTTTTATATTATTTTAATTTTATAAAAATTTTTTATATAAAAAATATTAAAATTAATAGAATATTTCTTCTAAAATATATGTGATCAAATATCTAATTAGATTTTTAATTATAAATATCTTTAATTTGCGAAGAAACATTCATTTAACTTTAATATTTTTTACATTATGAAGGACCAAATTATAAAATTAAAAATAGTATAGAGACCCAATTAAAAAAATATATAATAACTTAATTAAAAATTTAGTAAAATTATAAGAGCCAACAAAGTAATTAAACCTACGTTATATCATGTTAAAGAGGATTAAGTATCATTTAATTATTATATATATATCTGTCTTATTGATTATTGATTGTTGTTTTTGAATTTGTTTTGTTATTTTATTTTCAGTGGAATTTGCAGAAGCAGATGCATGTCCAAAGGTGAGCACAACATGGTCAGGGCCTTGTGAGTTGGAAGGTTGCATAAGACAATGCATAGTCGCTGAGAGTGCACTTTTTGGTGCCTGTGATCATTCTCAAACAACTTGCTTCTGCTTCTTCCAATGTTGATCTTCCCATCTCCACCTTTTTACTCTATTTCCATCAAAATAATAATAATTGGAGACAGAAAAAAAAAAAAAATCTTTGCTACTAACGAGTATCTTAAAATAATTTGTTCAGGTTTTAAAAGTGGCATATTTTTATAAAAATATGTGTGTATATTGATCATTTGCAATAAACTATTACCACTTTTAAAATTTTAACATACATATATCTACCTTAATTAAAGATACTCGTTTATAATATTAGAATANNCTAAAATTATCCTTAATTTAATAATTTGTTTGACATGACGTGTGAATATTTCTGACCTTTGCTACAATAATAATAATTTTTTTGGATTAACACTAAAATTAGTTATTAAAGTTAACTACTAGTATAAAATACATACTGTAATAGTGTAATATAAATACATATTAAAAATAAATTAAATTATACATTGTTACGGATCCAGTCCAGGATCCGGATCCTGGACCCACGACTAAATCCGAATCCGGTTTCTCGGGTCCGACCCGCCTCCATCTTCCGGAAGCCCCGAAACCGGCCCTCTAGAACTCCTAACCGACTTTCAAATCCAAATATCTCCCTTATCTTAGCCAAATAAGATAAAATAAGATGCTCACCAAACACCTATAAAAGGAGGACCCAAGTCCCTCCAGGTATTCATTCATTCCTCATACCTTCTACCTCTTAGATCCATTCTGACTTGAGCGTCGGAGTGTCTTTGCAGGTACCTCCCCCCATTGCTCCAGTCAGGCAACCCGGCTTCAGCTCAGGTTCGCGGGTTTCCGATCCACCCTTCAAACCGTACCAGAGACATCTCGTACATTGGCGCCGTTTGTGGGGACCTTGCGCCAGCCGAGCCGGATGGGGGACGTCCTGGAGGAAACCCCCTCAAGCCAGGATGACTCCCAATCGCTTAACCCAACCGCAGAACACCGGGAGGTCACAAACCAAGCAAGAATAGCAAGTACTGTCCACCACACGAACGACCACGTCGTCACGGACCAACGACATCCTGAGAAAGCCAAGGACAAAGCGGCACAGATCATCCAAGATCTCTGCCTCCGGGTCCAGGAGCTCGAAGGCAAACTGACTAATAGAGAAAAACACAACAATGAACGCGGAAGCCAGGCAACTTCCAGATCAAGATCTCGCCACAGTAGGTCACCAACCCGACGACACAATAGGAGAGACGGTCGCAGCGCCTCACGCGACCACGCTCACGAAAAATCGCCGGAACGACGATACAACAAGAAACACAACCGTAGCGCCTCCCGAGATCTAAGCCGTCAACACGACTCAGACGAAGATCGGAGGTACCGAAATACCAAGCGCACAAGAAACGACCACACAATAATGGGAGCTACACCCTTCACAGAGAGAATCTTAAGAGCAAAACTCCCCAAAGGTTTCGACAAACCTACCGACATGAAGTACGATGGGACCAAAGACCCCCAGGAACATCTAACGGCCTTCGAGGCCAGGATGAACCTAGAAGGAGCGGCCGACGCAGTCCGATGCAGAGCCTTCCCGGTAACCCTCGTAGGACCGGCAATCAAATGGTTCAACGCCCTCCCAAACGGATCCATAGCCAATTTCCACGATATAGCACGAAAGTTCATGGCCCAGTTCACAACTAGAATCACCAAAGCCAAACACCCCATCAGCTTGCTAGGGGTCACGCAAAAACAAGAAGAATCCACAAGGAAATACCTCGACTGCTTCAACGACGAATGCCTGACGGTCGACGGACTCACGGATTCCGTCGCAAGCCTTTGTTTAACCAACGAACTCATGAACGAAGATTTTCGCAAACACCTCACCACTAAACCAGTATGGACCATGCACGAGATCCAGAATGTCGCCAAAGATTACATCAATGACGAAGAAGTTAGCCAGGTTGTCGCCGCCAACAAACGGCAACACAGCAACACCCAACACAGCAACTCGGCTTCTCGCCAAAATCCACCACCCAAAGAGAATCAAAGGGACCACCCCAGACCGACAAATACAAACCGACCACCAAGAATTGGCAAATTCTCTAATTACACGCCCTGACAGCACCAATTACTGAAATATACCACCAAATAGCAGATCGAGGCATCATTCCGAAAGCCCGACAACTCAAAGAAAGGACGGGAGGCAACAAAACCCTCTACTACGACTACCACCGAGGTTACGGTCACAAAACACAAGATTGTTTTGACCTTAAAGACGCCCTCGAACAAGCCATACGAGACGGCAAACTCCCAGAATTTACCAAAATCATCAGAGAACCAAGACGTGCGGAAAGAGACAGGTTGCCGGAAAAAGACGGGCGTAACCCGAGAACCCAAAGGCAACCCCCCAGGGAAAGCCCAGAAGACGACCCGACCATCATTGTAAACGTCATCACGGGCAAGGACATATCGAGCAAGTCGAAACTAACAATGAAAAAAGATCTCAAAGTAATGGCGGTCAGAAACCAAACTCCAACCATTACGGCCGACAACACGATAACCTTCTTACCAGAGGATTGCCAGCACGGCACCTCGGCCGAAGATGCCCCCTTCGTCATCTCGGCTAGAATCGGAACAGGACTAGTACGAAGGATACTAGTAGACATCGGGGCAGACTCGAACATCCTCTTCCGAGGAGCCTTCGATAAGCTCGGGCTCCACAACGACAACCTCCAAACACACCGCAACGGTGTCACGGGACTCGGAGACAACTTTCTCAAACCAGATGGCTCGATCACCCTTCCCATCACCATAGGAACAAGCAACCAAAAGAAGACAATCTTATCCAAATTCGTAGTCCTAAAAGACTCCACAGCTAGGGGTGGAAACAGGCCAGGCCAGGCCAGGCTTTGCTCTTAACAGGCCTGGCTTGTCATACAATTAATTGGCCTGAGCCTGGCCTGCAGCCTGTTATAGGCTCTTTATAAGGTACTAGGCCTGGCCTGTTATTCAGCCTGGCCTGGCTTGAAGCCTGTTAAAAGGCCTATTTTTTTTTTTACAAAAATAAAAATATTATTTAAATAAATTCTTTTTTAATAAAAATATTTATATGTAATATGTCATATATTTAATATTTATAAAAAAATTTTAAACTTTTAATGTATTTAAAATATATTTATAATAAAATATAATAGATTTAAAATATCTCATAACTTTCCCCTTTCCCCCCAAAGACGGAGGGTTTTAACGAGGCCCACCCATCAATAAAATTTCATTAAAAGGCTATCCCTAAATTCTTCAATTTTAAAATGTCCCAAATAACGGAACAAAATTACGGCCACGACTAGGGGACCGATCACCCCTCAGGCCCGACACACGGATATCCATGAAAATACGACCACACGACGGTCCGCTCATCCCAAACGGAATGAAATATACTAAAAAACGGAACAGTCTTAAACGGAATATACAAAAAGGCCCGAACGGCCGAAAAAGTCATTTAACGAATTCGGAATCACAAAGTCACGGTTACACGGCCCACGGCCAAACCAAAATATCCAAAAAACAAAACCAAGTCTCAAGACAAAAATACAAAATTACAAAGAGATAAAGCTACTCGAGGTCGACTATCCGGCCATCACGAACGGTCTTGAACGCTCCCATCACGGACACGTCCACGCCCGGAGCCAGCACCAGGGCCTGTGCCTTCATCGTCTCCTCGGTAGCAGCGATCGCATCCTTAGCATCAGCCAACAGCTCCGTTTTCTCCCTCTTCAAGGCAGCAACCTCGGCCTTCAAAGCCTCCGTCTCACCAAGAAGCACGGCAGCCTGGGAACCCGCATCAGAAGCCTTCTGCCGCTCCTCACCCAGCTGAGAAACAAGTGAAGTCTCAACCTCGGAAAGCCGGAAATCTCTGCCCCAGCCTCCTCAGAAGACTTCACTGCCTTCTCCCTCGCAATCTCGACAGTCTCAAGCTTCTCCTTCAGCTTAACCATTTCAGCCTGAGAGTGACGAAGTTTCTTATCCAGCAAACCAACTTGAGCCATCACGGGCTCAGCCTTCCGAACAACGACAGCAGACCGAAGGAGGGCACGGTACACCGACTTGGCCTAGAACGAAACATCGCAACCATCAAAAAACGGCTCCGTACCAGGCATCAAGTGTTGATCAATAAAACCCGGGGCATCGAAACGACAATCCATCACACTAGGCACCAAACCCTCCTGCTCAAAAGTCTCGCTGCTCGGGTCTTCAGGCCTTTTTCTCTTCTGAGAAGCCTCAGCAGCCGTCACCACGACGACTTCAGGAGAGTTCGCAGGACCAGGAGAAACTTGAGCATCGGCCCGCGCACCCGAGGAAACCACCTCCTGAGAAACCGGCTGAGAATCCACGGCAGGATAGACAGGGGTAGAAGGAGACGAAGATCCCTCCTCCCGACCCATCGCGGCCTTCAACCTAGCCAAAGAAGTCAGCCCACCAGCCATCTCAACTGAAAGAAACCAAAGAAAAATCAAGTTACAAACTCGGGAAAAACGAAACAAAAAATCAGGAAAGAGATAGAGCACACACCGATATACGCCCAACAAGCCTCAGGGTCCCCCATGACATCCCGAGGATTCAACGGACGCTCGCCAAACAAATGCCACAAAATGTTGGCGACATCCTTATCCTCCTGGGACAAGCCATCATAGGTGAACTTAGTCAAAACCGACGGGCCAGCACGGAAATTCCAGTACGTCAGAAACCGGCGGACGCCTTCCGGCGACAACCAAAACGGATGATGCCCCTGAACGGGACGCACCTTAAAATACTCCCTTTTGAAACCGTGAAAGGAATCCTCAAACAACCCAAAAATTCAGCGATGAGGCTGAGCACGGAATGACATGTATCCCTTCTTATGCTTCCCTTCTTTAGTCGGGAGAGTGCATAAGAAAAGAAAAAGAAAAACAGGAACAGAAGCCGAAAGGTCGAGATACCGGCACACCAACTCAAAAGACCGCACGGCAGCCCAACTATTCGCATGAAGCTGAGACGGCGCCACGGAACACCGACTCAGCAAATTCTGAACAAACGGCGAGAAAGGAAACCGCACGCCGAGCCGTGTAAACATCGACTCGTAAACCCACATCCAGTCCGGAACAGTGGGCGAATGAAGATTTAAATAACAGACACGCTCGTCGGCATCTGGAAGGGCAAGCTCGTACTGCCGCTCCATCTCACCGCCACCACAAATCGCCCCCTGATCACGGAGGCGTTGAAGATCGGCCTCCGTCATCCGTGACGGAACGCCCCACACATCGCTAGTCACCCAAGTGTAGCGAGCGGGGACGCCCCTGGAGGGAGCCACGGGAGCACCAACACCCTCATTTCTCCGCCGATGCATACCTAAAACAGGGAGGAGCACCACCATCAGCCTACCAACCCTACGTAGAAGCAAGAACAGAAACCTACCGCTACTGCCAAAACCAACACGGTGGTGCACCGCCACTACTAACCAAACACAACCACACTCAGCCCCCCTCCAAAACTTAAAATACCACCGCAGAAAACACAATGCAGCAATAAAATAACAAAGTACAACGCATGGCAAATACAAAATAGGCATAGCACAAAACAAAAAAGAAGCACACCAACCTGGAAACAGAGAAAAAGATCCTGGGGAAGCTTGAGAAGCAGAAGCGGCAAAAAAGCACCAGAGAACAGTGACACAGAGAGAAGAGAAGATTTCTTCAAAAGAACGAAAAAAGAAAAAAACAAAACAAACGAGGGAATTAAAAGGCCAAAACGGTTACAGAAGAAGGGGGGCGAAAATACACAAATAACCCTAAAAACAAGGTAAGGCTCGTAGGGGCAAAAGAGGAAAATGCTCCCTCGCATTAAACACCCCCCTCGAAAATAGAAGCTAATAAAGCACGCCTCGAAGAACGCAACAGACGCAGTAGGCTCGGAAGAGTCACGTCAAACCAAAACGGTCAGACGAACCTTCCAGCAAAAGCCAAGGCCGAGACACCGATCTCGCGACGGAGAATCAAACGAACACCCAAGAAAAACTAAAGACCCAGCCCGCAGTCAAATACCACACCTTCCAGCGACAGACTGACCTTGTTTGCTCTCCCGCTGCGGGGGCAATTGTTACGGATCCGGCCCACGGATCCCAGACCCACGACTAAACTCGAACCCGGTTTCTCGGGTCCGACCCGCCTCCATCTTCCAGAAGGCTCGAAACCGGCCCTCTAGAACTCCTAACCGACTTTCAAATTCAAATATCTCCCTTATCTTAGCCAAATAAGATAAGATAAGATGCTCACCAAATACCTATAAAAGGAGGACCCAAGTCCCTCCAGGTATTCATTCATTCCTCACACCTTCTACCTCTTAGATCCATTCTGACTTGAGCGTCGGAGTGTCTTTGCAGGTACCTCCCCCCATTGCTCCAGTCAGGCAACCCGGCTTCAGCTCAGGTTCGCGGGTTCCCGATCCACCCTTCAAACCGTACCAGAGACATCTCGTACATACATATATTTATATACAAATATATTAATAACTGATTTTAATGACTAATTTTAGTGTACAAATAATATTTTTATAATTTTTTATATGAATAAGAAAACCAACAATACTACACCGAATTAAAATGTCAGTAGTAATCGACAATAATATAGTTAAAAATTATACAAACAAAACAAATCTAAAAAACTGAGAGATAAGAATAATACATACACTCTAAAATTTTAATATAAAAAATCTCTCGAAGTGAAAAATAAAAAACACATACATCAAGTCCTAAATAAAGGTTTAGTACAATCTGAAAGAGTCTAGCAGCGAAAACGATACAAATATCCAACACAAAAATAATATAGAAGCACTCACAACATAATATGGCAGCAACTATAATAAACAAATATAGCAAGTAAAGCAATAACAAGAACACACCAAGATTTTAACGTGAAAAACCCTCTCAATGTGAGAGGTAAAAACCACGGGTCGTCCAGACCAATAAAATAGCTCTACTATAATCAAATGAAGTACAAGAGAGTCTCAAACAAAGCACAAAAATATGCATATAACCAGCCAAAACATCAAAGTACCAAAGCTTTCAAATGAGAAGCAAGAAGATGAAATATACCCAAAAAAATAGAGCTGCTGTCGAAGCCAATTTCTCCCTCTAAAGACCTCTAATTAAAATCTTCACCGTTCATAATAAAGAACAAAATGTGAAGAATCTACAGTCCAAATTTCACGTCGATCCAATGGTGAAAGAATGAGAAATCGCCGTTCAAAGATTGCTGCTCTGTGTAAAAAGGAAAACCTAATTTCTCTCTTGCGAAGCCAATTTCTCCCACTTCAAACCTCCAATCAACATCTCCACCGACCAGAACGAATGAGAAACTGACATTTTAAATTTACTACTTTGGATAAAAACGAAAATTCTGTTTTTTCCTCTTCTCTCTCACTTGGTGGCTATTCTCTCTCCCTCACAATGACCCCAAAATCTGATTAGGGTTGTGGCACAATGGGTGTAAAGAGCCACCCTCAAAATGCTGAGCTTGGACCTCACAAGGGAGAGAAAAATACTCAGCAAATCTCCCCCTTCTCGACTAGGTGGAGGCTCTCGCCATTCCGTCGATCAAACAACATGTTTCAAACTTTTCTCTTGACAATGCTTTTGTCATCATATTAGCACCATTGTCATCAATGTGAACTTTCTCAAGTTCCAACAACTTGGAATCTAACATATCCCGTATCCAGTGATACCTAACATCAATATGTTTAGATCTTGCATGAAAAATAGAATTCTTGGCAAGATGAATAGCACTTTGGCTATCACACAACAACACATAACGGTCTTGCTTAAAACCAAGTGCTGCAAGAAATTTTTTCATCCACAACAACTCTTTACATGCTTCAGTTGCTGCAATAAACTCTGCCTCTGTGGTAGAAAATGCAACACACTTTTGTAGCTTTGACTGCCATGAAATAGCTCCCCCTGCAAACTTGACCAAATAACCTGAAGTAGACTTTCGAGAATCAATATCTCCTGCCATGTCTGCATCAGTAAAGCCAACTAGCAAAGGTTTTTCACTACCAAAACTCAAACTCAAGTTAGTTGTACCTTTGAGATATCTCATAATCCATTTAACAGCATTCCAATATTCTTTACCTAGATTAGAGAGAAAACGACTCACAGTACCAACCGCAAGAGCAATGTCTGGTCTAGTACACACCATAGCATACATCAAGCTTCCAACAGCTGAGGCATAAGGAATTTCATCCATTGCTTGTTTCTCCTCATCAGTGGTTGGACACTGCTTGGTGCTCAACTTAAAATGAGGAGCAAAAGAACTAGCAATACATTAGGCATCATTCATGCCAAATCTTTGAAGCACCTTCTTTATGTACTTCTCCTGTGACAAATAAAGCTTCTTGGAATCTCTATAACGAGTAATAGTCATGCCCAAAATTTGTTTGGCAGGACCCAAGTCCTTCATAGCAAAGAACTTGCTCAACTGTTTCTTCAACTCATTAATCCTCAAAGCATTCTTATCCACAATCAAAATATCATCCACATAAAGCAAAAGAATGATAAAATCATCATTAGAAAATTTTTGCACAAATACACAATAATCTGAAGTTGTCTTACGGTAACCATGCTTTCCCATAATAGATTCAAACTTCTTGTACCACTGTTTTGGAGCTTGCTTCAACCCATAAAGACTCTTCTTAAGCTTGCACACAAAATCTTCCTTTCCTTTAACAACAAAGCCCTCCGGTTGCTCCATGTAGATCTCCTTGTCTAAATCACCATGAAGAAAAGTTGTCTTCACATCCATTTGCTCAATCTCCAGATCAAGAGACGCTGCTAATCCAAGCACAGCACGAATGGATGACATCCTCACAACAGGAGAAAAGATCTCCTCATAATTAACACCTTTTCTCTGGCTAAAACCTCTAACAACCAATCTAGTCTTATACCGAGGCTTAGAATTGTGTTCTTCA
Organism: Arachis ipaensis; assembly: GCF_000816755.2. NCBI lineage: Eukaryota > Viridiplantae > Streptophyta > Magnoliopsida > Fabales > Fabaceae > Arachis > Arachis ipaensis. The sequence continues at coordinate 126,978,159 of NC_029790.2, forward strand.
TTCTTGATTCTAAATACACATTTGTTCTTCAAAATTCGCATACCCTTCGGTAGCTTCACCAACTCATAGGTATCATTCTCAAGCAATGACTTCATTTCTTCTTGCATAGCTTCAAGCCATTGAGTTTTTCTTTCATCTTCAACAGCCTCTCCAAAGCATTCATGTTCTTCCCCATCAGTCAACAAAACAAACTCATGTGGAGAATACCTTGACGAAGGCTTTCTCTCTCTTGTAGACCTTCTAAGTGCATTTGCAGGAATTTCTAAAGCTGGTTCTTCATCTTGATCATCATTACCAACTTCATCAAGTATCGGATCAACTGTTCCATCTTCACCTGCACTTGTATCATGCTCATTATTTTGAGCTTCAACTCTACCATCTTCTACCATAGGCATAGAGAGAGTAATATCCAAGTCAGAAAAATCATCACTAGGCTGAACCATTGGCTTCTCCACATTATCAACATCCTTCAATGTTTAGTCTTCAACAAAGACAACATCTCTACTCCGAATCACCTTCTTGCTAACAGGATCATAAAACCTGTAACCAAACTCATCCATGCCATAGCCAATAAAAATACACTGCCTAGTCTTTATATCAAGCTTAGATCTCTCATCTTTAGGAATATGAACAAAAGCTTTACATCCAAAGACTCTTAAATGATCATAAGAAACATCTTTACCTGACCATACCTTCTCTGGCACTTCAAATTGCAAGGGAACACATGGTGTCCGGTTCAAGATATGAACAATAGTGCTCAAAACTTCACCCCAAAAGGATTCTGCCAATCCAGATTGTGACAATAAATACCTAACTCTTTCAACCAATATTCTGTTCATCCTTTCAGCCAAGCCATTCAACTGAGGAGTCTTCGGAGGAGTCTTCTGATGTCTTATACCATGCTCTTTACAATAAGCATCAAATGGACCTGAGTACTCACCACCATTGTCAGATCGAATGCATTTCAACTTCTTCCCAGTTTCTCTTTCAACAGAAGCTTGAAATTGCTTGAACACATTCAAAACTTGATCTTTGGTCTTCAAAGTGTAAACCCATAATTTTCTAGAATGATCATCAATAAAGGTTACAAAATAGATAGACCCTCCAAGTGTTATTGTCTTCATCGGCCCACATACATCAGAATGCACCAAGTCAAGTATCTTCTGCTTTCTTGAAGGTGGATGACTCTTAAAAGAAACCCTGTTTTGTTTTCCAACAAAATAATGGTTGCACTTTTACAAAGCAACCTTACAACCAGATAAAAGATTCCTCTTGGATAACATATTTATACCCTTCTCACTCATATGCCATAATCTCTTATGCCATAAATCAGTTTCATCAACAAACTCAGCAGCATTAACAACATCTTTTACAATCTTTGCTTGAGTTAAATAAAGAGTAGAGTGTCATGTACCTCTAGCAACAACCATGGAACCCTTGGTGCACTTCCAACTATCACGGGAGAATGAGCTATCCAAGTCTTCATCACACAACTTACCAACAGAAAGTAAGTTCAACCGAATATCTGGAACATGCTTCACACGCTTCAAAGTCAACTTGGTACCGTTGAAGGTTTCTAAACAAATCCGTCCAACACCAGCACATTTTGCAACACCTTGATGAGCCATTTTCACATCACCAAAATCACCAGGAGTATAAGAGGTAAAGAAATCCCTCCTAGATGTAACATGAATAGAAGCACCACTATCAATCACCCAACTAGTGCTATTATCAACAAGGTTAACAGATTCAAACTCCTCAACAATAAGAAAATCATCATGAGTTACATTAACCTTGTCTTCATTGCTACCATCATCTTTATTTGTGCTTTTGTCTTTACTTGCCTTGGCTTTCTCCTTCTTTAACTGCCAACAAAATTTCTTCACATATCCCTTTTGACTACAATGATGACACTCAATATTCTTATACTTTCCTCGAGACTTGCTTCTGCTTTGATCTCTACCTTTAGAACCTCGACTTTTGTTTCTCCTCCTAGACTCAGAAACAAGAACATCTGAATGTGTAGTCGATGTACCTTGTGATTTTCTTCTCATCTCTTCATTCAAAATACTGCTCTTGGCAAGATCCATAGAGATTACACTATCAGGAGCAGAATTAGACAATGACATTTTGAGAATTTTCCACGAGTCTGGTAAGGAGCCAAGAAGTAACAATCCTTGAACCTTTTCATCAAATTTGATACCCATGGAAGATATATAACTAATTCATAATTCTTTGAAAATTATTCAAGTGATCTGTCATTGATGTCCCATTTGTATACTTCAAAGCCAACAACTACTTGATCAAAAACATCTTGTTATTCCCAGTTTTTCAAGTATACAACTGTTCAAGCTTAATCCAAAGGGTCCGAGCATGTGTCTCTCTAATAATATAGTTCAACACATTATCGTCAACCCACTGCCTAATATATCCATAGACTTGTCTATGCAACAAAGTCCAATCATCATCAGATTTATCATTAGACTTCTTTGTACCAAAAACTAGTTGATGAAAATTCTTGACATAAAGCAAATCTTCCATCTTTGACTTTCACAAATCATAATTAGAACCATTAAGAGTGATCATCCTATTAGTATTAGTATTAGCTTCCATTGTTCACAGAATCACAAGCCCAGAAAAATACCAACAAGCTCTGATACCAGTATGAAAGAGCCTAGCAGCGAAAACGACACAAATATCCAATACAAGAACAATATGGAAGCACTCACAACACAATATGGCAGCAACTATAACAAGCAAATATAGCAAGTAAAGCAATAACAAGAATACACCGAGATTTTAACATGGAAAATCCTCTCAATGTGAGAGGTAAAAACCACGGGTCGTCCAGACCAATGAAATAGATCCACTATAATCAAATGAGGTACAAGAGAGTCTCAAACAAAGTACAAAAATGTGCATATAACCAGCCAAAACATCAAAGCACCAAAGCTTTCAAATGAGAAGCAAGAAGATGAAATATACCAAAAAAATAGAGCTACTGTTGAAGTCAATTTCTCTCTCTGCAGATTTTCAATTAAAATCTCTACCGTTCAGAATGAAGAACAAGATGTGAAAAATCTACAGTCCAAATTTCACATCAATCCAACGGTGAAAGAATGATAAATCGCCGTTCAAAGATTGCTGCTCTGTGTAAAAACGGGAAACCTAATTTCTCTCTTGTGAAGCCAATTTCTCCCACTGAAAACATCCAATCAACATCTTCACCGACCAGAATAAAGAAAAAGATGAGTGAAACACGCAGTTTAAATTTCAAGCCGATCCAACGGTGAACGAATGAGAAACTGACATTTGAAATTTACTGCTTTGGATAAAAACGAGAATTCTATTTTTCCCTCTTCTCTCTCACTTGGTGGCTGTTCTCTCTCCCTCACAATGACCCTAAAATCTAATTACGGTTGAGATTTGGATCCTCTAAAGTTTGAATTTCACTTTAGAGAGTAAAGTGTGATCTTTCACCATTGATTTCATAGGTAGGACCAATAATAAATATGAAAGAGAAACTATTCAATGGGAGAAGATCACACTTTACTCTTTAAAGTGAAATTCAAATTTTAGAAAATCCAAATCCTTAGGGTTGTGGCACAATAAGTGCAAAGAGACACCCTCAAAATGTTTGGCTTGAGCCTCACAAAAGAGAGAAAAAAACCCAACACAAATTACTTTTTAGATTTTGTTGCATCTATGCAAACGAGTTTTAGAATTTTAAATTATAATTTTAATATGTATTTTTAAGATAAGTGATAGATAAATTAAAAATAAAATATTTTTATTATGATAAAATTAATGCCAAGTACAATTTTCAAAAAAGTAGTGGTGACTGGTGAGCACTAAAATCCATACGAACACAAAAATAATGCTAGTCGATACTTCTTAATACGTGCTATTTAGGTCATCTAAAAATTAAAATTTACAACAAAATTTAAAAAAATAAAAATACCACAAAATAGAATTATTGTTGCGCAACCAATATCTCCAACTACAAACCTCATTTTGACAATCTAAATTCACTTTACGTGGTTAAGCCAACAAATTTTTTACTCTATAAAAAAGTCTTGATAGAAATAAACACACAGTTTATCGTAAATAAATCATAATTCAATTCAACTTATTAGATAAAAAAGACTATATGTATTATTTATATTAGTGAAAAGAAAAAATCCTTTATAAATTAGACGATGAGAAAAATTTAGGAAAAGGAAAATTCACTCTTCACAGAGATTTATATTCTCTTATTATAATTGATTAATAAACATTGAAAGCTTTCACATTGGACGCGGTCTAATAATAAAATAGCTCACATCTTAAATTGGGTTTTTGTTGGCTCAATTTTATGGAAATGGAGGCCATGTGTGTGCTATGCGTCTATATGAAGTTATGGGGGACTGGACAAATATGTAGGACAGTTTTGTTGTCAGTGTGATATAGAGGAACTCGGACTGTACGAATTCTTTGGATTAAATTTTGAATAACAAATCGCACGGTCCGATTTGTATTGGAGGAAAAAAATTTTGGGTATTGAAATCGTACCCTACGATTTCTTTAGTAGGTAATTTCGTCCCATATCGCACGGTCCGAGTTCGTGATTGAGAGTTTGAGTTAAGGCACATTGAACTCGGACCCTCCGTTTTGTGGAAGGGCTAAGAGGAACTCGGATGGTCCGAGTTCGTTTACTTTTTTTTTTTGGTTCAGTTTAACCTAGTCGAAGGGTGCGAGTTCCTTAAGCATGCTGATATAAAAGAGTGAAGTGTTAGTGGTGGGAGCTTAGTTCCGTCTTCTTCCTTGTTGAGCGGCTGCTTCCTCTCCTCTTCTATCTGGGTTTTTCAGTTTTGATTTTGAAAGTGTAGTTGCTAAGGCTAAGCTTATGCTTATTTTTTGTTGAGTGAAAAAAATGAGTGACAAAGTATTGCTAAAAATATACTATTTTGGTCAGATTTTGTTACAAACGAGTGAAGGAGTAAAATTTATTTGTGAAAATCCATTAGATCTTGTTATTCCTTTTATTATCTCATTTGAAGAACTCAAAGGTGTAATCTGTAAAAAGATTAATTCTGAGCGGGCAAGAAAGATATCCTGTATCCTATACAGATATCCCGTACCGGTGTTTGGTGGATTCATCCAGTATCAAACCAAATATGTGACGGACGAAGAGCCACCATTTCACAGGATCATTCGAAACTGGATTCTATCACAATTGCAGAAGCAATAAAGCCACTGGTTGAGGCTGACTCCTCCTTAAAGGTAAAATCGGTTATAGCAGAAGTGCAATCGAAGTTCAACTACACCATGAGCTACCGGAAAGCATGGTTGGATAAGCAAAGGGCAGTAGAAAAAATATTTGGAGGTTGGGAAGTCTCTTATGAGGCGTTGCCTATATGGTTTGAGGCCATGTGTCACAAGGAGCCATCTGCTGTTGTCCATTTTGAAACTATGCCTACATATCAAGGCGATGACTTGATGGGTGATATTCGGGTACTGCATCGTGTATTTTGGAGTTATTACCCTTGTATTAGGGCATTCAGACATTATAAGCCAATTGTCCAGGTGGATGGGACTCACTTGTATGGAATGTATAAGGGTTGTCTGCTTGTGGCAGTTTCACAGGATGGCAATAACAATATCGTCCCAATTGCATTTGCTATTGTGGAGGGAGAGACTTCTGATGCATGGCATTTTTTTCTTAGTAACCTGCGTCAATATGTTGTAACTCGGGATGGTGTCGGTCTAATATCCGACAGGCACGAGTCCATCAATGCAGCTGTGGAACGTAGTAACGGAGCTTGGTCACCGCCTAGAGCTTTTCATATGTTTTGCATCAGGCATATAGAGTCAAATTTTTTGAGAAAGTTCAAGGCCCCGTACCTCCAAAAATTGGTCGTCAACATTGGTAACCATTTATTAGATTTAAGCAAATTATTAACAGATTCTTCCTTAAATAATTCTATTGAAAACGATTACTTTTCTTTCTATTTGTTGTGATCTACCAGGATATTCGAGGATGGTGCGGGAGTACGAAATGCGTTACCAGCGGTTACGGGAACGTGGCGAGGCGTACACAAACTGGTTAAACTGAATTCCTCGCGAACAGTACGCATTGGCCTTTGATGGTGGGTACCGATGGGGTCACATGACGACGAATCTAGTGGAGTGTATCAATTCAGTTTTGAAGGGTGCATGCAATCTTCCCATTACTGCTCTTGTGAAGGCAACATTCTACAGACTAAACGAGTTGTTCACCCGAAAAAGAGCGGAGGCGGAAGCCCGGATCAATGCTGGCCATGTGTTTTCTGATATCGTGACATCGAAGTTGCATGCAAACCAACTTGCATCAGGAAACATCCAGGTTAGTTGCTTTGACCGCCAGAATGAGGTCTTTGAGGTTCGTGAGATGCCGAGCGGGCTGGAGTTTGCAGTCGATCTATGTGGCCTTCGATGTGACTGTGGTGAGTTCCAGGTGGACTGGATCCCTTGCAGACATGTGTTCGCATGTTGTGCCAACCAGCGACTGGATTGGCAACTATATGTGCATGATGTGTATAAGATGGACCAAGTGCGGCGGGTGTACCGAGCTAGGTTTAGGCCACTAGGTAATCCTACCACATGGCCTGCTTATAACGGACCTCGGTTCATACCAAATCCGTACCTGAGACGGGTCACGAAAGGTCGCCCCAGGATGACGCGCTTTCTGAATGAGATGGACACGCGGATGTTATGTCGTCCCAGGCGATGTACGCTATGTGAGGCTGAGGGACATAGTCGTAGCAGATGCCGTCAGTCAGCTGGTTCAAATACCAACAGAGATGCCCCCTAGGTTCATAGTTTTAAGATGATCTTGTATAATATAACCTGATTGAGCAATCTGAGTTAACATGACCTGCTATATGTAACCTTATAAATGATGACAATCTAGTATTATCACATATCTGTTGCATTATATAATATGATGGTTAATACATCAATACATCAATATCTGTATGAACATATTAGTATTTTATGAAACATTATTACATACTCCAGATGGTTAATACATCAAAAAAATTCATAACAACTAGGTGATAATAAACATACAATATAATCTTACCATAGTCCAAGTCATTAATACATAATGTCCAACACATAAAAATTACTCAATACAAAATCCAACACATACAAATTACTCAATACAAAGTCCAACACATACAAATTACCCTAAACATAACTCCACAACTACTTTCTCATTGCCCACTTTACATCCTTCACAAAGTTCTTGCATTTTTTGGCCGCTTTTTTTAAGACAGAAGGAGTGAAGCGATTAGCACTCCGACGTGGCGGATCAATCCTCAGATTGTAACCTTTGACATTGTCCTCTGGAGTGTCCGCCTGACCTGTATACAATTTTGAATAAACAAGTATATGCAGCACATTACATATTCATTACCAACATAGATACCACAAATCAAGAAGGAACTGGGTGGTTACATGTCAACATTCTTGATTTCTACAAAAAAAAAAATAACAAATTACTAGTCAGATAAAAAATAATTACTACCTTACTATCATCAATCATTTTACTGAATCTTTATATAACTAATTATTCTAACTTCTAAAATTATTTAATTAATCCTTAAAATTAATCAAAACTGCAAATAAAAAACATTACTAATACAAATATTCCTAATCAAAATTCTCAACCATATTACAACATCTACAATAATATCTAATATTAATGACTCATTTGTTAAACATTTTTTTCTCAACAATAAAAAAATATTCCTAATCAATATATGCCATCATTCATATTCATACAACGGTAACAATAAATAACTTGCTAATAATAATTACTACAATTAAAAAAATTTAAATCTTCTCATAACAAAAAAGCTAACATGCCTTAACTACAATAATTCTACTAATCATTCAACAATAACACTATCTCACAATAACAATAACATTATCATCAACTTCATCAATAACAGTTATAGTTAATTTTTTAAAAAAACATTTAAAAATGATTAACGTTCCTCACAAATAATTATACTAAAAATTAATTAAAAATTTAAACAAAAATTACATTCTCTACTTAAACCACTCTGTTTACTTCTCTTTTTCTATTACAGGCGGGAAAACTAACTAACAACAATAATAATAAAGAATTTCTTATAATAACATTTATAATTAAAAATCTGTAAAAAAATTTTTGAAAAATCTAACAAATATTGAAAAATTAGTAACAATCATTCTATTTATTTTCTTTAATTGCATTTTTCACAACAGCCATAATAATTAAATTTTTAATATTAATTTCCTTATAATAATATTTATCATTAAAAATCTGTAAAAAAAATTTTGAAAAATCTAACAAATATTGAAAAATTAGTAATAATCATTCTATTTATTTTCTTTAATTGCATTTTTCACAACAGCCATAATAATTAAATTTTTAATATTAATAAATATAAACATACTAAATTTATAAAATTTAAAAAAATTTTAAAAAAACTTACATAATCAGGATCATTGAGATAATGAATAATGTGAAGCTCAGATCGATCAACATCTTTAATTTTATATTTTTTTGGCATGATTAAAGCTCCTCCACCATGCAAAGAAGCCAGAGAAAGGATGAAGAAGGTGACTGAAGTTGAGAGTGAAATGTGAGAGAGTGAATGGTAATCGGATGGTGAGAGAGGGTGTTGAGGGGTCTTTGTTGGGTTTCAGGGGCACCGTTCGGGGTTAACTATGCGCGCGACGCGTGTCAACTTGGTGACGAACTCGGACCGTGCGATGGGTGGAGAGGAAATCGGATGGTCCGTGTGCTTCATCGATCTCGGAGGGTCCGAGTTGCAAGCTTCAGTGAACAAAATCAATGCTTCTCGGACCATGCGTGTTGTGCTTGGAACTCGGAGGGTCCGAGTTGTTCACCCCTGACACCACAATTTTGTGAAGCACTTCCTACCCCCATACCAGCGTTCTACACTATCCATGCACCAATATGTATATTAAAAAGTGATACTTTGTTATCTCATGTTAAGTTTCATGTATTCATGTATAATCTGTACACATGAATGGAAATAGGTTGGGTCGAATTGAGTTTGATTTTGTGGAACTTGATTCATGTTATAAATATATGATCTAAGTTTATTATTTTTTATAATTTTTTTTCAAACTTAAATTCAATCTATTTACAGTCAGATAAACCCACAAATTTATTTTAAAAACTTATTTCATAAATTAGAACTCAAAACATAAATTTTATGTTATTATATTACTCTTTAGTCTTCACATCCTCCTTAAAATATCAATTTTTACTAAATTGGTTATAAGTTTATTTACAAAAAAAAAATAGATATTTTTATCAAATAAATAGTCATTTCTAACTATGAAAGATTCGGATGCTGACCAAACTGACCATGAAAAATTAAAATTAAAGTTATACCCATTTAAGATAAATTTTGTTCGACAAAAATAACCAATTATTACATTTTTATTCATAATTTCATAAACACCCCTAACCTTTCATCTCCCTTTATCTCTAAAACCAATCTCTAACCCTATCAATCTAACCCCACTCCCTCCTCCTCTGTCTTTACTCTCAAACCCATTTTTAAAAACCCATCTATATACAAGAATTGCAGCCCTGGATGAGTGGGAAGAAGCATAGCTGGAAATGAACAAGTTGCAAGGGAAGGAGCTCAAGCTCCAATCCAATTGCTTCAAGTAATTGCTGGTGTAATGAACATTGGTGACATGTTTACCAAAAAGATTTGCAACTTTGGCGACAATCAAGTCATTGAAAACAAGGGCAGAGGTCAATAACTGTGCATGAATTTTCTTGAAGGATCTTAAGTCCTTACATTTATCAATGGGTATGTATTACTGTCAATACCTAGCTGAGATAAATCATGATACATCCCAGCAAGTAATCCAACATCATCCTCAGGTGAATTTTGAATTTCATTTTCGTCTTATTGTAGGTCGGTCATCTGTTCAATCTGAAATGGTCGACGGCAAAGAGAGGGTAAGGGGATGGAAGGGATGGTGGTGGGAGAAGGGGATGGTGAGGTTGGAGAGTAAAGACAGAGGAGGAGGGAGCGGGGTTAGATTGATAGGGTTAGGGTTTGGTTGTAGAGATAAAGGGAGATGAATGGTTAGGAGTGTTTATGAAATTATGAACAAAAATGTAATAATTGGTTATTTTTGTCGAACAAAACTTATCTTACATGGGTATAATTTTAATTTTAATTTTTTATGGTCAGTTTTGTCAGCGTCCGAATCTTTCATGGTCAGAAATGACTATTTACTCTATTTTTATCTAAGAAAAAATATCAATATAGAAATATAGATATTTCCATCGGTGTTGATCTTTTTTATTTTAGGTGTAAGTTTTATTCTTTAATGTTATCAAATAACTTTTTCATATTATGAATTTCATCCATCTAATTATTGAATAAAGGTTACTAAAAAATTGTTTAGATTGAACGACTAAAAGAGGTAATGTATTTTTTGAGAAAATTTAAGTTATTTTACCTAAATTATTTAACAAAATATTTATAAATTTAAGAGTAATTTGAGAAGAGATTTTGCAAATTCTTTGAAGGAATGCTTAAAATTCTTATTCATTCTATAATATCTCAATGCCTCTCTAGTCTCTAGTGTCTTCTCTGGTTAGAGCTAAGCCTTTTTCAAAGGCTCGCGGTACTAGCAGAGCAGTTATGTTTGAGCTCTTTTAAGTGAAAATGACATATTACTCCTTCACCTTTTAATTTGTGAACATATTTGTTTTTCAAAATTGAAAAATATATAACCATTTGTATAAAAATAATGAGATAAACTCGAACTTTCATAATTTATTCTTTATATTTAGTTTATTATTAAACAAAATATAAAAATAATAATGTTTATATCTTTATTTTTTTATCACTACAAGAATATAGCTAATTAGCAATCACAAAAAAGATCGTAAAATCATCGCTAATTTGACGCAAAATATAATTTGTGATGAATTAGCTACCGTTTATCAATTAATGTTTTTCTCGCTAATTACAAGTCGCATATCAATGAGACAAACACAACAGTCGTTAATTCATCGGAAAGTTTTTTAGCTACCAAATAGATAGTCGCCAATCGAAGAAATAGAATAAACGGTAGTCGTTAATTAACGACAAACTCTACTGCAGCAGACTCATCGCTAAATACAAGCTAACTTCGTAAATAAAATGGAATGCTTAGTTGACGCTAATTAGTAATAAATTTTTTCGAACCTAACTCGTCGCAAGTTGTCCGCTAATATGATCGCAAATTTATCACATTTTGTAGCAAATCTATAGCTAATCTTTGAAAATTCTTAATCAAATTTGTAGGAATTTTGTCGCTAAACTAAAGCTATTACTATCGCAAATATCATCGCAAATTCCTTTTAAACTAGTAACAAATCGATAGGTATCTTACAAATGTTTTCGTCGCAATAAAATCTTTAATTTGTCACCATCATCAATAGCAAGTATGTCAATAATGTTTCGCAGAATATTAGTTTAAATACCAATTTTGTCGCTATATTAAAATAAACCTCATATTATTTTTTTATTTTAGTCATTTAACTAAAATTATAATGCATACAAATAAAATTAGTTCAAAATTATACATGTTTAAAAAAGTTCAAACCATATTTAAAGAGATTAGGTATTGAAGCTTAACCTAATAATAACCAAGCCTTTGGGTTTAATCAAATGCCTATTCTATCTATTCAATAGCTCTAAAAAAAACATGACTTAATCAGTAAACTAACAAAAAAAAAAGGCTCAGTTATAATATCATGTAAAAATGAGTATTCACTCACTTCTTTAATGATGTTGCAATATGGCTGTCCAAATATAATCCCGTTTCTATAAAATCATTATACATTACACATCTCAATTTCTCATTGCACATTGAAAATTAAAAAAAATGAAAAATACAAACAACACCTAAGACTTGATATATCAACTGTACAAAGAACATATCCACTAATTCCACTTTCAGTTTCACCAATATTGTCGCTTATACCGTGATCAAACTACAAAAATATCACAGAAAAATAACATCAGTAGAATAAATTAAGTGAACGTACCCAATCAAGTTCATTTTGGATTCAACTCCGACATCACTAAAATGGCATATTTTATTAATGAATCTTGAGCTGTGGCATTGTTTGCAAATTCCAAAACTAACAATTTAATCTGGCTCCACCAGAGCATTCTAATTTTCAGTCATTAAATTTGTGAGAAAATAACCCAAACATAACTCAAAAGAAAACTTAAAGTCATAAGCTTTCTGGAAATGTTCTAGAATTTTAACTAATTGACAATAAAAATATTATTTTTAAGTACTTGCACTACAAGAAAAATACCCATTCAGCCACACTTTTTTTAAGCTACATTTAAAAAGCGTAGCCTATTCATTATGCTTTTCTCCGTGTTGCCTTTTTATAAGAGAAAAGGATACACAAATGCGGCATCATTTAAAAAGCGTAGCCTTAGGTATTATAGAAATCACTTATAAAGCGTAGCCGTAGGTTGATATCTATAAGTTCACTTTTCATATCAAAGGAGACGCTTTTAAAGGGTAGCCTATTTGTTAAGTTTTGGGTGCACTTTAAAAACGTAGCCTAATGTATCTAGGCCAAATGCACCCAAACACTTAGTAATTTTCCTTTTCCTTATCACCAAATCACTCGCCTTCGAATACCCTCACTTTCGCCTTCTGATCAGAAAAAAAGTTTCGCCCCTCACCTTCGCAAATCACCTTCGAATTAATTGTTGAAAACCCTAACCCTAACACACCCACACACTCACACTCATTCTCACCATCACTCACCACTGCCACCACGCCCCCCTTTCACACACACACACCCAGATCTGAGAGAAAGAGTGAACCAGAGGGAGGAGAGGAGGGAGACGGAGATGAGAGAGCGCGATCGAGAGAATAGAGAGTGAGAGGGGGTCACCGCCGCAACGTCGTTGCACCCGCCGCCATTGCCGTCGCGGAGCAGGGAGCCTGGAGGGGAGAGAGAGACGATTTGCAGACGAGATAGAGAGAGAGGACGAAGATGCGACGCAAGAGAGGAGGCTGTTTCGCCGTGCACTGTCGTCGCTCCTGGGGTCGATTGAAGCCGCCGCCGCAGCTAGGGCTTGCTGTGCTCCTGTCTGTACTCCTAACCTCTATCTCTCTCTCTCTCTCCCTCTTCAACTTTCATTTCATTCTCATTTCAATTTTAATTTCGATGTCTCTGTAGGCAACAATATATTTTAGAAGTTGTATTGGACTGGAAGAGAGGGAAGGGGAGCGTTTGAACTTTCAATTTCATTAATTTTTGCTGAATTTCTGTGCCTGTGGGTGAATACTGGATTGTGAAGGATGGTTATATAGGATTGTGAATACAGAAGTTTGGACCTCTTCATATATGGTATCCCTTCTTTTTTTAATTCCCACAAGAGCTTAGGATTGGTTAAACAGAGCAAATTGAAACTTTGAATGTTCCCCTCATGCAGGGAACAATGCTGATCGATTCCTGAATTGGAGCACTAGGTTCCAAATTGTTCTAGGCGTGGCAAGGGGATTGCAGTACCTTCATGAGGATTCACATCTAAGAATTGTTCACCGAGACATCAAAGCAAGCAACATTCTTCTTGATCATAAGTTTCATCCCAAGATTGGAGACTTTGGCCTTGCCAGGTTCTTCCCTGAAGACCAAGCTTATCTTAGCACACAATTCGCTGGAACATTGTAAGTCCAATTATTAAATATTTTAATTACTATGTATGCTAGCTGCATATTCACCATGTTACTCGTTTTATATTTCAGTTTTCTAATTGTTTTTTTTTGTCATAAATTGGATAGCCTATAATTTTGAGTATTATAATATCACAACACATACCTATACTACACACACAGTTATACACAAAATATTAAGAGTTCTCATCCACTATTGACCCTAATCAAGTCTCAAACCTGAGTACGCAACACATATCATAGGGGAGTGGTGTGAGCTTATGAATGAATCTGGTTTGCCATGTTACCAGGTTTAGTTATTAAGTAATTGAGCTGAGCTGTAAGTTTGACAAATGAAATGGTTTCCTGCCAGCGCCAAAAGGGCTGTTTTCGCCGGAGCCAGAACATTATCGAGGACCAAAGCTGAAAGTTGCCATCCTTGGAGCTGGGCTTTCTGGCATGTCAACTACACTGGAACTCTTGGATCAAGGACACGAGGTTCAGCTCCTTTAATCTTTAATATCACACTTCCTCCATTTCATATTTTATAAGTCATTTTGATACTTTGATTTATGAATATATGTGAAAAGTCAAAGCGACTTATCAGTATGGAACGAAGAAAATGTTATTTTGAAATTGGATGTTATGGTGTACATGGTAAACTTGATTTTTGAAGCAAAGGGGAGTGATTTGGTCAGTTTCTTAACACAATTATGGTGTTAAATTTATTAGGATATTCTAGCTAATGCATTTTATCTAGTATGTTTACTTCTAATTGCTCTCGATCAGGTGGATATATATGAGTCGAGGACTTTTATTGGTGGGAAAGTTGGTTCTGTTGTTGATAAGAAAGGAAACCAAATTGAAATGGGATTTCTTACAAATAGAAGTTGGTAAACGGATTTGATTGATCCCGTCTTTGAAATTCTCCAACCCCTCTGTTTATTTATGGTCTGAGAAGTTAAAAAATATTAAATATATAACCCTAGGAAACTTTGCCTAAGCAAAATTGATCAATTTTTCATGCCCATTGTGTTTAGGGTTTAAAAGCCATGCTTTATAGATGAATCCTTTGTTTTGCTTTTTTATCATATTATCCTTCTCCTTAAATATTAATGAAATTATTATTTTATAAAAAAGATAAAAAAAATATCTATTGTATTTAACTTATAATATATTTTATTAATCCATCATATTTTTTCAAAAACTCTGCTGATCTGAGCTTATTTTCTAATGTGCAGTCCCAGAAGAATACACAGGTGTTGCAGAAGCTGATTTTCTGGTATTTCTTATTAGAAAAAATACCATTTTTTTTCATTTTCAAGTCGAGGACTTTTATTGGTGGGAAAGTTGGTTCTGTTGTTGATAAGAAAGGAAACCAAATTGAAATGGAATTTCTTACAAATAGAAGTTGGTAAACGGATTTGATTGATCCCGTCTTTGAAATTCTCCAACCCCTCTGTTTATTTATGGTCTGAGAAGTTAAAAAATATTACATATATAACCCTAGGAAACTTTGCCTAAGCAAAATTGATCAATTTTTCATGCCCATTGTGTTTAGGATTTGAAAAGCCATGCTTTATAGATGAATCCTTTGTTTTGCTTTTTTATCATATTATCCTTCTCCTTAAATCTTAATGAAATTATTCTTTTATAAAAAAGATAAAAAAAATGTCTATTGTATTTAACTTAAAATATGTTTTATTAATCCATCATATTTTTTCAAAACCTCTGCTGATCTGAGCTTATTTTCTAATGTGCAGTCCCAGAAGAATACACAGGTGTGCTGTAAACTCTGTAGATAAAGGTTGAAGACTTCTTTAGGTACTTTTTCTCAGATGATGCTGTAAACTTCCATGAGTCTTTCCATAAAAGATGTGGTGATAAAGGTAGCCTGCATGAAACAACTATGAAACCTCTGCATTTAAAAAATCATCTTTAATTTTGTATGCTTTGCTGGTTGTGAGTATGGTTTAAAGAGAAAAATTTAAGATGACTAATACCTGTCAATACACCTTAATGTTTTGTTGAGGATGATTTTTTCATTTTCCCCCTCCCCTTTCAGACTTCAAGTGTAGTTCGTGGCGTCCTCAAGAGAAATTTGGGTATGCTCGTGAACTATCTTTCAACATCCAATAAGACTTTATCTTGGTATGTTTCTGCCAGCTTTATTTCTCTTTTCTATCTGAGGTTCAACTTAAATTTTGAATGAAGCCAAAGTGAATGCCTAATATGGGGGCTTATGTACAGAGAAATATATGAACATATTGATGAGTTACAAAATTCCATTTCATGGAAAAAATGATTGAGTAGTGCATGCTTTAAGTAGTTAAGTTTGAAGTTATTAATTCAAATTAAGTAAATATAAGATAGAAAAAATTGTTAAATCTAAGATCCTGAGCATATGTCCTTTGATGAAGCAATAATAAGATCTTTGATGCGTCCCTATGATTTTTAAAAACTTAGTAAACTGTTCCTATGGAGACCTGCTAGTGGACATAATTGTGTTTCCTTTTCAGGAGCAAAATTTGGTGGCTCACCCAGCACCACCAGCGTCTGCTGTCTTTGCCTGCTGTTTCACAAATTCCTTTTCTTCGATTCTGCCTGCTGCTATTCTGTCCTGTGCTATCCGGTTCTGCCCTAATTTCCACCTTCTTCTAGGTTGTCTTTTTTTTTCCTGCCCTATTTTGTTGTTTTGCCGTTATCTCTTGAATGATTTAATTGCTGCTGCTGCTGCTGGGTCCCAAATCTGTTTGATTATATCAATTTAATTCTTGCTAAATGATGATTGTGCTGAATTTGTGGTTAAATGATTGCATGGCAATTACAATTTTTTTGTTTGTAATTTTTACAGTTATTTTGGTTTAGTTGTTTGAGCTGGTAGCAGTGTTGTGCTAACTTTTAAGAATCATTTAATACGTGGATTAATTCTGGAATCTCGATAAACAAACCTTTTCATATTTGCTCAGGGGCTGTTATTTCCAACAAGGTATGGAAGTTAAGATGGAAATGAAGGTGGAAGATGCATATAGGAAGTCAATGGAGACTGTGTTGAATTGGATACAAGATACTGTAAATCTTAACAAGAGTCAAGTTTTCTTTCGTACATATGCACCCGTGCACTTCAGGTTTGTAATTTGTTGCAACAATTGTTATGATTTATATTTTGCCTTCCAAGTTTTACATATATTTATCCAATAATGTATGAACAGAAGTGGAGATTGGAGAAGCGGTGGAAGTTGTCATTTGGAAACACTTCCAGAGCTTAACATGTCATTAGTGCCTAATGATAACTGGTCACAATTCAAAATAGGCAATTCATTGCTATCATCACACAAAAACAGCACTGAACTTGTCAAGTTAAAAATATTGAATATAACAGAGATGACAGCTCAGAGAAAAGATGGACACTCATCAATCTACTATCTTGGTCCGAATGGCGGCACGGCGGCACTCCATCAGCAAGATTGCAGCCACTGGTGTCTGCCTGGTG
>NC_029790.2:126995422-127028940 GCF_000816755.2 Arachis ipaensis
AAAATAAAAAAAAACAATGAGGGACCTAAGGCTACACTTATATACAGTAGCTATAGTATACAAAAAAAAAAAAAAGAGGGATCTAAGGCTACGCTTATAAAAAGTAGCTATGGTATACAATGTGGCTACGCTTTATAAGTGATGCAGTAGCGTTGAAAAGCGTAGCCTATTCTGGAAAAATGAAAGCTGAAAAGCGTAGCCTTTGGTCCTGGACAGCATCACTTGAAAAGCGTAGCCTATTCCCAAACGCCAAAAGCGTAGCCCTTGGTGCAGAAAAGCGTAGCCTTTGAGAATAGGCAACGGCCGAATAGGAATCACCCCAAAAAGCGTAGCCGTAGCCCAAAAAGCGTAGCCGTAGCCTAAGGCATCATTTTTTTTTCACTTTTGGCTACACTTTTCAAGTGTACCTGAATGGGTGTTTTTCTTGTAGTGTTGTTTGGGCGCTATTATTTTGATAAAAAAATATCTTTTTTTATTTTATTTTTTAGTGTGTTTAGCAAATTTCTAGTAGTAAAAGTAAAAGTACTAGAAAAATAAAAAAAAAAACATCTTTTTTGAAAAGTTATAATTTATATTTTTTTCTAAAAGATTTTTTTCTTAAAAAAAAAAGATGTTTTTCAAGTAATAAATAAACAAAAAGTAAACAGAAATGTTTGGTAACAAAAAAAAAAAAACAGCCAAAAACAGCTATAACTTACCTTATTTAGTATTCATTAATTATTGTGACAATTAATAAATGCTAAATAAGGCAAGTTCTGTCTGTTTTTTATGTTTCCGTAACATTACCCTTCCATGAAATATATACTAAGATCCAAGTTTTCTTTATTAATTTTTCCAAAACCTGGATCCAAAGTTTGAAATCTCGCTACAAAAAATGTGCTCATTATCGTTGGAATTATCATTGGGTCTCGACAATTATTTTATTTTCATTAATAAATATTGTCGAATTGTACACTTTGATACTAGATTTGACGCTAAAATAAGGCGTAAAACTCATGTACTTAGCGCAAAATATTATTGTCTAATTTTTTAATGGTAGATCAACTAAATAAAATATTCCATTTTACTTAAAAAAATTCCGTATAATAGTTAGATTATTCCGATGATAAATCTGACGCAAATTAAAATTATAAATTTAAATTCATGATCCTTTTTATTTCTGTACGTTGAGCCATTACGTCATCAATCTCTTCTATTATTTACTATTATGGACATCTATCACCACCACTTAACTTGAAATGTATGTATGTAAATTGAATTGAATCGGATATGTATAAAATTTCGACTCAATTCATACTAAAACATTGAGATTAAATCTTATATTTATGTTTTTTTTTTTATTTAGATCCGATCTAATATATAAGTTTGTATATTAAATATTAGATATTAGTCATATTACTAATTAAAAACAAAAATTTAAAAAATACTAAAACATTGAGAACAAATCTTATATTTATATTTTTTTTATTTGGATCCGATCTAATATATAAGTTTGTATATTAAATATCAGATATTAGTCATATTATTAATCAAAAAACAAAAATTTAAAAATATTCGTAAAAAAATTTAAAAATTCATAAAAAAATAAAAACTTATTTTTTTTTTTATTTACACTTATTTATTCTCAAAATATTATTAAATATTATTTAATAATAAAAATAAAATAATAAAAAAATTGCTTTTTATTATATTTATCTGTAAATTGAATTTGTTCAGATAAATTTATAAATTAGATTGTATCCACATATTTCGGGTTAAATACGAATAAATACTATAAATTTTGTGGATTAAATTTAGATTTGTACACCTCTTCATGCCTTTGTCGCCATCTTCGCTGCTACCATTTTCGTGTTTCCTAGGGGTGTGTATGGCCCGGCCCGGCCCGAAGACCCGGCCCGGTCCCGAACACTTTAGGGGCTAATTTGGTGTGATTTCATCGGGTCTAGGGCCGGGCATGGGTCTCAAAAATAGATCCGGTCATTATTTCGGGTCAGGTCCGGGCCATAGCTCGGGTCACCCGAAATCGGCCCGGTGGCCCGGTCATCATACATAATTAATATTTTGTGTTATTAGTGATGGATGATGGCTATTATTATGTGAAATTTAAGTGTTCTAAACCTTAATATTTTGTGTTATTAGTCATTATATATAAGACTATAAGTTAATATTTTATATTTAAAATGCATAAGACTTTAGACTAATGCATAATCTTGTGTTATTTGTATTGATTTAAATATTTTGTGTTATTAGGCAATATTAGTATTGATTATGGTTATGCTTTAATTTTAGAGAAGAGTTGGTTCCTATTATATTTTTCTAAGTGAATTTTACCATGTCAAATAATGATTGGAGTATTGAAAATTTGGATATTTTTACATGCTAACTTACAAGAAGGTATCAAGGTAATATAATGTTAACGGCCGGTTTTCACCCGGTTTTTACCCGGTATAATCATGGCCCGAAAGTGTATAGGTTTCATCGGGTCTAGGATCGGGTTCGGGTCTAACAAATAGGCCCGGTATATATTTCGGGTCGGGTCTGGGTCACATCAAACCCGGTTTCACCCGATCCATGCACACCCCTAGTGTTTCCATACGGTTGTCCTAATAATAATAATAATAATAATAATAATAATAATAATGAACAAGATAAACTTAATTATTTTGCAAGTAGTAGTCACATAACTTACAACTTTTATATTCATACAAATACATTATAGTCTACATAGACCCTTCTTTATTTAGGAAATACATACTGTAGTAGGAAATTAATTAACGAAGCCAACGTCATCATCAGTTACGTTGTGTTTAATTCAGATGGAAATCCCAATGAACAGATTTTATGGGCCGAGTTTATTGGCACAAATGCAGAGCACCGGTAAACACGCTGGATCGCAAACTTGAACCACTTTTCTTCCGACTGATATCATCACTCCATTAAATTCGTTCCCTGAAGATCCTACTGCACCTGCAATATATCATTAACGAACAACCACTACATTATAGGCTAATTTTGTTAGATCAGATTTGTATGTTAAAAAAAATTAAAGGTCACAAATTTAATTATTCTCTACATAAAAAAACACATTAAGTCTTTACATTGCTTAAAGAATAATATTACACATCCAAGTCTTTTTCTTAATTAAATCTAACTAAATTGGTCTAACATAATAAAAACAAGTTATAGCTAAAATTATTCTAAGTCATATTGTTTAACTTGGTTAAATTTAGTTTATAAAAATACTTTGATGTGTAGCATTACTCTTTTGGCATATGCTATCTTAACTTTTCACACGAATAAATTATTATTTTAGTCTCTAACGTTTAGACAAGTATTAATTTCAAATGTATTATTTTATTTTTAATAATTTGTTTCATTCTATTTTAGTCATTTGATCAACATTCTTTTTTCAAAAATATTCCTTTTTATTATGATTTCTTTTAGATAACAATAAAAATCATAATTATAATGGTTATAGTAATTGTTATAGTAATTTGAGAGTGAAAATAATAAAATAATAAAAAAATATAACAATAGAGTAAACAATGATATTTTTAAAAGAAAATTTTAATTTTGTCAACAAGACTAAAATAAGACAAATAAAAAGAATAGAAAAGGTTATGAATTTGGGAGAGTTCATGACCTTCCTTTCAATGTACATATAGTTTTACCTCCGAAAAGAAGAGAATAAAAGAAAAGAGAAAAAGAAAAATAAAGAGAAAAAAAATGTAAAAGTGTCTCTATTTTTCGAAAATTTGGTTGGAACTAGATTAAACATTAAATATGTAAATTTTTTTATTTTAAAAAGAAGGAAAGATGATTTAAGGGAGAAAGAAATGAGAGATACCAGATAGATAAGGCGCACACACAAGTAGAATAACCATGAAAGTGATTAACCTGTAATGTGCCATGTTTATTGGATGATTACAAGTTGGACATGTTGAACTTCAATTTATAGAGCAGCATGTTCCAATTTCAAGGTTAAAAAATAATGCAACTTGGTTACTTCATTACTCGGCCAATAAACACGTGCGAATAAACTATATATTAGCCAGTTGACTTTTCTATTAGTCATGTGCCCGCTTATATAATTAGGTAAAAATTCAAGTGTAGTCAATTTTACGTGAAATTAATTAATAATTAAAAATTATCAGATATCATAAAATTTTTTTTTAAATAACTCAAAAAAATATTTTTTTAAAAAAACTCATCCAAACAAACCTTATATATGACCTCTAAGAATCTAGTTTAATTAAGGATGTAATATCAAATTAGTATCTCACCATTTCTATATCGAATAGATTAGCTTTAAAATATTTGATAAATTGGTCTTTCTTCTATTAGAATATATCAAATAAATTAATCCCTAACAAAATAAATGCACAACTTATTTAGATAATTTAACCTCTCAATTACAGGAGTTAAAAAAACTAAAGATTCATAATAATTTAACAAGTACGGTTATGCATACAAATCTTTTTCACATATAAATCGTATAAGTTAACACTAATCTAAAGTTTTTTAGTTATCGAATAGATAATCGCAAATCCATCATTAAAGTAAAAGCTAATTCTATAGAAGAAATAAAATATTAGCGAGGAATTTTTTTGAACCTAACTCGTCGCAAGTTGTCCGCTAATATGATCGTAAATTTATCACATTTTGTAGTAAATCAATAGCTAATCTTTAAAAATTCTTAATCAAATTTGTAAGAATTTTGTTGTTAAACCAAAGCTATTACTATCGCAAATATCGTCGCAAATTCCTTTTAAACTAGTAACAAATTGATAGGTATCTCACAAATGTTTTCGTCGCAATAGAATCTTTAATTTGTCACTATCATCAATAGCAAGTATGTCATTAATGTTTCGCAGAATATTAGTTTAAATACCAATTTTGTCGCTATACTAAAATAAACCTCATATTATTTTTTTATTTTAGTCATTTAACTAAAATTATAACGCATACAAATAAAATTAGTTCAAAATTATACATGTTTAAAAAAGTTCAAACCATGTTTAAAGAAATTAGGTATTGAAGCTTAACCTAATAATAACCAAGCCTTTGAGTTTAATCAAATGCCTATTCTATCTATTCAATAGCTCTAAAAAAAACATGACTTAATCAGTAAACTAACAAAGAAAAAGACTCAGTTACAGTATCATGTAAAAATAAGTATTCACTCACTTCTTTAGAGATGTTGCAATATGGCTGTCCAAATGTAATTCCGTTTCTATAAAATTATTATACATTACACATCTCAGTTTTTTATTGCACATTAAAAATTTTAAAAAAAATAAAAAATACAAACAACACCTGAGACTTAACATATTAATTGCACAAAGAACATGTCCACCAATTTCACCTTCAGTTTCACCAATGTTATCGCTTATACTGTGATCAAACTGCAAAAATATCACAGAAAAATAACATCAATAGGATAAATCAAGTGAACGTACCCAATCAAGTTCATTTTGGATTCAACTCCGACATCACTAAAATGGCATATTTTACTATTGAATCTTGAGCCGTGATATTGTTTGCAAATTTCAAAACTAGCAATTTAATCTGGCCAGAGCATTCTAATTTTCAGTCATTAAATTTGTGAGAAAATAACCCAAACATAACTCAAAAGAAAACTTAAAGTCGTAAGCTTGCTGGAAATTTTTTTTTGAATAAGAGAGCTCAACACAATGAAGTGGAGCGACAAACAAGCCAACAATTCAACAAGAAAAACAAAATAAAAACAACAATCTCCTTAATGTCATCTCCGGCATTGCCATCAACAACAGAAAGGATCTAAACTACTCCATTCTCTATAACTTTTTAAAGATTTCTGAAAAACCACCTCTGCAGTTGCCTCCTTGTTATTAAAAATTTGTCCATTTCGCTCAAGCCAAACGTTCAAAATGACCGAGAAAAAGCAAATGAGCCACTTGTTGCGCTCCACCTTCCTGTTAGCAGCACCTGTCCAACTCTCAAAGTGTTCTTTAAGTGAGCCCGGAACAGTCCATGATCTCCCAAATTCAGTTAGCCATTGACACCACATCTGCCAAGTAAACTCACACCCCAAAAATAAATGGTGAGTAAGTTCCACTTCTTTGTTACACAGGACGCACATGTTATCACCTTGGCTAACAATTCCCAATCTATGGAGTCTTTCTTTAGTATTTACTCTTCCTATCAGAGTAAACCAAATAAATAACTCCACTCGTAGCGGCACCAAACCTTTCCAAAGCGTTCTTGTGAAACTATAGCTGGTTATATCCTCCGGGAGGGATTCTGACTGTACTACCTGCACAAAGGAGTTAGTTGAAAATATACCTTCCTTGTCAAACTTCCAAAAGATTCTGTCCGGCTTATCATGTGATAGCTTTATAGGCCTTAAGGACTCATGCAACAGATCCACTAATTCCAGCTCCCATTGGTATAAAGCTCGCCTCCACTGAAAATTTCAAATTCATTGCTGGAAATGTTCTAGAATTTTAATTAATTGGCAATAAAAATATCATTTTTAAGTCTTCTAAGAATGTGATCTACTCTATTATGCAAAATCATTTTAACCCTCATAATAACTCAAGGCATATAGTGTGATAAACTACATCTGCTCTTGATTTAATGAGAGTCTTCATTCTTTCGTTGATTCATCACCAGTTAGTCTTTTAAGCTTCCTAATTGAGTTTATATAGTCTTTCTCATATTTTAATTTTTTTTTTGAGAAAAAAAAATGTATATCAATAGTTCAGTATAGATCACGGTAATATCAAGTTAGTATTTTGTAAATTGAACTTCAAAAAATTACTATAGCCATATGTATGCAACAACATATTTTAAAGAGTAGCCACATAGTATGGATACATTGTCTGATTCATTGAATGTGTCAAATTTTTTTTCTTGGATGAAAGGACAAAAAAACATTTTTACATAAACTGTAACAAAATGAGATAGTTAAATAGAATTTAGTGCAACCATTTCCATGAAATATGTACTAAGATCCAAGCATTCTTTATTAATTTTTCCAAAATCTGGATCCAAAGTCTGAAATCTCACTACAAAAAATGTGCTCATTATCGTTGGAATTATCATTGGGTCTCGACAATTATTTTATTTTCACTAATAAATATTGTCAAATTGTATACTTTGATGCTAGATTTGACACTAAAATAAGGCGTAAAACTCATGTAATTAGCGCAAAATATTATTGTCTAATTTTTTAATGGTAGATCAACTAAATGAAATATTCCATTTTACTTAAAAAACTCCATATAATAGTTAGATTATTCCGATGATAAATTCGACTCAAATTAAAATTATAAATTTAAATTCATGACCCTCCTTACTTCTGCACGACTGCGCCACCAATCTCCTCTATTGTCTATTATCATGGGCATTCATCACCACAGGTTAGCTTAGAGTGTATGTATGCAGATCAAATTGAATCGGATGTATATAAAATTTCGATCCAATCCATACTAAAACATTGAGAACAAATCTTATATTTATATTTTTTTTATTTGGATCCGATCTAATATATAAGTTTGTATATTAAATATCAGATATTAGTCATATTATTAATCAAAAAACAAAAATTTAAAAATATTCGTAAAAAAATTTAAAAATTCATAAAAAAATAAAAACTTATTTTTTTATTTATTTACACTTATTTATTTTCAAAATATTATTAAATATTATTTAATAATAAAAATAAAACAATAAAAAATCTGCTTTTTAATTATATTTATTTATAAATTAGATTTATTCAGATGAATTTACAAATTAGATTATATCCGCATATTTCGGATTAAATATAAATAAATAGTATAAATTTTGCACATTAAATTTAGATTTGTACACCTCCACCCACCTTTGTCGCCATCTTCACTGCCACTATTCTCGTCTTTCCATACGTTTGTTATAATTCATCCCTAATAATAATAATAATAATAATAATAATAATAATAATAATAAACAAGATAAACTTAATTATTTTGCAAGTAGTAGTCACATAACTTACAACATTTATATTCATACAAATACACTGCATACACCCTTCTTTATTTAGGAAATGCATACTGTAGTAGCAAATTAATTAACGAAGGCAACGTCATCAGTTACGTTGTGTTTAATTCATATGGAAATCGCAAGAAATAATCTTAGACTGCATTTGTTTATAGAGATAAGACATTATTGAGACAGAGATATAGAAATACATAATTGTATTTGGTAAAAAAAACATAGACAAAAATAAGGGTGGCAAAGCGGGCCGGCCCGCCTAGACCCGCCCNGTTTGGCGGGCTCCAAATCCTAGTCCGACCCGCCTTTTTTAGCGGGTTTAGCGGGATGGCCCGACGGGTTCGGCCCGTTTTGCCACCCCTAGACAAAAATAATGTGTTTAGAAATACTGAATTAATATATTTTATGTCTATCCTAACAGAAAAGACATAAAAATATTAACAAGAGGCATAACATTTTTTATTTGTTTATTATTCTTATTAATTTTTTATGATTATATTTTTTATTATTATATTTTTTATTTTAAATTTTTTAAATAAAAAAATATGAATAAATTAAATTTTCATCATCTATTCTAATTTTTTATCAAATAAAATACAAAAACATAAAAATTTATGTCTTTATTCTTTAATATTTTATCCTATCTTATTTTCAATATCTTATTCTATCATGTTCTCAAATACAAATGCAGCCTTATGGACTGAGTTTATTGGCACAAATAATACAGAGCGGCGGTAAACACGCTGGATCGTCGCATATTTGAAGCACTTTTCTTCCGAGTGATATCATCACTCCATTAAATTGGTTCCCTGAAGATGCTACTGCACCTGCAATATATCATTACCAACCACTAGATTTTAGGCTAATTTTGTTAGATATTAAAAAAGATTGTGTGTACATCTAGTTTTTACATTAAAAATAATTTTTTTTTAAATCAAATCTAACTAAGTGGTCTAATATAACAAAAATCAAGTTATAACTAACAATATTTCAAGTCTTATTATTTAACTTGGTAAAATTTGATTTATAAAAAAACTTAAATGTGTAATATTACTCCTTTCACTACACCATATTCGACAGATAGCAGCAGTTATGTATAGGATTAGCAGCGGTTTTTAATCGCTGCCAAACGGATAGCAGCGGTTGATAAATCCGCTGAAAAATAGTGTGCGGCTAAACCCTTAACAGTGGTTATTACTAACCGCTGGTACAACCGCTGCTAAATGGTATTTTGCAGCGAAAATATTTTGCAGCGGTTTCATCCGCTACTAAATCGTGAAAATATGATTTAAGGGAGATTGCAGCGGTTGACAACCGCTGCAAAATGCCATACGTTTACTAATCCAGCTATGAATATGGCAGCGGATTCAAAACCGCTGCCAAATGTCGAGTAACACTTTTAAAAAAAAAAAAAACCAGAATTTATAATAGAATATGACAACTCTTTTATTCTTTATATGTTCATCCACTCAACTGCGTTAATTTATTAAAATAACCAACAGCCAATCCAAAAACAACACACGAAACAAAACATAATTAATTTTGCAAAGGTGAATCATTATAACGATAATTTGTATCTAGTGCATCCATTACTGTAAACTACAAATAAAGTCAACAAAATAAAAAACTACAAATAAATATCTCAAAAGTCATTACGAAAGTAAATAATAAAAGAGTATTCCGATTCCAACACTGATAAGTCAAATCATTAGTGCCCACACATCATCTTGCATGGGATGAGGTCGGTGCACTTCTCAAAGAATCGAAACCCACAGCTATTTCAGGTGGCAAATTACCTCCTTGTTGCTGGATTACGTATGTCAACAAATCTCCCATTGTCTGTATTTTTGTCTTCCCTTCAGCTGCCTTTGTCTCCATTCTCTGTCTCTTTGCCTTTTCCTCTGCTGCTGCTGCTGCCTTGAGTTCTGCTGCCTCCGCCTTGAGTTTCACAATCTCCATCTGATACTCCTCAATCTGTACACCGTAATCCGACTGCTCTGGAATGTTACGAAAACACCGCTTGGACATGTACCAATACCGAGTCCACAAACTCTTCTTGGGTGCTCCTTTCCAAGCACTTGTGCAAGGGAATCATTCTGTGAAAATTCCTTGCTAGAGGGGTCTTGGCTCTCAACAAGTTCTATTGCTTCCTGCAAACATGTGAGGTCCAGATTTACTAATCTAAATTCAATGATAGTAATTGCAAAGGGAATTTTGAAAAAGTAATGAACATGATTTACCCCAACCAAACGCGCTTCTTCATTCATATACTTTCCATTCTTTTTTTATGACTCATGGTCCATCCCTCTCCTCTCCCAATAGGTCTTCCCAGTCGTTGCTCCTATAACAATCATCAATACACATTTGTATTAAACACAACACTGTATTACCAGAAACACGTCAACATTGTTGAACTGAAGTTAAATTAATTACTTCTTCGTGTCTCTTTTTTGCCATCGTTTTAGAACCTCTGGTATGTGTGTATTGTTGCTTTGAACGATTAACGGTATTTTTTCTACACTTCTCCTACACACAAAACGAAGAAAAATAAATGTTATTGGGATAAATTACTACACTGTTAATGATTTTATAAATCAGCCTTGAGCGTACAACTTCAGGAAACAAAAAAAATGATAAGGTGATGAACTTTTGGGTAGTAGTTTTTCCACTATCACAATAAATTCAGCATATTTAGTAGT
Source organism: Arachis ipaensis (assembly GCF_000816755.2). NCBI lineage: Eukaryota > Viridiplantae > Streptophyta > Magnoliopsida > Fabales > Fabaceae > Arachis > Arachis ipaensis. The sequence continues at coordinate 127,006,135 of NC_029790.2, forward strand.
AGTTCATTACCATTTAAAATCGCATACATTGAAATTTCAACTACATATTTGTTACCTGCGTGTCATCGTCCAATCGATATTGAAGAAACTTTTTCCAGTGATTTGCCTCTATTCCTACTGGCTTACGCTTGATATTTTCCTCAAAAGTTAGTTCTTCGTCATAAACCTTATGGAACAAATGATTTCTTGAATTCCTCCAGCAGCTTCTTATTCTTTGTAAAATTCCCCGCTTTATCCACCCTCTTTTATCGTCCTCATAGTGGAAGACTCGCTACAAGTAGTTCAGATCAAAAGACAACATATAATAATTAACCACCTCAAACAGACTTATGTATTATCAAAAGACATACTTTATGACATCAACAATTCTCGACAACAAAATTCACAGAAGTCAACTACAAGAAACCCAACATGCACTATCCTTCTCTAATTTACCAGACTAAAACAAATAAAATAGAAAACCAATTGTGTATCCACCTACTAACAGAGAGTTGCTGCACAAAAAAAAAACAGCATCCCCATTGAAAGGAAACAATGAAATAATCTCTCAAGAAAAAATTAAAACCACATAAACATTCAAAATTTCAAAGTTAGGACGGTAACATAATCAACTTGTGCAGATGTGTTCCAATTTTATTTTCCTCAGGCATTTTCATCTAATCGAAAATCATAAATAATAGCTAGTCACTCTCTAATTAATAGCAATAGGAGCAGCTTTAACATTCTCATGAGGTTTATAAGTTTTATCATTATTGTTGTTATTATTATTACTACAATTATTAGTTACATTGCTATACACGAAGGATCAGATTAATTGGGGATTAAGCTGTATAATTATATAGTGCAATTTAAACTATACAAAAAATTTCTTAGAAATTTATCTAATATTCTATAAAAATCCGTATGGTCGATATCATGTGTGTGTGTCTTAATCTTTCCTTCTATTGTTCATTTAATATGTAAAAAAATAGCAATTTACACCGAGCAGCGGTAGCGCCTTACTTTATCAAACAAAAAAGTAAACATTACCTTAACCTGGTCATACGCATGATCCTTGGAAGCCTTGCTCATTGTCTTCCAACTCTTTGCACAAATTGGTAATTGTTGAAAATCAGACCCCAATGTCCCCAAGAACCCGCTCAATAAGCCCGCTACCTGACCAACTTGTTGCAACTCTCTGTTATGGTGTAGAACGATCTTCTTTCCAGGAGGAAGTGCTAATGCCTCCTTAACAGTCAGCTCCATAGAAGAGATCACACTATTTTCTAACAGCAATGAACAAACTTCAAATGTTAGTTTACTAAGAGAATATAATGCACGGAGAAGAATCATTACATTTACTAAGAAGCAAGCATCAGAAGAATACCTATGACATCAGCAAACCAATAATCAGTGTCCTTTTTTTGCTGTTGGCATTGCCTTGATGTTCAACTTCATGTTCGGCAAACATGTTATCTAGATGGTCATCGAATGACTCGATCTCATCCGCCTCCGGGTCATAATCTTCATCTTCTGAATGGTCATCTACACCTTCATGTGAATCCGGTGGATGCTTTCTATTTGTCGCAGGAGGTCGAGCGTCCCCAATGTCACTTGACAAAGCCATCCGTGTTTCATTGCGAGGTGGTCGAAAGGGTATAGCGTTAACACGGGATTGTCGACCACCGTTGCCGGAACGCGGAGGTGGAAGGGCTCTTGCACGTCGCTATGCACTTGAAGTTTCTGCTCCCGTATCATGCGTTCCATCCGTTTGCTAAAAACAAAGTAGTTAGAACATCAATTTATTTTATTTGATTTTCCCACAAATTATATTGAAGAAGTGTATACACTAAAAGGCAAATGAACATTCTAAAAAACTGGTGCATTAAATAACTCACCGGAGTAGCGTGGGTTTGACTATTAGGGCCAGCTATAAGTCCGGTTGCATTACTAACGGTGTACTGAGGTTTCCTTGGCATTTGATTATTCCTTAACACAACACAATGTCATTAGAGAACCAGCAATAGAACGACAATGGAAAACCAAATAGTGCACAATGACTATACCAATGATATCAATCAAGTTTCAAACAACATTTAAGACATTATATAACAATTTTGTTGCTGAATAATAATAAATAAATGAAATTAAATAATCATGACAAGTCTGTAAACCAAAGATTGGGGGTAAGACTCATTAAAAATTGATACTTATTCAACCTATCTATAGCAACAACTTTTTCAGGTATCTCTAATTAATTTTGTAAATGTTGCAAACGTCTGAATGGTACGTAATAGGTCTATCTTGCATGTAAAGAAGCAGATCATCAATAACCAAATGGAGAAAAATTCAGTATCATAACATTTGGGTAGGGATCGCCATGGTTTGGATTTTCAAAAGTCCAAACAAGATCCACTTTAGAACCAATTTTATGGTTCATGATACCAAACTGGAACCGGATTAAAAAGAGACACCGATTTAAAACGGGTTTGAAGAAACAAAAACCTATTTCATGTCGGGTTTAATATTTAAATCTGGTGTCATTTATTAACCTGATGTTAAATCCAGTTTTTCAACATCCAAATTAAAAATCCGATTTTAAATCTAGTTTTAAAATATCCAAATTTAAAATCTGGTTTTATTTTTAACATCCAATTTTAAAATCAGATTTTTTAACCAAAAATCCAGTTTTAATCAAAGTCTGATTTTTTTATCCCTCCTGTCCAAACCAAAGGAACAACCAAATCCAACAAAATATATACAACAAAGCTTCTACTTAGCTTATAATTTTCACGTGGACAGAATTTAAAAAAAAAAAACAGAACAACATAAACAAAAACGGACAGCAACATTTCAGATATCGAGATAAACAAAAAGCATCAAAGGACGTAAACAAAAAAATGAGCAGAAAAGAAACACAAAGAACAATAAGTATAGACTAGACCGTAGTCGATTTGACGGACAAGCTGAAAGCAGGGATCCACCGAAGAAGTATTCTGGAACAGATGTCTTAAGGCAGCAGTGTAACATGCAAGTATCGTTTGGGAAGAACTCAACTCTGACAGCCAAAAGAAGACGCATTGGTGAAGATGCAGATCAAGATGACTCGTATTGGAAAAAGAGGAGTGTGTTCTTTGATCTCCTGTACTGGAAGGATCACATGTTGCGTCATAACCTTGACGTGATGCACATAGAGAAAAACATTTGTGACAATGTGGTCTTCACTATCTTAAACGATAGCGTCAAATCAAAGGATAATCTTAAAGCTCACAAAGATTTACAAAGCATGGGCATAAGGCCTGAATTGTGGCCGGACGAAGGTGGTAAATATCCTTCAGCAATCTTCACAATGTCGAATCTACAGAAGGATGTATTTCTGAAGACTCTATAGAACGTGGTCTTTCCAGATGGTTACTCGAGCAATATTGCTCGTTGTGTTGACATCCGGTAGCGCAAGTTTTATGGGTTGAACAGTCACGACTGCCACATTCTAATGGAACAATTACTTCCAATTTTGGTGAAGAATGCATTGCCAAGTCCGGTATCGAATGTGATTGCGAATCTGTCCTCATTTTTCCGAGAACTCTGTGGAAAAGCTATAAATCCTATGCAGCTTGGTGCCCTTCAGAATCATGTTGTGCAAACTCTATGTCAGATGGAAATGATATTTCCTCCATCCTTCTTCATTGTCATGGTTCACCTTACGGTGCACCTTGTTGATGAACTAAAACTTGGTGGCTCAGTACATTATCAGTGGATGTATCCAATAGAAAGGTTAGCGTGATAATAAACGCATTTAAGAATCCTTTTTCCAATTTTCTTACGTATATACTAAACGTTATGTCGTATTCATGTAAAAGGTACTTGGGACGATTGAAGCAATACGTGCGTAATAGGGCACAAGCTGAAGGCTCAATTGCGGAGGGCTATTTAGCCGAGGAGATTTTGACATTCTGCTCCAGATATTTGGATAATACTGAGACTAGAATCAACCGTCCAGCGCGAGTTGACGATCGATCTGTTGATATTACAAACAATGCAGGATGTACTATGTTCCCTGAAATTGGAAAAGCTTCGGGGGCTGTATCACATTTTGCACTAACCCCAATGGAAAGAGATCAGGCACATCGTCATGTGCTAGTCAATTGCAAGGCCGTCGCTCCATTTATTGAGTAAGTATGCACATGTAATCATTAAGCACGATTATAACCAATTTCAAACACTCAGTCGTTGGACTAATTTCTTGTTATGTCGTAAAGTAAATTTAGGTCAGAAACCAAGCGAAAGTTACGGGATCAAACAAGGTCGCACTCTAAGATAGACCGTGTTGTGCATGCAGAATTTTCAAGCCGGTTCAAGCGTGAGGTTCGTTGAAATTTAAGCTGACCAACTTATTTCTGTCCTAGAATTATTTGTTGTAAATTCCAATTTTTAATATGAACAAACTCTAATTTATGGTGCTAGGTTCCAATGGACAGTACCGTACATTCGAAAGAAATGAAGTTGCTGGCATGTGGTCCCATGCTTCAGGCAAGACGGTTTGGGTCATACAACGTTAATGGGTACAAGTTTAGAATTATCACAAAGGAAGACGGGCTGAAAACTCAAAATAGTGGAGTTTATGTCTCATCCAATACAAGAAGTTATGCCAGCATGCGTGACAATAGAGTGGCTGTTGGTAGTGTTCCATATTATGGAAAAATTGTGGACATCATCGAACTGAACTATAGCTGCCATTTCACAGTGGTTTTGTTCAAATGTATTTGGGCTGATACAACTACGAGCAGAGGAATCAAAGAAGACCATCTGGGCCTTACCAGCGTTAATTTCGCTCGTCCAATTCACACCGATGATCGAGAAGAGGATGAACCGTACATATTGGCATCAGAAGCTCAGCTCGTGTACTATGTACGTGATGAAGTAGATCAAGAATGGAGTGTAGTGGTTCATGTAAAATCACGAGACTTGTATGACATGGGAGGAGAGAATGAGGATGTTGAAGCTGCTTTTTCTCCTCAGCCCGGGTTGAACATGTCAGCAGCAGGTGACATCAGTGAGTTACAGTTGACAAGAGATGATGATATAGAAGACCCAGTAGCAGATGGTTCTGATAACATAGATTATGTGCCATAGTGAATATATGGCAAAACATGTGCAGCATTTTCAGAGTATCTATGTGTGTTTGATAAGTTTAACAGTGTTTATGATGTGCGCAGTTTGCTGGTTACATTACTATCTGTGTTTTCGTATTTGAATTAAGTTTCCATTTCAAGTTGATTTTCATGAATGCCACTAGTTCCTCATCATCATTGTTATTGTTCTTAACATCCTATAAAGAAAATTATGACATCGAGTAAATTATCTTGAATTACAATATTGTTATCGTTGACAAATATAGTTAATATAAAAAGGTGTTGTAACAGGAGAAATGAAAACAGAGGATTTCTCATCATGCTGTGCAGGCACAACGTTCGCTAACAAAATGGCTATGGCCTCTCCATTCTCTTCATTGGAACATGCAATTACGGTTGCCAGAGACATATGGTCCCGTAAGTTAAATGTTAGGTCTTGGTTGGAGGCTTTATCAGGTCGATCTTGTTCTAATGAATACTTGGAAACGGCGAACGAAGCTACTGTGCAGGTATGTTCATTAGCCGTACCCTTAAACACTTGTGTTCAACATTATTTGAAAAATAAGAATTTTAAGTTGCTATATGCTTATGACATTTAACCAATGATAGTTGTTCCGTTAATGCTAAAACTTGTAGGAACTTCATGAATGGGGATCAAGGTACGAGGAGAAATTTGGCTATGTTTTTGTGACATTTGTAGCTGGTAGGACATCTGAAGACATACTTGCTGAATTAAAGGTTGGTAATAAATTTCTAGCACAGTAAGTGAATTACAGAGACACAATATGTTTTACAAAATAGATCATCAACTATACATTTTATTATGGTGCAGATGCGCTTTAATAACTCGCATGGTGTTGAGTTGGAGATTGCTTCAAAAGAGGAATTGAAGTATATAGAACGTGCTATTAGAGAGCTTCTTTCCAAGAAATCTGTCCAAACTACTGCCGAAGGAGACGGTAATAGTTAATTTTGTATTTGTTAATTTTGAAAGTCCTCTTCCCATAATTCCGAAATTTTATTTCCTTAATAACTAGAATGACTTGCAAGTTATCATTATCTTTTAACTAGATTTATATGTTGTTGGTTGCATGTTTATATATTCAGAGTCAGCTGAATATTCAAACGAAATAGTTGCTGACACTCTAGATGGAGCAGACACTGATTCAGAAGATGATTTAGATGCTATCTCCTCCGGTGGATATGACATCTCCAGGGATGTTGAGCTTAATAGGGTTCCAGAAGAAGACAATGAAACTTTAAACACCCAACACAGAGAAGATGCAGTACATGTTTAAAAAAGGGGTTTCGATCTGAATAAGATGCCATGGTTTGGAGATGACTTATCAGATCCGTTATCACGTCACTGCAGCGCTTTTTTGACAGAGTATTTCTGGCCAGGTCAATACGATGTTGATGAGAAATTTTGACTCAAAACTTGTTTGTCTACTTTAGTAATTCTGATTTTTATGCTCCATTGAACTTTGTTTTGAGTTAGTGAATTCGGATGTTTACTTGATTTTTATGTTACCAGTTATGGTTAAATACAAACTCAAAATGGCTGACACTACAAGAGAAAACATGATTCGTAAATTCGGTTTTAGTTATTCATGTATAAATTTTTTTTTTAAATAATGAATTATTTTTTGAGAAAATACTCAGAGTGGTCCCTGAACTTGCACTCGATACTCAAAGTGGTCCTTAACCTTGCACTGGCCTCAATATTATCCCCGAATTTGACACAAGTGTTTCACGGCCGTCCCTGGAGCATTTTCCGGGGAATATTCCTTAACGGCGCGCTGACGTGTATGAGAGGGGCCACGTTGGATAGGTAACGGTTATCTGATGTGGCAGTTATCTTTTTTTAACTCAATTTAGTCCCTGAAATCATTTATAACCCTAATCCCCAATTTATCACGAGAAACCAGACTGTTTCCTCTTCTCTGCTCTGCTTCGTCTTCCCCGGCACCGTTGAGCTTGAGTTGAGTGGAGTGGGTCATGATGGGTGGAGGCAGCAACTATGTAAGTAGCTCCAGTAACCGACGTTCAGAGAGAAGCTGTGGGAGGAGAACCACCAGACGCAGTCAGGAACGAGTTCCAGATAGGTGTGGGTGTGGTAGCCGACCCGTCCTGAAGTGGTCAGGAACAGAGGCGAATCCAGGGAGACCATTTTATGGTTGTCCTAACTACAATGTAAGTGATTTTTGTTAATGAATATACCTAGCGTCGTTGCTTATTAAATTTGTAACATTTCTTCTCCATGGGCATGAAATGTGGTTGCAGAGTGTTGGTAAGAGGTGGTGTGGTCTCTTTATGTGGGCTGACAAATTGGCTGATGAAGATGAAGAAAGTGACAGAGGTAGTTATGGCTTTGAAATGGAGGAATGGAGAATGAAATTTGCTTGGAAACTTGGAAAGTTGGAGTGTGAAGTTAAGGCTCTAAAAGTAGCATTTTGTTTGTTGTTGGTTGTTGTTACAGTAATTGTTATTGTTGTTTTGTGTAGTATGGAAGCAGTGAAGTTTAGTTGAATATTGTGTAAAACAAAAGTTGTAGTTGCTGTACCTTATGATAAAGAAATGAATTGATTTGTGTAATTCTATTTTAAGTAGCTAATCAAGTGTAATAGAATTTGAAACATTTAACAATAACAACATGGTTAATTGTTTTCCAAAGTTGTCTGTGTCAAACTAGACACAAGCAAAAGACAACATAGAGTATTTAACTACCATAATCCAAAAGACATACACGATCAAAAGACAACATAGAGTATTTAGCTACCATGGAAATCAGAAACCATAAAGTTCAATGTTTAAAAGCAAAATATCTTAACAAAAAATTAGCAAAGTGTTCATTTGTTGAATTTTCTTGGTGGTTTGAACCCCGGAGTTGGAACAAAACGCATGGCGTTACGCAACCTTGAAGCTGTAGCTGCTGATGCACCAACCATTGGATCGATAGAAGCACTTGTCGGAGGTGGAGTATTTGAAATTGGAACAGCGGCTGGTGGAGGAGCATTTGAAACAGTTAGAGGAGGAGCACGGGTTGCTGCTGGAGGAATCAAAGCTGTTGCAGGTGGTGGGGGTTGTCTTCTTTTTTGAGGGAGCTTTGGTGGCCTTGCCTGGTGCTGATTTAGTGGGTGGGCTTCTTCATTTTCATTTTCATTTTCTGACACCATTGGTTGACTCATGCCAACCTCAATCTCAGTAACATTGCCCTCATCTGGGACTTCAGGTGCAGCAGGGAGAGGTTGTTGATTATTTCTTGTGTTAGCTTCAGTAGCAGCAGCAGCTGCAGCAGCTGCCACAGCTGCAGCTTCGTCGTCAGCCTTCTTCTTAGCACAATTTCTCTTGTCGTGACCCTTGCCACCACAATGACGGCATGAACCCTCTTTATATACCCTCTTCATCTTGGTGATCTTCTGCTTCTTGTCTCCAACCGGGCCTTCATCAACTCCCTTTCTTCTTTTCTTCTTGGGTGCTCCTGGCATCTTCCTAAATTTTGGTGGTTGTGGTCTATTCTGAAGAGACTTCTCCCATAGTTTCTGGCCAGGAATAGGATTGATATGGAATGCATAGGTGTCATTGTATGCATCCATTGTCAACCATCTATGACAGAAGTCTTCGGGCTGCCTGCCTGCCCTAGCCATTGCAGCACAAGCATGGACACAGGGCATCCCTGTTTCAAATCAATTATATGCATCCAAGTTACTAAGTAATCAACTCCAATTCCAGTATACAATCCACAATAAATTAAGAAAAACAATTACAATATCAGAATAATTATTGGAAGGGTAATGACAATTAAAGTAATACCACTCAGTTGCCAAAGTCCACACGTGCATATTGCCTTTCCCAAGTCCACTACCATGTTTGTCGGCCACCCGTGTACCTCGAATTGTTCATAGTCCGCATCTCCGGACCACATTGGCAGCCAATTCTTTGAAGCATTCCTGATCTTTTCCAAGCGGCTACGTTGAACAGGGGGTAGTAACCCAACATGGTTCTTGAATTTCATTTTGTTTCGGGCTATTGTCCTCATGATATACATTCTAACCTCCTCGAGTAGTGTGATAATTGGTTTAGCCCTTGCTTCCTTGATTCTTGCATTGAATACTTCGCAAGCATTGTTACATATGTTGTCGCATTTTGGTTGGGTAGGGAAGAAGGCCCGACTCCATGCATCTCTTCGCCATTTGGCAAGGTACTCCCAGGCTTCCTTCTTAGCTCTGAATTTTCATCATCCCCTCAACGAATCCCTCTTGAGTGGTAGATCTTGCACACTCCCACAGTAATCCTCTGAGTTCGTTGTCTTTCCACTGCTTGTTGAAGTTTCTCCACAGGTGCCAAACACAAAATCTGTGGTGGACACCAGGGAAGACCTCCTGGACAGCTGTGATTAGTCCCTGCAGGAAACCGCAACAGAAATTATTAACTTATAATATCGAGACTCAATTTGGTCCCTCAACATATATAAGTGACATAAACTTAGTCCCTACACATACATAAGTGACAGTAAACTAGTCCCGGCTATATAGTAAGTTATACTACTATCCCATTATATTAATACAAGCATATTGAAACAGAATCATGAAAGCAAAACATGACAGCAACAATGTCTGAAAGAAACCAGTGGTATTGGAATCAGAATCATGAAAGCAATAACTAGTAAATATCAAATTCGTCGTTACCTTTTGCATATCCGAAATGAAACAGCATCCATTTTGGGTGTAGCTTCCTAGATCATCATGCAGCAGTTCAAGGAACCACCTCCAGTTATCTGTGTTCTCCACTGGTACAATGGCATATGCAATTACGTAAATATGATTATTGGCGTCTTGTCCAATGGCTGCCAATATTTGTCCACCGAATCTGGTTTTCAGGAATGCTCCGTCAAGCCCAATTAGAGGTCTGCATCCTGCCTTAAACCCCTTCATGCATCCATCGAGACAAATGTACATCTTGTCAAAAGTGGGCTCTTCTGAGTGGTTTGGATGAGGAATTGTGGCGATGCGCACAGTAGAACCAGGGTTGCACTTAAGGAGAGTCTCACCATAATCTCTCACCATCCCATACTGTGCAGCAGCATCACCATACACAATGTGCCTTGCATCTCCGAGTGCTCTTGTCAGGGAAGATTTGTTCAACTCCAAGTCATATTTACTTTTAAAGTAAGTTAAAGCTTCAGAGTGCTTCAGATTCGGAAATTTCCTAAGCTTCTTGACCAACTTGCTAGCTAACCACCCTCTGTTAGCTAATCTATTTTTTATCTCCCTTGGGCAAGTATGATCATCATTGAAGGTTTTAACTTGCCAGCAAACACTCTCACTATCCATAGAGGCATAGATAACCCATGGACAGTCCTCAACCTTACATGAAGCCCTACATCGTACTTTATCATTTTTCTTGAATCTAACTCTCCTACCTTCCTGGATGCAATACTCCCTCACAGCCTCCTTAAAATCAATCTTCGTGTTGAATTTCATCCCAACCTCTAATCGGATTTCCCCAAACCTTGTTCCTTCTCTGAAAACAGGAAATGCGTCGTCATTCTGAACTTCATCAAATTCATCCTCTGAGTTGGGGGGTGTCCTCATTTCTTCGGAATGCCAAGAATCTGCCCCGTCTGACTCATCATGATATTCATCATGAGCATCATAAGCCCCAAAATCAGGACTCTGGCCTCCCGGTTGTCCAAAAAAGAACTCATCATCTTCACCGGAATCATCCTCAGGTACTAATCCATCATCAGGTTCTAGTATCTCCTTCCACAAATTACTCTCCTTAACTTTTTTAGGGTGCTTCCTGTTTACCTCTTTCCTTTTACCTTGCAGTATTGTATTGGTGACCTCTTCATCACTCGAACTTTCTTCAGCTCCGGGCTTGTAAGCACTATCCTCCGCACTTTCATAACTGTCCGAACAGTCTGATTCTGATAACACAACCGTATCACCCAGCTTTCCCTTACCCTTGGTTGTTTGCCTCCCCACATGACCTTTGGCTAGACCCCTGGTTATATATCTCCTATTCAGTGTTGTTCTTTCTTTGCCTTTCTTTCCAGTTTCTTTTAAAGCAGCTTGTTTCTTCTCTGTCCCATTCTTTGAGGGCACTTTCGGTTGGAAAATCTTACCCTGTTTTGGCTTAGGCACCACTGTTGGAGTACTTTTGAGAATTGGTGTTGATTTCGTGGTTGCAACTTGTTCTTGAGTATGACACAAATAAACAGCATACATAAACAACCTGCATTCTTCTATTTTCAGCACATTACAACCATAGATACCATCAATGAAGCAAAAAAACAATAACAAAAAAACGCAAAATCAACGTACGCAGAAAACCCTAACAAAAATTTTCAGAAAAACCATATAACAAAAGGCAGAGCGAATGAATGTATAACAACTTAACAATGTACAAAAAGTCATGATCAACAAAAACAGAGCAGTAGATGGTAGCTATTATGTTTATCCTTTCTATTTTGCTTACCTCTAATAATCAAAGTGCTTCCCATCAGACCACTACATGTGCAACAGAGACGGGATAATCAGAATATGCTTGATTTTGTTGAGAGACAAGGCCAGCGAAAATCCCTCTCAAAATGGCGCCATTGAAGAAAATAAGGAGAAGATGAAGAGACTGTGTTGGCTTGAGAGAGAAGTATGCCCTGCATGTTACATCCCTTCTCCAAACACTAACCGACGACGTTTCAATGCAATTTGGGCGCCAAATTACAAAACGACGTCGTTTTGGAAGTCCAGCATGGCTTCCAGCGTGGCATCCGTAAGTCCAAGTCATCTTTCCGTCACTGGAAAATGCTCCAGGGATGGCCGTGAAACACTTGTGTCAATTTTGGGGATAATATTGAGGCCAGTGCAAGGTTAAGGACCACTTTGAGTATCGAGTGCAAGTTCAGGGACCACTCTGAGTATTTTCTCTTATTTTTTATGTAACACAAAATTGAAAATTTATTTAATGCATTAATTAAGTTGCAGTGTTTGAACCTTATCTTTTCATTAAAAAAAATAGCGAGGATTAGAACAGTTATAAGGCAATAATGTTTATACAAAAAAAAAATTCAAGTTAAAAATAATATTGCAGCGGTTGAAAAAAAACCGCTGCAAAACGAGTATCAATGTATTCAACAACTGGACATTTAGCCGGGGTTACAGAAAAACCGCTGCAAAATGAGATTATTTAGCAGCGTCCCCTAAAACCGCCACAAGAACCGCTGCAAAACAGTTACATCTTGCAGCGATTACCGATAAACCGCTGCAAAATAAGCTCATTTGGTAGCGTCCCCTGAAACCACTACAAGAACCGCTGGCAGAATCTATTTAGCAGCAGTTTTATAAAACCGAATAACCGCCGCTATCTACCGGTTTTCTTGTAGTGTTTGGCATATTGCTATCTTACCCTTTCACACACGTAAATTATTGTTTTCCATAACGTTTCAGACAAATCTTAGTTTTAAACGTATTATTTTATTCTTAATAATTTGTTTCATTCTATTTTAGTCATTTGATCAAAATTCTATTTTCAAAAATATCTCTTTTTATTATAATTTTTTTAGATAACAACAAAAATTTTAATTATAATGGTCATAGTAATTGTGGTAGTAATTTGAGAGTAAATATAATAGAATAATAAAAAATAACAATAGAGTAAACAATGATATTTTTGAAAGAAAATTTTAATTTTGTCTAAAAGACTAAAATAAGACAAATAAAAAGAATAGAAAAGGTTATGAATTTGGGAGAGGTTATGACCTCCCTTTCAATGTACATAGTTTCACCTCCGAAAAGAAGAGAATAAAAGAAAAGAGAAAAAAAATAAAGAAAAAAAAATGTAGAACTAGCTCTATTTTTCGAAAATTTGGTTGGGACTAGATTAAATATTAAATATGTAATTTTTTTTTAAAAAAAAAAGGAAAGATGATCTAAGGGAGAAAGAGATGAGATATACCAAATAAATAAGGCGTACGAATTTGAATCCTCTAAATTTTAAATTTGTACTTTAGAGGGTAAAGTGTAATCTTCCACCTTTGAATGATTTCTCTCTCATATTTATTCTTGGTCCCACCTTTAAAATAAATGGTGAGAGATCACACTACTCTCTAAAGTGAAATTCAAACTTTAGAGAATCCAAATCCAAGGCGCACACACAAGCAGAATAACCATGAAAGTGATTAACCTGTAATGTGTCATGTTTATGGGATGATTACAAGTTGCACATGTTGAACTTCAAACATAAATTTACTTTTTATTTTTTTTATAAAATAAAAAACATAACTCGAAAAATATTTTTTTTTAAAAAACTCATCTAAACAAATTCTATGTATAACTTCATTAATAAGAATCTAGTTTAATTATAAGGATGTAATATCAAATTAGTCTCACAATTTTTATATTAGTCATGCTACATATCCATGTAATTTTGTATCCAAGTTCATTTAAGTTGGTCCAACATAAAAAAAAAACTAATACCATTAAATGAAACATAAAATACATGCGCCCAACACACACGAAATCCCTCTTGTCCAACGCTTCTTCTCTTCTTCTTCTCTTCTCTCCCGCACTGCTTCTTCTTCTTCTTCTTCTCCCGCACTTCTTTTTCTTCTCACGCTCGTTTACGCACGGAGCGTTTTCTTCTTCGCGTTCCTCCTCCTCCTCATTCTTCTCCTTCTTTTTTGTGTTCCTTCTTCTTCATGTGTTTTCTCCTTATTGTTATTCTTTTGTTGTTGTTGCTGCTGCTGTATTTTTTTGTCTTTTTCTCCTCTCTCTGGTGAAGAAGCAGTGAAAGGTGAGGAGGAAGAGTTTTGAATTGTGTAGAACAGAAATGAACTGAACACGTCATTATGGTAAAACAATTGTATAGTACTGAGTGAACGAAACATAATACATTATATAAAATCAAATTCAAACAGCTTTGTGCATAATAAACCGAACACGTACTCATAGTGAAACAATTGTATAGTACTGAGTGAATAAAACATAATCCATTATATAAAATCAAATTCAAATAGCTCTGCCTACAAGTTACAGATTATCAATTCAATTCAATTCAGTACACCTCCGTCCATTCAATTCAATTCAAATTAGCAATTACATTCCATTCAGTTCGATTCAAAATTGAATAATCCAAACTTCATCAGTTTGATTCGTTTCAGAAGAATAATCCAAATCGCTCTCATTCAACTGATTTGAAGTTGATTCATCCATTGTTTCAATTCAGAAGTGAAGATTGAAGAAGAAAAGGAAGAAGAATAGGAAGACGATAAATGTAACGTAACCAGATCGAAAGAAGAAAACGAGAAGATGAACGCGACCAAGGGAGAACGACGAAGGCAATGCAGATCAATAAGGAAAAACGCGAACAGAGAAGAAGAAAACGCGAGCAGAGAAGAAGCTTTACGTTATAGTAGAAGGTTTATGTTGAGCAAAGTTTTAGGTTGCAACATGTTATATATAGCGCGTGTATGACAAACGAATGAGGGGCGAGGAAAGCGCGTTTAGTCAATATTGTTTGAATAACTTAGATGCATTTTCTACATGGAGGTAGAACATACATTATTGTTTCTATATCGAATAAATTAACTTTTAAATATTTGATAAATTGGTCTTTCTTCTTTTAGAATATATCAAATAAATTAATTCCTAACAAAATAAATGTACAACTTATTTTGATAATTTAACCTCTCATCAACTACAGGATTTAGAAAAAAACTAAAGATTCGTAATAATTTAATCTCTCACCTACAGGATTTAGAAAAACTAAAGATTCATATGTCACTATTTAATAATTAGCCATTAGCTATATATATATGAGTTTGGTTTATAAATTATTATTCCTAAAATATTTTTATTATGTATATGGATAAAAAAGATATTCCTTTATTATTTAAATTCTTAAAAATATTTAGATTTAATTAAATCTATTAATTACACAACTAGAAAATGGATTAATACAGACAGATTTAGTCTTTATTATAGACGGATTTTTGGTTATCGACGAAATTACCGACGGATTTTGTCCCTCTGTAAAAGTCCCGTCTGAAATTATTTATCGACGGATTTTTTTTTGTCAGAAAATTACCGATGGATTTTTACAAGTTACCAACGGATTTTTCCTCTGTAAATTCTCCATCCATTTCCCGAAGGCGACAAACTTTTCGACGGATTTTCCGTCTGTAATTTGAACTTTGGAAAATCATCTCACACTCTGATTACAGACAGAAAATTTGTCTGTAAATCCGTCAGTAAGGTAAAATAGAATTTTTTTTTATTTTTCTAATTACAAAATAAACTTGTTTTCATACAAAATAAATATAAATTTAATTCAAATTTTTATCTAATTTGTATTCGAATATTTATAATATTTCAAAAAATAAACAAATTCATCGTATTATCAAACTAAAAGAAAAGTACTATAAACAAACAAGTCAATATAATTCAAAATATAAACAAAGTGTTGATACATCAATTATAATAACAAGTAACAACTATACATCAACAAAGTGTATTGATACATCAACTATTGTCCTCTAATTAAGTCAAAATATACAATAATGTTGCTTAATTAGGTTCTAAAATTGGAACTTCATCTGTACAAAAACCATTCATCATTATTGTGTCCATTGATTCAAACAGTGGGGTCATGAATTGATCCTCTGCCTCAGGTTCTTTGCCTCCTTATATTTTTTCATTTCTCATCTGTTTTCCAAGTATCAAATTCTGACAAAAATAAAAAATAGTGACAACATAATCTATATACAATGTATTCTTGAGATGAATAAGTGAAGCTCACCTCAACATCTGGTCTAGTTTCAGTGACTTTCGATTTAGGGCTGCAAGTTTAATAGGAGAAAAAGAGAAAGATAAATAAGTGAAGCTCACCATTGCATGCGAAGCATCTTGTAACTTGGCAATTTCATGTGCCTTTTCCTCTTCCAAATTAGTTTGTAACCAGTCAAAAAGTAAATAAATTTCTGGTATAAGACATGAAAATCAACTTACTACTACCTTGAATGCACAACCTTTGCAAATAATATGACCATGGGTTAGTCAGAGAGAGAGAGACCAAATAATTATTACATTCAATTACATTTGATATGCAGCCATCATTATAAGCTAAAAATAATAGACCAGACTCAAAATAGAAGTGGCAAAAGATGCTGAAATCAAGTGTATATATTTTTTGAATGTACCTCTAAGTCAATGAGCCAACTATTGGCTCCTGATCCGGATCCAGATCCAGGATGAAAGTGATAGGCAGTCAATGTTCCATCCAAACATACTGCAAATGTAGCACAAGAAAATATAAAGCTTAATAATCAATTTTGAAGCATTTGAGACACTAATTTTGTTTCACAATAAACTAGGCTTTGCCATTAGAGAGAGGAAGCAGTAGGTACCAGCTCTTTTGGCAGTAGCTCCATTGATAACAGTAATGGGCACCATGAGAGGAGGTGGCTGGGAAGGATGCTTGCATGAAACTGATGAGAATAAAGCATCGTTTACAAACTCAGATAGCTGAGCCTGAATCATGTTCAACAATCTACTTAGTCATGAAATGAATGTATGAGATACTAACCATAATCAGATAGCTCCAATTCGATACATGATTGGACAATATGGTGAAATGAACTAGTCCAAAGGAATATGAAAAACTTCACATCTCACTACACATGTTAATCATATTATTTTTTTTAATAGGTTGAATTTTAACATCAAATACTCTATATTTTGTATGTGTGAGAATTAGTGGAAGAATGGGTCATGAACTAGTGGGAACAGCAATGAGTGGCATTAATTACTTTAGTATTCATGTGCAGTAATATACAAATAAATAAATAATATTGTGATCTATTGTGTTGAATCAATCCCACTCCACCTGCTAAATAAACCAAATTCATAATTCCTAATCTGAACTAAATAGAAACATTGAAATCATGGAAAAATGTTGTTTACAATTTTCTAATACAAAACTATAATTAGAGAGACCCACAATTTTTTTTCTCTTATTCAACACATGCACAAAATGTATCATCAATCAACAAATGAATCATTTTCACCCACTTTGTTTTCATATAACTTCTCTATCTGGAAGAAGACATCAGAGATTTGGAGGTTATGCAGATAAATAATCCATTGATCAGAAAATAAATGAAGGCATAAAAGGGTACTGCAATTTGTTCACAATTTTCATGTACTTCCTTTATCTTTGAGGTGTCTATCTTTCTTTTTTCTTTTCATTTGTGTTCTGTTTTTCATTCTATCTTTGAGAGATTACAGAGACTTAATTAAAATGCAAGAAGTTTATCTCATATTTTCCTAAAGATTTCCCAGTCTTTATCTATGTTTTAGAGATGCATGGTAAACAAATATTAGGCAAACCATAACCAAAAGACAAAAGATAACTGGCACTACGGTTGAATATTTTAAAGCTGAAACCATAACCAAAAGACAAAATATGAGTTGTAAGCATGATGGGTTGATTATTAATGATTAAAGAATTCAATCAATAAAAGAAAGAACGTAGAAAACCAGCAATTAAATTACAAACAAAAGAATATGATTAACTAAAGCAATATAAAAGACTCCAACATTAAAACCAATATTCTTAACATATTACAAGCCCAAGATAGAAGAATAATGTATTACATCAATTTCCTAAACCTGTAAAATTCAGACCAACAATTGATAACTAAAAAAAGTTCTAAATAGGAAACAAAAAGACAGCACGATTTAAGGCAATAAATAGCTCTTACCATTCAAAAGACAAGTTTTCTCCCTAGTATCTTTGTATTGACGGAGACATTGGTTTAGACGGAAAAGATAAGGCAAGACAAGCACTAAAGGGATCGCAACAGAGTGACTGCCACACACAGAATCAGCTTCCAATTAAGCAATTGTGGCAACCTACAAGGGTTTTGGAAAATGGATCCCCTAATTAGAGAAGTCAATCAAGCATCTTGAGAGCCAAGAACAAAAGATACAAGTCTAGAAACTAAAAATTTTAACTGTTAATGAACAAGCTCTATGAAAAAGGAGAATGGTAAGAATGCTTAAATCTGTAGACAAATTACAAATATCAATATTATATAGAGTCCACAGTGCTGGTTTTTTTTCTCGAGAATATTTTGAACAAAATCAAGGAAACTTGTTCCATGACTTCAGTGCTATATATTTGTGTATATATATATAAATTATACGCATAAACTTGACAACATTCTGCATAATCAAAATAGGAGTCCCATAAGTTACATAAAATCACAAAAAGTTAACTCTAAATAGTAAAAGGCATTAACATCAACCAATCAGAACCAAACCTGCCGATGTACCATCCTACATACAGAACGCTCTAGATCAGAAAAAACCTGCATAAAATCAGACTTTTGCCATGGAAGTGAAAATATCAGCCAAGAAGAAATCAGAGAATGATATTGCCTGTTTACATGAAAATACAAAAATATCATTTATTCAAACATAGTTCCAACAAAACATAAAATAAAAGCATAAGCCTATTGTTCTCATTGTTAAGTCTTAACTCAAACAAATCTATATTGTTAAGTCTTTACATATAAAATCTCATGATAAGTGAGTCTTTCTTCTGTGCAGGTCGGATGAGAAAAAGGCAACTATTGCCATATGTGATAAGATGGGATTAAAAGGCTATCAAGTAAGTATATACATTCCCTAACATGTGAGATTCAAGAAAAAGGCACAATTATCCCAAAAAAATTGCTAGTAACTTATAAGTTATAAGCTCTATTTCATTTTACCTCTCCATGTAATGTCACTTTTGATCAGATGGGGAGAGCTTGACAGATGGCCGAATTAGATGCATGAAGAGCTGAAGTCTTAGCCAAAGCAGCAAGACTCATACAGAGACAAATCCGTACACATTTAACAAGAAAAGAGTTTATCACCTTGAGAAATGCTACAATTCATATCCAGAAAATTTGGAGAGGTAAGCTGTCTTCTCATAACTTTCTGTCTTCACATAAATTTGGAGAGGTAAGCTGTCTTCAGAGAACTACTAAATAATTAATAAAGGAGTGAACATTTAAGATAAATAAGGATACAGAAATTGAACTAGGCAAAGCAATTACAACTAGAATGTGAATACAATATACCTCTAGTACACTAGTGCAGAATTTACAACCACAAACTAATCGACAAGTGCACCGGGTCGTACCAAGTAATACCTCAGGTGAGTGAGGGTCGATCCCACGAGGATTGATGGACTAAGCAATAATGGTTAAATGATTTACTTAGTTAGGCAAGCAGAAAATGGTTTTGAGATGTTCAAAAGGTCTTAAAAGTGACTTCAAAATATCATAAGGCAGGCATGCAAGTAATTAAGTTGAAAATAAAATATAAGAGAAAACAATTAAGGCTTCAGAGTTATCTATTTCTCCGATTGACTTTTCTTATTAACTATTTTAATCATGCTAGATTCAATTCATGGCAAACTATATGTGACTAGACCCTAATTCCTTAGACCTTCCTAGTCTCCTATCAACTACCAATTCCTTGTCAATTAATTCCAATTAGAGGGTGATGATCAAATTCCAGTTTATATGCCACAAGAATCCTAATTATCCAAAAATAAGGGGATTATATGTCACGTATCTCGTTAAATATAAACAATTAAAAATTCAGGATAATATGTTTTCAAGCTGTTGTTCAAGTAAAGAGCTTTTTCAAGTTATACAAGAACTTAATTAGAACATGGATCATACTTCCGTTCCACCCAAATTCATAAAATAAAGAACGAAAACAATTATTGAAATATAAATCAAAATATGAATTAAAATAGAAAAATAATAGTATCAATCCATACAATAGACAGAGCTCCTAACCTTAACAGTGGAGGTTTAGTTGCTCATGGTTCAGAGAGAAAATAAGGATCCAGATAAACTGTAAAAAATGCGGCCTGAAAAGATAACTAATGGAATTCCTTTTATATCTAATCCTAATGAATTTAAATCCTAATTTTTAAAATTTAAATAATATATTTTCCTATCTTAACATAAAATTTTAATCAGAATTAATTATGGCAATCAGCAAGTCTTTAATTGATGGATGGGGACCACTTGATTCCTTCACTCTGCAGCCTCTAATCTGTGTTTCATGGATTGAAAACTGGGTCAAAAACAGCCCAGAAATTGCCCCCAACATTTTCTGCACGTGGCGCATGTCACGCGTACGCGTCAAGTACGCGCACGCGTCGCTGTGCAAATCTTCATATCACGCGTACGTGTCAGCCACGCGCACGCGTCGCCATGGAAAGCTCCAAATCACGCGCACGCGTCAAGTACGCGCACGCGTCGCTCCTCGCTGGTTTTCTCCTTTAATTCTTGTGCTGCAGAAACTCCATCAAATCCAGCTGAATGCTACCTAAAATAAACAGAATTGCACAAGACTCAAAGTAGCATCCGTAGTAGCTAAAAGATAATTAATTCTTGATTAAACTCAACAATTTAAGTACAAATACACTAGAAAAAGATAAGAAAGATGCTCACGCATCATACACATATCTGCGCAACATTATCAACAAACTGCCTAAAAACCAGAACTGCATCCAAAAGAAAGAAGCCCTTGTCAGTGCAACAGCAATTTCTAATCCATATTGATTTAGGCACCACCTAACTGAGCATCAATTCAAGATGTAGCCGTGATCTGAAAACTCACCTTTACGAGATTTGCCCACAATGGATGCAGCAAGTACAACCTATATAGGTGAAAAAAATTCAGAACATAAATTCAAAGTTGTATAAGATAATTCAAGCAAATAGAAAGAAAGACTAAAGTATTCTCCAACCCAGTTAAATGCATCATTTTGCAAAGAGCACTGCCCCAACCTCACAATTTTGGCTACGCTCAATGGGCAAGTAACTTGCATATAATCTAATTCATCACCAATTTTGTACGAAATAGAATTTACAGCAACCTGTCATAGCTAAATTTGAGGAGAAAGGGAAATAACACCGGGTATCATAAGCTAAATCAGAAGATCCAACAATAATCTTGAAGAATATTCAAATACAAACCTCACCATGAATAGATCTCAATTATAAGGCAAGTGTGTACAATTACACAACACAAAGCCCATGTAAATGTATCACAGATTCAAATTACATGCACATATCAAAATTGTAGCTGATAGAGAAGCCTAAAATAAATATCGAAGTGCGGGATTGTGAGGAAACAAAAGGATTACCATGTCTGCGTTCGATCTTTGAAATGACGGAAGTGATTATTGCCTCAAATTGAATCTGACAAGAAAACAAAGTCCGTAACAGTGTTAGGAGCCATGAGATCAGATCGTGAGACGAGAAGAATGTGCAGTGAGGGCAAGTGAATGAAAAACTCAAAGAGAGAATACAGAAAAAAAAAAGAGAAATAGAGGTTACCGGAACGCGATCTGAAATTCGGAAGCGCAGATCTAAATGGAGGGGACTAAAACAAAGCTCAAACAGAAGTAGGAAAATAGAGCTCGTAAGCGATGGAGAGAGCGGCGAAGCTCCTGCGATGGGGAGAGCGTGGACGGAGCGATGGAGAGAGCGTGGATGGAGAGAGGGAGAAGCTCCTACTAAACTTGTGTGGAGTGTGAATGGATCGAGAGGGTAAGATCTGAGCTAGGGTTAATCTAATATTTTTCGACGGAAAATTTAAATTACAGACGGATTTTCCATCTGTAATAATTTAATAAAATGCAGCATTTTGTCTATTTAATTACAGACGGATTTTCCGTCTGTAACCATTTTCCACGGAAAAAAAATAATTTTTCCAACGAAATTATTGACGGATTCTCTTTTCTGTCTGTAATTTATGCAAATCCATTTTTTTTGTTTTTCGACAAAAAATTCCTCTAAAATTTTCTCTGTATTTCTGTGGTTTAAAATCCGTCAGAAATATCCATTTGTAATAACTAGTTTTCTAGTAGTGTTAGTTTACAAAGTTACTTACTAACTTGACTGAATTCATATTCATTTGAATTTTATATATCAATATAATTGTTACACTAACAAATAATAATGATGCAACACTAGCTTCAACAACATCATCAGCAAAATAATATTCCTTCCCTTTATATATATCTCCCCAACCAATAAAAACAAATATTTTTAGTGCAATCATTTCCATGAATTATGGACTAAGATTCAAATATTCTTTATTAATTTTTCGAAAATCTAGATCCAAGTCTGAAATCTCATTACAAAAAATAATGTGCTCATTAGCGTTGGAGACTTGGAGTAATCACCGAACTATCTTCGTACTAGCTAGAATGCAAAGTGGACTTGGTTTGGATGATCAGCAGTGCTAGGGTCAGTATTTTTTCAGATTTTGTGTCAACAAATAATCCGTATTTGAGAAAGAATGAGCAACAAAAGTAAAACTTCATTATGTACACTTAAAATATCTGAAAAAGAATAATACTTATTGGTTAAATAATGACTAAATTTAATTAGAATCGTTGATTACTTAGACTTTTTGTGTATATATTGCTTTTAGTCTAATCCCTTTTGATGTGGCATGTGGCTATGTGGGTGATCTTTTTAGTTTTGCGTTTCATGCACATTTATATTAGCTAATCCTGAATGAATTAAAACTTTTTAATAATAATAAAGTCACAATTTAGTCTTTAAGAATTTTGACTTTAAATTGATTAATTTCTCAAAAAAATACCAATTAAA
>NC_029790.2:127029676-127044543 GCF_000816755.2 Arachis ipaensis
TAGATATATTATTTCCTTTTATATATAGATAATATAAAATAAAATAAAATTATTTATGTGTATTATTATTTATAATGACGTATTTTGTTACTGTCACATTATCAACAATAAAACATTTGTTATATATCTTTTAAGTTTTTACCATATAATAATTTGTGAGTTATTGGAGAAGTAGTAGAGGAGGAAATAGTGAATCAAATAGTGCAATTCTTCAAAGTGTGTGTTACATACTCTTTCTTTTAGGCTTCATTCGCTTCCACCAACGTATAATGATATGCAAAATGGGTTATTGGCGAAGATTTTGCAAGATACAATGAACTAATGAAGAATACTTGATTTATTTATGCACCCACACAGTTAAACCTTACACTAAATGATCATTTATAGAATAATATTCTCTATTCTTTCTTTTGCACATAAAGAAAGTGTTGAGATGAATATCCAGCAATAATGAAATGAGGAAAATTTATAAGTATGGAGTACATGCAATATGCAACTACGTACTCAACAGACACAACTTTTTAAATAGTTACAACCTTTCAACAGGCGTAACTTTTGAATAAGTCACAACTCTATGAAGAAATGTAACTCTTCAAAAAAACTTTTTACATATTTTGAAAATATATCTCACAATCTCCCACCATTTTCAAAATTCCTTTTCAATCCTATCATTCTAGAAGTTTTATGCTTTCAGTAAAGGTATCTTGCGATTTGAACCTTTACCTAGTAACCAGTGGTATTCACTCATCCGAATTTAAAATAGTAGACAAACTTTGAACCATTTAACTCATATGAACAAGCGTGCATTGATAATACATAAAATTTCGGTATCTTTTAGATGTTATATTAAATATGACACATTTAATATACTACATGGTCTTGTGTCTTGCATCCTTTCGTGAGTGCTTTAAGAGTAAAATCTTAACTCCAAGAACCGGCCTCAGTTCACACTCGTATAGGTAGACTCTATCAAAAGTATCTCATAATTAAATACTTCAGCAATAATATACTTGCTATAGATCTATTAAGAATAAAGCTCATCCTGTTCCTTTATACCATTATGGTTCCAAGTACTTTTTAACTTGGGATAAAAGAAATAATTATGAGTACTTGCAGTTACTCTAATAATGTACTTTACCGCATTGAACTCAAAACTTGATGTTACTCAAGTGTGAGTTGGATTTTCACCATTGATAATTATTTAAAATACAGATTTTAGTCCCATCTCTTTTGATGTTGTTGGGAATAAGTAGTATGACCACAATCCAATCAATCACGTGTCAAATAATTTGTTATTGTTATTATATTAAAATGTTAATATAATAACGTCCTTGATTAAATTTAGAGATTTATCATTGTGATGGTGATCATAATATTGAGAGATAAATCTTTTATAATTTAATCTAAATTGTTCTTGATCATAGGATCATTAAAAAGAACATTAATAATCCGGAAAGATCAATATATATATATATATATATAATGGTCTTCATTGGATGAAGATTAATAGATCTTATTTATTAAATTATATATATAGATGGTGCATATAGAGATATGACCATTGAACTGACTCACTCTGAGAAATCCTAATGATTATAATTACCGTATATTTGTCAATAGGATATTCTCAAGATGAACATAGTAATAGAGTTTCTTTTGACCTGCGACTATCATAGTAATTAACAATGTATTTTATATTTTGATTCTGGATACCTAATACCCTAGGGTGCTAGTTCAATGGATATTAGGTATAATTTAAATACTTGTAGAATTAATGAATAGTCAATAAGGAATCCGTCAACTCTCGGTAAAGAGTTTGAGCTCTATGATTATAATAACTGAGATTAATAAAACCTTGGCCAAGGGGATTGAATGAATGAAGAAATGAGTTTCTTAAGTCATTCACAGTTTATTATAATTATGGTAACAAGTTAGAATTTGACAATTAAACCATACTCTAAGGGTTAACCAAGAGCTGGAAAGATAGAAGGAATTATACTTTGTTCTTCTAAGGTTCTTAGTAAAAATATATTACTTCATACTATCGGGTCGTTGAGGAGTGTTGCTAGACGCCAACCTTGATTAGTAAATTTTGTACGACTAATTTACTACCCGCTTAGTATTGAACCTATAGGGTCACACACTAACGAGTGTTCTAATCTTTGCTATAGAATTATTTAATTATTATTTTGATTTGATCAAATAAATAATTATATTAATTCAAATAAAATATTATTATATTCTTTGCTAGCACCAAGAATATAATAATAGTATGATAATTGAGAATATTAAATGAGATTTGAGAATAATTAGTTATTCTATTTCTAAATTTGGATGAGATCCTAACTGATTCTGTTTCAAATTGAGTTATGATATGATTCATAAATTTGAAGGATTTAGATTTAGAATTTTAAGATATGATTTAAATTTGAATTGAGATTCAAATTTAAAATTAGTAACAAATCTCATACTATATATATATATGTATGCTAAGAGTAGAGGAATATGACGGAAAAGAGAATAAAACACAAGGGTTGGGTTTTATTCCTTTACCTCTACACACATAAATGTATGTGAGCCTAATTCTTGCAGAAGAATTTTATGGCATGCAAAGAGTTGCAAGAGATTTCTCAATTTAGATCAGATGTCCATTGGTCAAGGAGTTGACAGCAAAGGTTGGTCTCGGTGTGGATACGCATAGCGCCTTCGTACCATCGAAGGAGAAAAAGATTTTTACTAGCGTACTCAGGTATTTAGATCTGATCTACTATAAATTACATTATTAGAATAAAATTTAAGCACAAAATAGATCTTAAGGATTACTTTCTTTTCTTTCTGCTGCGTGTTATGAACACATAGTAATCCTTCAGATGTTTAAAACACCAAATTCCTTGTCAGTCCTTTTCGTCAAAGGATCTGCAAGATTTTGTTCTGATCTTATAAAAATTATAGATATAACTCCATTGCCAATAAGTTTTTTAACATAGCTATGTTTTACTCTTATGTGTCTAGATTTTCCATTATAAACTTGGCTATAAGCCTTTGATAATGTTGCTTGGCTATCACATTGTATAGAATGTATAGAGATTGGTGCCATTGGTTTTGGCCAATTAAAATTTCATGTAATAAATCTCCAAGCCATTCAGCTTCCTTCCTTGCTGCTGCCAAAGCAACAAATTCTGCAGCCATGGTAGAGTCCGTTATGCAAGTTTGTTTCTTGGATCCCCAAAAAACAGCACCCCACCAAGGGTAAAGATCCAACCACTTGTTAATGTATGATTTTTTGTATAACTTATCCAACTGGAATCTGTATAACTTATCCAACTGGCATATGTATATCCTTCTAAAACAGAAGGTTCACTACTATACAACAAAGTATAGTTTATTGTTCCTTTCAAATATTTTAATATTTTTCGGACAGCATGCCAATGGTCTTTACTTGGATTGCTTGTATACCGACTTAAGTGACCTACATCATATACTATATCTGGTCTAGTACAGGTGATAGCATACATTAAGCATCCAATTATTTTTGCATACTCAATTTGTGAAACAGACGACCTGTATTGGGTACTAATTTAATACTTGGATCAAAAGAAGTACTTACCAAATATCCTTCAAACTCATCAAACCTTTTTAATATGTTTTCTATATAATGAGATTGAGATAATCCTAAATTATAACCATCTCTTATAATTTTAATTCCTAAAATTATATCTGCAACTCCCATATTTTTTATATCAAAATTACTAGACAAAAAATGTTTAGTTTTTTCTACTTTTTCTAAATCAGTACAAAAAATAAGCATATCATCAACATATAAACAAATCATAACACCTTTACCATTTTTAATTTTACTATACACACATTTATCAGATTCATTTATTTTATATCCATTAGTAGGGCTGTCAAACGAGCTAGTCCGACCCATTTAGACCCGACCCATTAAGCCAATGGGTTAAATGGGCTGGCCCGTTTAAACCCGTTTTATTTGCAGGCCAGAATTTTTTAGCCCAGACCGTTTATGGTCAGTCCGATGGGTTAAACGGACCAGTCCGTTTATCATTTAATTTTATTTTTTGAAAAATATTTTGACAAAAATACCACTTTTAGGTCAAAAACCTTTAAAAATAATATTTTTTTAATTGATGGGGTCGAATTGGGAGAAATATTGGCTAAAAGTACTGCTTTTTTTGAAAAAAATGTAAAAAAAAATAAACGGACCACCCGTTTAGCCCGTGGGCTAGTCCGGTTAACCCATCATATTTTTGGGTTAATCGGGCTCAACCCATTTAGCATGAAATTTAAACGAGCTTAATTTTAGATGCAAAGCCCATTTTGACGGCCCTATCCCTTAGCACAAATAGTTTCATCAAATTTTTTATGCCATTGCTTAGGGACTTGTTTCAGTCCATATAAAGACTTAATTAATTTGCACACTTTATTTTCTTGACCAGTAACTATAGATCCTTCTAGTTGTTTCATATACACCTCTTTGTCTAATTCACCATTTAAGAAAGTTATTTTAACATTCATTTGGTGAATGACAAAATTAAAAAATGAAGCAAGTGCTATAAGCACTCTAATTGTAGCAATTCTTGCTACGGGTGCATATGTATCAAAGTAATCAATTCCTTCTTTTTGTGCAAATCCTTTAGCAATTTACTGTGCTTTGAACTTATCAACAGTTTCATCTACTTTCATTTTCTTTTTGAAAATCCATTTAGAACCAATGGCTTTTGACCCACGAGAAAGATCTACTAATTTTCAAGTGTTATTTTTCATTATTGAATCCATTTCATCTTGTATTGCTTCTTTCCAAAAATCTAAATCTCGAGGCCTTATAGCCTCTTCATAGGTCGTCTCAGGATCACCTTCCATATGAAGGCATATAGGTATAATGCTATCTATTGATTCTCCTGTCCCTATCACAAGGAATATAAAAAAATCTGGTCCATAAGTTTTTGCTTTTCTGATTCTTTTACTTTTTTTAACTTCAATTTTTTCAACGGGCTTATTTTCTACATTTTCTTCTATTTCTAAGTGAATTTTATTTTTAGGTCATGGAGCTGAATTAAATCTATCCTCTAGAAAAATTGCATCTCTTGATTCAATAATTGTATTAGTAGAATATGATTCATTAGATTCAATAATTACAAACCTATAAACTTTACTATTCTCAGCATATCCTAAGAAGATACATTCTATACCTCTTTCTCCTAATTTCTTTCTCTTAGGTTTAGGAACCTTTACTATTGCTCTACAACCCCAAAATTTAAGATATTTTAGATTAGGCTTTTTATTCTTCCAAAGTTCATATGGGGTTATTTTATTCTTTTTATTGGAAATTCTATTTAAAATATAACAGACAGTTAACATAGCCTCACCCCAATAACCTTTTGCTAGACTAGAATAAAATAGCAAAGCATTAACCATTTCTTCCAGCATCCTATTTTTTCTTTCAACAATACCATTCTATTGTGGAGAATATGGTGCAGTGGTTTGATGAATAATACCAGTGGACTCAAAATAACTAGGATTATAATATTCTCCTCCACAGTCAGAACTTAAGCATTTAATAAAGGTTTAATGCTGTAATTCAACTTCGGTTTTAAAAATCCTAAATTTACCCAAGACTTCATATTTAGAATGTATCAAATATATATAGCAATATCTACTAAAATCATCAATAAAAATTACAAAATATTTCTTTCCACCTATAGTAGGCCAACCATGCAAATCACATACATCAGAATGTACTAATTCTAATAATTTAGAATTTCTTTGTACTCTTTGAAAAGGAAGTCTTGTTATTTTGGTTAACATACAAGTTATGCATACAGTTGAATTTTTAATTTATGAAAATTAACATGTCCTAAACGATTATGCCATAAATCAAAGGACTCAGCACTATAAATAGAAACATTTTTTTTTATAAGGCACGGGGCCAAGGGCCCAAAAGAAAAAAACTAACTAGAATATCTTGGAAACTTTATCCCTCTACAGTCAGCGTCCAGGGAACAAAAGAGGAAGGGAGGGGCATCTTCAAAGCAACTCAATCCACGGGGAGAGAGGTGCGCGTGCTTTGCAAGGTCATCAGCTGCAAAATTTGCTTCTCGGAATATGTGGTTCATCTAAAAAATTTCAGGTTTCGCTAGAAGGCGCTTGATCTCCTTCACTAGGGAGGTACTTGAATGGCGGGAGGTAGAAGCGCTGTGAATAAGGTTGAAGGCACACAGGAAATCTGTCTCTATAACAAGTTTTCTTAGCCCCAAATCAATTGTGAGTTTTAATCCCACATAAATTCCCCAAAGCTCAGCTATGGTTATGGTTACCGTACCGATGTTAAACATAAAGCCTACCTTGAGTCTTCCATCTACATCCCTTAAAAGTCCTCCACAAGCACCGCTTTCAGAATCTGTGTTGACCGAGCCATCAGTATTTAGCTTATACCAAGGAGACCAACCAATGTCGATAATCTTGGTCGAGGTAAGGGCTTTTCTGCTTTTATCAGTTTTTTGAAGAACTTCAAAATAGTGTTTGGCTAAGTTCTGGACTATTTTAGAAGTTCTAAGCTGTAAATGTCTGAATTGTTAAAAATTAAATCATTTCTGTTTCTCAAAGCTGCATTGCAGGCAGTAACAAATAAGGTAGGCCAAGCATTCCCATCCTTTCTTCGAACAGTCAAGCAAAGATTGTGCTTGAACTAATCCTAAAAGTTTTGGTTGAAGAACTTGCCTTGTTGACTACTATCAACGTTGCTCATCCAAATTTCACAGATATAGCGACAATCCCGGAGAACATAGAGCAGGGTCTTCTCTTGGCCAGGGCACCTGGGGCAACACTCGTTGCTGATAATTCCTATCCTTTTCCTCCTGGAATTTGTGAGTAAAGCCTCATGCATTGCTAGCCATGAAAAAATTTTAAGAAATTGTGGAATATTGAGCTTCCAAACATCTCTAAAATTTTTGTCTATGTTCTTATTATTTGAAAAATAGTCTTCATAGGCAGATTTAATAGAGAAATCTCCCTTAGGTTCTGGTAACCAACTAATTGTCTTCCTCTAAATCAGAATGAGGAGCTTTTATAATCTGGATTAACTCTAAAATCTCCTCCAGAAGGATTTGATTTAGTTTGATCTAATCCCAGTCTCCCTTTACTCTCGCATAAGCGGCCACCTTCTCATCATTACTATCCCCGTCAATGGGACTTATAGCAAAATTTCTTAGTGAGCCTATGTCTGGCACCCAATGATCGTTCCATAAGGATATCTTTTCCCCATTTCCAATTCTCCAAATGACATTAGTGCTGAATTAGTTCCAAATCTTTGTAATACCTCTCCAAGTATTCAAACTACTAGCTTTAGAAAGGACCTTAGGAATCGGCTGATTTTCACAACCATATTTTCCTTTCATAACTCTGACCCATAGGGATTGACTATCCTGAATAAGGCTCCAGGCTAATTTCATGAGGAATAAAGCATTTGTATCTTCCGCCTTTCGAATACCAAGTCCTCCCATATTCTTCGGCTTGTAAATAGTATTCCACTTTCTTAAATGGATCTTTTTGTTCGCTTCAGTTTCACCCCAAAGAAAATCTCTACAAATCTTGTCTATTTGATTGCAAACTTCCTTCGGAATCTTCATGGTTTACATCACGTAGTTAGGGATAGATGTCAAGACTGATTGGATGAGGGTGCACCTTCCTGCAAAAGAGAGCGTCTTTATATTCCAGCTAGAAAGCTTAGCCTTCATTTTGTCGATGATGAATTGAAAATGTTGCTTGTTACACTTCTTATGAATGAGGGAAACACCAAGGTACTTTTCTAAGTTGCAAGTTAGGTTGATGCCCAAATGTTGACTGAGCTCCTGCTTGATGGTGTGATTTACGTTCTTTGAGAGAAAAACACAATATTTTTTGAAAATTAACCCTTTAGCCAGAGCTATCACAGAGAACCTTAAGTGTTTCTCTTATGACATCTACTTGATCATTACTAGCTTATGAAAATAAGACTAAATCATCTGCAAAGCAAAGATAAGAGAGTTTAGGCCCATTCCTAGATAGCATAATAGGTTTCCACTTTCTATCGTTAACTAGAGAGTTAATAAGGTGGGAAAGTCTCTCAACGCAAAGAACAAAAAGGTAAGGTGAGAGGAGATCTCCCTGTCTAATGCCTCTGGAGGGATGAAACTCTTCTAATGGAGACCCGTTCCAAATAAGATTCATAGTTGGCGCAGTTATGCAATACTCAATGATACTGATCAAGCTCTCTGGTAACTGTATCTCCTTGATGGTATGTAAGATGAAATCCAATTGAGCCTATCATATGCCTTCTCCAAGTCATTCTTGATTGTCATAAGGCCTTTTTCGCAATTCTTTGTCCTCATAGAATGAATCACTTCTTGAGCTATCAAAATATTATCTGCACTAACCCTTCCCGAAACAAAACTAGCTTGAGTATTAGCAATAAGAAAAGACATATGAGATTTTAGCATTTCTACAACAATCTTAGAAATAATCTTATAGACAACATTGCAGAGACTAATAGGCCTAAACTGAGTAAAATTCTCAGGAGCAAAAACTTTAGGAATAATAGAGATGAGAGTCTGGTTAACATTCACGATATTCCTAGGTTCCTGAAAAATAGACCGAACCCAAGTAACCAAAGAGTCTTTAATAGTGTCCCAAGAGAATTGGAAGAATTTAGCTGGAATTCTATCTCTCCTTGGGGATTTCCACCCTCCCATATTGAAAATAGCTTTCTTGATTTCCTCCTCAAAGATGTCCTTTTCTAGTTCCTTGATATCTTCCTCCATAAGCCTAGGAAAGAAATCTGTCAAAGGAAAAGAAACACAGGTCTGATCAGAAGAATACAAATTTTTAAAAAAACATACTCCCATATTCTTAAGTGTAACAGGATCCTCAATCCAAGAACCGTGGCTGTTCATAAGGGATGTCACTCGATTCCTTCTTCTGCGACCATTCGCTTTTTGATGGAAATATTTAGTGTTTTTGTCCCCAAACTGAATAGTATTACACCTCGACATTTGTTGCCAATAGCTTTCTTATTGGATGGAAATGTCTTCATATTCCTTCCAAATATCTTTCTGAAGTTTATCTAGGAAGGGGTTGTGACCAAAAGATAACTTCTTATTAATGCCATCCATACAGAAAAGTATACGATTCCTCTTTAGGATGATATGACTAAAGACTTCTTTATTCCAAACCTTTGCTTTTTCCGTAAAAGAAGCTATGTTGAGGATAATGTCTCCTTTTTTATCCCAACTATTGTCTACTAGCTCCTTATAATTGTCATGGAGAATCCAAGGGGCTAAGAACCTAAAAGGCTTCGTTCCTCCATAATTATTGTTCTAATTAAAGTACAAAAGAAGGGGGAGATGATCTGATTTCAGTCTCGAAAGATGTTTAACACATGCATTAGAAAAAACATTAACAAAATCTACATTGCAAATAAATCTATCTAGTCTGCGTTTTATGTTTTCCCGCTGCCAAGTAAAGGGTGGCCCGTTAAAACCCAAATCGCTAACACCATAATTAAGGATACAAGAATAAAATCTGTTGCTATCTTGAAAGAGATTTGTACTTCCTCCTGTATCGTTTAACGATAATATGGAGTTAAAGCCCCCCTAAGCACCATGGTCCTGATATATGAGGAGCTAATCTTTTCAGGGATTCCCATAAAGTCCTTCTATTTGCTGGTTGTGGGCTGCCATAGACAGCAGTGAGCCACCAGGTACTAACTTGCTGGTAGCAAACCTTCATGTGTATGAATTGATTGTGAATATGCATAGGTTCAATCTCCCAATGAGACTTTTTCCAGAGGCACCATATACCTCCCGCAAAGCCACTCGCCTCACTTATGCACCACGAATCAAATCCCAACTTCTTGATAATATTTTCTGCTTTTGGATCTGACACATGAGTTTCCAAAAGAATGCACAAGTTAGCTCTATATCTGAAAGCAAGATCTTTAATAATGGAAGGGAACACTTTAGCAGCGGCTCATCTACAATTCCAGATTAAGTTATTCATAAAAACTAAATAGAAAAGAGGTAGAACTCATCCTGATAACAAGAAGACTCAAGCCTCCATAGGCTTTGGACTTGATAGAGAAGGCTCCATATCTACTTTTCGTCTTGACAGCTCCATTTCCTCCATATCTGTAAAAGGATCACCCTCTCCAGGGCCAGGGGGTTTATTTGCTGTTGTAACTTCCTCTGGATCCTTAGCTCCCCCTCCCATGATAGAGGAAATAAGAGAGTTAGTGACGCTATCATTAATGTAAGCTACATTGCTGTACTCGCCATATTGATATTTTTTGGCAATCTCTTTATTCAGTCTGCTGAAGCTTCGCCAGTAATCGCTGTGGTCATTTTTGTTTTTCTCATTTTGAACTCTCCTTGCATTGCTTGTCGAAGGATCAGTGACCTGTGAACTAGCATTCACAAGGTCTATTTGGTTTGATTGCTTGGGCTGACTTTGAATGGGCTGTTTCTTCTTACTGATTTCAGTGGGCCTTCCTTTTGCATGAGAGGAGGAAGCCTTAGATTTTTGCTGATTTTTTTATGGCCCAAATTTTTGGGTATAGAATCTGAGTGCTGTTGGATTTTTCCTTTTCCTCTTTAGTCTCTTTATTGTTATTGACGTAGTATTCTTGTTTCCCATAATAATTGCTTTGATTTTCCTCTACGTAATCCTCTGAATTAATCCCTTCTAAAGCATGAAATCTGCTTGACTGAAATCTTTCCTTTTTTTTTTCATATTAGAATCTTCCATCTTCGACTTGTATCTTCTTTGATTTCTTTTTACTAGCATCCGAGGACCAAAAGGACTTTCCTCTTTGGGGAAAGATTATTGCCTTTTTTTTTCTTTAGGATCTTGATTACTCCCATCAATCTCCTGATTTCCCTCCTTTGAAGATTCTTCCCCGAAACTGTGTTCCTGCTCCAACGGCTCCTTTCTATTTCTGTTTGGGTTACCACCACCACATTCCTGGTTGCTCCGATCAACCTCCATGACAACAGCTACCACTTTTTCGATTAGATCTTCAAAAATTTCATGACAATTTTCTACCTTATGCCCATACCGTCCACACTTAAAGCAAATCTGGTGGAGACCTTCGTATTCAAGCTTGAAGTCTTTACCAAGAGCTGAAATATATGGAATTAATTTTTTATTCAAATCAATTTCCATACATATCCGTGCAAACTTGCCTCTAGAATGGATAGAGGTGAGTTCATCAACTTTGAGCATGGTACCCAAAGCTTTCCCAACTTTCCAGAGAAAATATTTGTTATAGAGTTCCGCCGAAAGATTAGGGATCTGAATCCAAACAACAACCTTTTGGATATTTACTTCCTGTGGTACAAATAGCAGTCTCCATCTCTGGATCAAGAGGTAGTGATCTATAATCATCCATGGCCCTTTAAACAAAGCGTTGGAGTAATCTTCTTGGTTAAAGAATCTGACAAGGAAGAAATTTTCTTCCAAATCCATAACTCTGACTACATCTTTCTTTGCCCATCTTTTGCTTACCCACCTCTCCATAGCCTGGAGATTAAGGTTCTTTTCCAGGGGTTTGACAATCAAAGATCTCTTCCATGGACGACACCAATCCTCATATTCTTCTAGCGACACTTCTATGTTCGGCTTTGGATTGAAAGGAGTTTCTGTCTCTGAACTAGCATCAAAGGACTCCTTCTCCTGCACGTATTCCTCAGCGACCATATCTGCAGTTTCTTTGGGATTGAGCTTGTCAAAACCATTATCAACTACCATGTCACGGTATGAAACCTTGCGGGTCGCTGCCTCTAGTGGGCTGTCTTCTAGGGCTTCCTCCTGCTGTATGGGTGGTGGCATATTTGCTTCCGCATTCTAATTTGGAGATTCTTCCATGGTGACTTCTGCATTGATTTTTCACATATCCTCGTGCATCTTGATCTTTTTAGTACTCCTTGCCACCAGATCCTCCTCTTCTGGTGATCTCTTTTCTAATTCAGAGGTTTGCGTTCATGAGAGAGTCCAGTTTTTTCCCTAGTTTTCAATCTATAATTTAGAAACATTATTATTATTAATAGTATTTACAACATTTAATTTAAACATATTCTCACATAGATATCCTTTACCCACAAACACTCCACCCTTAGACAGAATAAATTTGTCTCCTTCAAATACAAATTTAAACCCATACTTATTAAGTAAAGGTACAGAAACTAAATTTTTTCTAACTTCGGGTATATAATATACATCAGTAAGAGTAAGTACTCTTGCGAAAGTGAATTCAAGTTCTACAGTCCCTTTGCCCATTACTTAAACAGTTGATGCATTTCTCATACAGAATAGTCTCATTCTCTTCTTTAAATGTCTTGAAAAAATCTCTATTCTTGCAAACATGTCGAGTTGCACCAGAGTCTATCCACCATGATCCAATATCTTCAATCATGTTGATCTCATAAATAACAACAATAAGATTATCTTTTATTGTGGTATCATTTTTCTCTTTCTTCTTTTTTAAGAAACGACATTCTTTCTTAAAAAGTCCTTGTTTTCCACAATGAAAATAATTTCCTTTCTTTTTATTCTTTCTGATATCACCATTGTTACCTTGAGATTTATTAAAATCTTGGTATCTTTTCTTGTTGGACTTGTTGGATTTTCCATCTTCCATTACGTGAAGATTAGCATGAATATTTTGCTCTTTAGTATCGTACGATACTCTTCTTCAAGACGAAGGTGATTGCTTAATTGCTCAAAAGAAATATCATCTTTTTTATGTTTCATAGTTCTTTTGAATTCTTTTCATGATGGAGGGAGTTTGTCAATAATTGAAGATACAATAATGGTATCATCCATGTGCATGTTATGTTGCTTAAAATACGCTCAATTTCATGCAGTTGTTCCATGACAGATCTACCATCAACTATCTTATAATTATTAAAGCAAGTGACAAAAATTTCTTAATAGTTGCGTTCTTGGCCATATATTTTGCATCTAATTTGTCCCATAGTTCTTTTGCGCTCCAAACATTTTGGTAGACATCAAACAATGCATCAATCATGCCATTGAGTATGTGCCTGGTGCATATATAGTCATCGTTGTCCCATTTTTGCCTGGCTCGGATTTCTGCAATGGCCTCCCCTTCTACTTCTGGAGGTCTTGGTATAGTAAGAACATAGGCCACTTTGCATCTTCTTTTGCCATCGTATGAAATATTCACCATCAAATCTTTCTAATTTGACGAAATCCGAGGTCTTCTCCTTAATTGATGCAGTGGCCATTTTGTTTTATTGGTGAAATATTTAAGCCTAAAGATTGTGAGTTACGGGAGAAGTAGTAGAGGAGGAAATAGTGAATCAAATAGCGCAATTCTTCAAGGCGTGTGTTACACACACTTTCCTTTAGGCTTAGCTCGCTCCCACCAATGTACAATGGTGTGTAAAATAAGTTACTGACGAATTTCATGCAGGATACAATGAAGAACACTTGACTTGTTTATGCACATACACAGTCAAGCCTTACACTAAATGATAATTTACAGAATAATATTCTCTATTCTTTCTTTTGCGCATAAAGAAAGTGTTGAGATAGATGTCCAGCAATAATGAAATGAGGAAAATTTATAGGTATGGAGTACATATAACATGCAACTACGTATTCAACAGATACAACTTTTTAAATAATTATAATCTTTCAACAGGCATAACTTTTGAATAAGTTACAACTCTATGAAGAGATGTAACTCTTCAAAATAACTTTTCACATATTTTAAAAATATATCTTACATAATTTTTATATTGTAATTAATAAATTTTAAATAATAAATTTAAAAAATATATAATATGTCCACTATTTATTATTGTTGAAAATGTACCAACTAATGTTATATTTTTTTAAGGATTTTATCTAACATCAAAATTTTTTAAAATTTAATTGTTATCTTATTCCTTTTGATAATTTATTGTAGAGTATGTTTTCTCCCCCAAAATGAAACTAGCTATAACATAAAACAAAGATCCGTACCATTCGTAATTGTAGCTATTACAACTTACAAGCCTGTGAAAGTTTATTAAAAAATGATTCACCATGCAATTAATTAGGCACCTTAAACCAATTAATTAATATATATTTATAAAACAGACTCAACAACAAAATTGAATCTAATACGAATCAATTATAGCTTAAATAATATATTTTTTCTATATCTATTTAAGAGGTTGTAAATTTAAATTTTCCTATCTTTGATAAAAAAAAAAAAAAAACAAAATTAAATTTAATACCTTTTAAGTTATACTTTTTACATCTTTAACCATTAAATTATAATTATTTTTGGTATTTATTGTGTCATATATAAACACATAATTTATAATGATTCTAATATTTTAATTTAATATATTATATTGATTAAAAGAACAAAGTACCTGACATCATCATCTTATATTATTACACAAGGTAATAAGCAGGCATAAATTACAACTTTTATATTCATACAAATAGTAAGTACATACATCATTCTTTATTTAAGAAATAGTAGTGATAGATAAAAATTAAGCACCATTTTTTAAGAACCATGACAATTACTGTACGTATACACAAATGCCAAAACTAGGACCAAAGCCATGACTATAATCACAAACCCTTCCACAAGGGGACTGCTCGCAATTCCAATCCAATACACAAAAATCAATGCAATAATCTTGAAGCAGTTTTCTTCCCAATGACGTTATTAGTCCATTATTAAAATCATTCCCAGAAGATGATGATGCCGCTGCTGCTACAATAATTTACAACCACCGTCAAGTTATTATTAGTCCCCAGTAGTAGTTTACTATTTTACATATGGAGTTATC
>NC_029790.2:127044733-127045093 GCF_000816755.2 Arachis ipaensis
ATTTCTTACTTTTTGTTTTTTATTAATATCTAATAAGATACTTATCAATAACAAAATTACACATACATACGCCATATATATATATATAAAACATATACTCTAATCTATGGATTTGAATTCTCTAATTTTGAATTTTACTTTAGAAGGTAAAGATTATTTCATAAGTGAGACTAAGAAAAAACATGAGAGAGAAAACATTCAATAGTGAGAGATCTCACTTTGAGAGTCGTCACTCAAATAAAGACGTTTAAAACGTTTTTTTTTTAAAGATGTTTTTTATAGATACAGTTCTACCGTCTGAAATATGAATAAAAATATTAATTCAGAATAAAAAGATTCATAACTTTATGGCTAAAGTTA
>NC_029790.2:127045722-127048700 GCF_000816755.2 Arachis ipaensis
CCAATATAACGCGCGAAAGTAATGGTACTACCTGTTTAGGGTCTGTTTGAGAAGTTTGAAGAGTAATTTTTGTGAGTTTTTAAATTATGAAAAGTAATAGTATTAATGTATAGTGCAATTTCTACAATTAAATTATAGTTTTTTAAAAAGCTATTTAAGAGTTTATAGAAAAGTTAAAACAAAATACTTCTCTTATACTACTACTACTTTTTATTATATTTCTATAAAATAAGCACTTTTAGAACTAAAATCTCAGATACAAAATAACTTATGTATAAATTACTTTTAATATAGTCATTTATTGTTTAAACTATTTTTTTCAAAGGCGGAGCTACATTGTAACAAAGGGGGCAATGACCCTCCTAATTTTAATTTTTTACATGTAAATTACAGTTTAGTCCCCCTCAAAATTTTATTTTAGTCTTATTTTATTATATAAATATTTTTGGCCCCCTCTAGATTTTTTCAAAAAAAACTTAATTAAATTGTTTATCCAAATTGGACCTTAGTGAATTGCAAATTAAAAAGATTTCATTTGTCGTTAAAATTGATTTTCTTATTAGCTTTCGGATACCGCATTATATAAAGTTAAGCCCCATTTTAGTCCTATTGTCGAATTACATTAATTTAGTCTTTGATTTTTCATTTACTATAATTTGATCTCTAAATTTAAAAAAAAATACTAATATAATCTCTCATGTATTCTTTGTCATTGAAACTTGACGTTTTTAGTGACGTGACTTAAATAAACTTTGTCATACTAGACATATTAAAACGAAGTCATCATACGCATTTTGGCGCTATAAAAAGCATTAAACGATGTTATTTGAGAGTTATGATAAAGAACTTAGTTATGATGACAAGATTGTTCAAACCCTCAAATAATTTTGTTTAATATCTTTTTTAACGTCAAAATGCGTACGACATCATTTTAATGTCTAGTGTGACAAGATTTGAGTCGCATCACTAACAGCGTTGAATTTTGATGACAAAAAATACACGAAAGACTCCATTAATGCACTTTTTGAATTTAAGAAACTAAATTATAGCAATTAAAAAATTAAAAATAATCAGTGTAACTTGTCAATATCAGATACCAAAATAAAATTTAACTCCATTTATGACACCATTAAACTCCAAAATAATATACTAGTGATACTTATACATGAGTGTGTGTTTTTCTCTTTTACGCTTGATACTTATACACGTGTTTTTCTCAAAATTACGCTTGAAACTCTTCAATAACTTTTAGTAGTACCTAAAATAGCTTTTTCTATGGCATTATTCATCCTCACTAAAACCACCATTGCCCCGATTCGTAGAAGCTTGATGGCAACAATTTAGGCACCACATAGCAACAAGTACCTCTTAGCTTCTTGTTCAAATTTTGGGGATGGATAAATTAGCTAATATAGAATCAGTCAAATCCAAAGAATGGAGACAACATGGCCACTCCATTCTATATCTCCAAACCTTCAAAAACAAATATTTTTATTGCAATCATTTCCATGAAATGTGGATTAAAATTCAATTATTCTCTATTAATTTTTCCAAAACCTGGATTCGAAGTCTAAAATCTCATACTACAAGAAACGTGTGCATTATTGTTGGAATCATTATTGGGGGTTGGGGCCATGTTCATTTTCACTAATAATTACCATTGAATTGTACATTCTAATGCTTAGATTTGACACTAAAATAAAACATAAAAGTCGTATAATCGGTGCGAAATATTACCGTCGAATTTTTCGATAATAAATCAACTTAATAAAATGCATCATTTTACTTAAAGAACTTCACATTATAATTTAATTATTTCAATGTTAGATCCAATGTAAATTAAGATCTTACATTCGAATTTATGACTCTCCTCCTCATTTCTTGATACAATCTCTGTTCAAGTGACATTTTCCAGTCTACCCAATGGCGATGATTAGAAATAACCAAAAAACACAACTGCCATAGTATTTGGTGTAGCAAGGGGTTATTCTGCATTAAAATCGCCACAAAATTGTTTTGTCACACCTCATGGAGTCATGGGGAACCAATTGTCCAAACGTCACTTTTTTTTTTTCTTCTTAGGTTATTCTCTAATTAGGCTGGTCTATTACTAATTGAGAAAATTTAGGAAATCAGTATTTTCATTAAAATTTGGCCAGCACTTAACTAGCAAAAGAAAAGTGAGTAATCTCACACCATTCGATATAATCTCACACTATTAAAAATATTAATGATCGCTAATTGATAGTTACAAATCACAAAATTTGTTGGATCCCTAACACTTCTCTTACTAATTTATCAGTGATCAATAAATAATTGTATACACAAAACAAGATTTAAATTCCCAGCACTCTAAAATATTTATTAGCGGAGGTTTTATGAAGATAAGAAAAGATGATAAGAGAAAAAGATATATAGTGTGTAGTTTCTATTTAGATAGAAGTTCTTGTCATCATATGAAATTGATATTTAAGAACCATTAGTTAGATAATTTAACAAATTTGACTAAATTATTGTCTAGCAATTTGATTAAATTATTATCTAACAATTTTTAACTATCAACTTCATATAAAAATAAAGACAAATATACGTGAACCTTTTTGTTTTTATTTGTTTCTATTAATATTCTTGTATAGTTGGTTTATATGAGCTTGTAAGAATGCTTTTGTTGGTTTTGCTCTCTTTTTATTTAAAACAGATCAAAGAAAATATAAGAGTGAATACCCATTCGACCCCTGATAATTATCTCGAAAGGACAACGAGGCCCTCAAGAAAAAAAAAATCTAATCCGGCCCCTGATAATTTTTTTTTGAGACTGATTAGTCCCTGTGCCAAAAAAATAATATTAATTTCTTTTTGGCACAGGGGCCTCGTTGTCCTTTCGAAGTAATTGTCAGGGGTCGGGTTGGGTTTATTTTTTTTGTCAGGGGCTGGATTGGGGTTTTTTTTTTGTCAGGGACCTCGTTGTCTTTCGAAGG
>NC_029790.2:127048846-127069443 GCF_000816755.2 Arachis ipaensis
GGTTTTTGGTTTTTCTCAAAATATAAAGAAGAAAAAAAATTAATATTAAAAAAATAACATAAAGTGTACTTAGGCGTTAAGTTGTCATCATACGTTGTAAATAACAGTTTTTTATTTCATTCAAAATTTTCGATTAATTTAAGGATTAATAATATTTATTACTTGATGTGTATATTAGAGATGGCAAAATTTTTTGAAATGTGAGAATCATTATGAATGAAAATTTGATTGTGTAAAATTTTTTTTTGTAGGGATAGACGGGAACAAAATTTTTTTGAGATAGGCATGGGATTTGAGTGAGAATTCTCGCCCCGTCTCTAATTATTTTCGAAATTCATAAATTTACTTAATTGTCTTTAATAATTTATTTATTTTCGTATATGATTTTTAATCATTTCACATGCTGCACATAAGTTTTTAGTATTTCACATGCTACATGTATAACTTTTCAATTCAAAGATCCCAGTCCATTTATATTCCATCCAATCTCTCTGCAGTTACCTCCTCGCCACTCTCCCTTCTCACCGCACCGCAACCTTCAACGCGCCATTCTCTCTATTGGCGGCATTCTTTCTCCTCTTTGAGGGTGCATCCATGCTCCTTTTCGCAATTCTGCCATCGTGTCCATCCATTCTTCTCTTCACTGCCATGTTTCCCACGTCGTCAACTCTTCTGCCTCGCCATCGCGTCCTTCCACCGCGTCAGTTTAAAAGAAGTTGTCGCTTGCCGTTTAGCATTTTTGTATAAAATCTTATTATTTTTATATAGGATGGATACTTACAGCTCTGTTCCTATAAAAATTAATGATCAATTATGAGAATGGGACTCTGTAGACAATAAAACTGTAGAAAATAGAAATAGAGACAATATTCCTCACAATGGAAATTTAAAATGAAAACGGAGAATAAATTTAAAGACAGAGATGGAAAGCAAGGAGACATCTCTCGTCACCACTACAAGAAATAATGTAATTATCGACGCCAAAAATCGACGGCCAAACTTTCCGTCGATATTTTTAGACGGCTTGACGTCGATAAAATAAAAAAAGAAATTATTAAAAATAAAATATTAAAATCGACGACAATGTTGTCTATTATTTTAGCAACTTTCAACACCTTCTTCTTATCATCACATTGCCAATGAGATAATGGGGGGATAATTGTTTTTCTTTAAAATCGACGGATCAGTTGTCTATTTTAATAATTATAATATCAACAACTTTCGTCGTCGATAAATTTAAATGATGAAAATCTTCTTTTAAAATAGGATGAAGGGTGTAAATTTATTATATAAAATAGATGGTTAATATGTTGATTTTTGTTTTAACTAAAATCAACGAACTTACGGTCGATTTTTATCAACAAAAAAATTATGCCCGCGCTTATTACCCGCGTCTTTCGTTTCGATCAATTTCCCAAACATTAACCCCAAACCTCCAGAGAATAAAGTTCAGAGTGAAACTGCTGCTGCTTCTTCTTCTCCAACGCTTGAGAGTAGAGACCAAGGACGGAGTCACCGTCAGGAAGAGAGACAGAGAGTAGATCAGTAGAGCTTTTTCTTCTCCGACGACTGAGAAAACCCGCCGTTCTCCGTCGGAGAGCAGAGCTTCTTCTTTTTCTCCTCCTCCTCCACTGAGCCCGCCGCCGCGCCATCTTGTTCATGTAAGTTTCTCTCAGTCTCTCTGATTATTATACTTATTTTTGCAGTTGTTGTATCTACTATTTTCATAATGAAATTCTGAATTTGTGTTTGTTAATAAAAATCACATCAATATTACTGAAACCTAGTTAGCATAATCAATTCATCACATTTCATCAATCGCTTCGTCTCTCTGTGTCGTTGCTGCTGCCTTCAATTGACCGTGCTCAATCAAAATCAGTTACTCTCTCTCTTTCGTTCTTCAATTGATTTTTTTTCATCAATAAAAAATTTGCTAAGCATTTGTAGATGATTCACTACTTTTCTCAATGATATAGGTCTTCAATTCAAAGATTGATGAAGAAAGAAAGGCATTCCGGGTGTTATCACTACTTTTGTTCATTTTTCTGTGTTATCCTGCAATTTTGTATTCTTTCTTCATGACTGACATGGATTTATAGGATTTTTCTCTATTTTCGGTGTTAGTTCTCTAATTTTTTATTAAGTTAGATTCAATGTGCAGATCAACTATATGTAACCTCGTTTTATGCTGAAGAAATCTATAAAGAACTTCAGTGTCTTGCAACGCTTTTTACTAGAGATATTAGAGACACTTTAAGCTTCTGCATAAAGGACATGTGAGTTATATAAAAAGTTTACTGATCATTTCTGATGCCATTGTGTTGTGAATTTTGTGTCACTATTTATAGGCTGGCAAGTACAAGTGGCAAACTTACAAAGAAGTGTACGAGGTGATACAGAAAGTTGGAAGCTCTATCCGCAGTTTGGTTACGGGCAAGTAAGTCACCTATGCTTATTTACCACAAAAGAAAACCTTTTTTTTTTCACTTCTTTTCATCAATGCTCTTGTATGGTACTTTTTTGATGATGCTCCTATCTTTTCATGAAGAGCTTAGAAATGATCATTTAGTTATTTTATTTTTCTTAGGGAAGAATCATCTCTTGTAATCTGAGATTAATCAATATGATGCCAATTTTCAGGGAGTAAAATGTGGTATCTATGGTGCCAATTGCCCTGGGTGGATAATAAGCATGGAGGTTCATTTTCATTTCTTCACTTTCACATTTTGTTTCGTCATCCTCTCAATGTT
Organism: Arachis ipaensis; assembly: GCF_000816755.2. Taxonomy (NCBI): domain Eukaryota; kingdom Viridiplantae; phylum Streptophyta; class Magnoliopsida; order Fabales; family Fabaceae; genus Arachis; species Arachis ipaensis. The sequence goes on from NC_029790.2 coordinate 127,051,597, forward strand.
TCTTGTTGACTAAGTGCAACATAACTACAGGCCTGTAATGCTCATGGACTTTATTGTGTTCCTTTGTATGATACATTAGGTGAGTCCTTAACTTCTTTAGCATGACTAATCATTTAAAAGATCCCTTTAAGTTTGAATTCATTGTTCCAAGTTTAAAGAACACATAATCTCGTTGATAATAGATATACTATATCAGAAGCCTTAGTGTTTATAACTTTTGTTCCTACGTTCTTTTCATACCAATAATATCTTCTGTATTAGTATTTTAATCTTTATTTTTCAAAGTTTGACTTTTATTAGCATTTATATGTATGTGTATGCTCAGGTGCTGGAGCAGTGGAGTTTATTATATGCCTTGCAGAGATCTCAATTGCTTTTGTAGAAGAAAAGAAGATACCCGAGGTTCTTCTACTAAAATTATTTGTTACATCAGTGTCTTCTTACAAAGCATATTTTTTATTAAATGTGATCAATTCTTTTTATATATTTATTTCTGAAACTTCTCAGCTATTGAAGACATTTCCAAATGCATCGAAGTTTTTCAAGAGTAAGTTTTCACTGATTCTCTATACAGGTTTTCTAAAATGTCTCTATATTATAAAGAAGAAATCACATTTATTTCTTTTTTGTAGCATTTGTGGCTGGTTTTTAGGTATGCAATTCTCAATTGGAAAGTTATTCAAGCAGCAATCTCTTTGGCTGGCCAAACAGGAAGGTCTTCTTGTTTCTTTGGATTTGGCTAGTTTTGAGGTACTAACCACCACAATTTGTTTTTCTTCTTCTTTTATTATTTTCTTCCATGAAAAAATTAATGAAGCTAACTGTTTTCTAATACTTCTTTTTTTGACAAGATGGTGAGAAAATTTAAGCCACCACTTATGAAGTTATTGGAGTCTGGCAATATAGACCTCTGTTTTGCCAATCAGGATGAAGCAATGGAACTTTTAAGGTGAGGTGACTGTCATTTGGATTTGGATTTGGATTGTACCCTGCGGCATATAGGAGGTTCTTGAACCCCAAATGAATAAATAAACCATTTTCCATGCTATTAATTGTCATAATTTTCATATGATGAATAAATAAACCATTTTTCATGCTATTAATTGTCATAATTTTCATATGTATTTTCCAGTCTTTTTCCACTTTTTTGATACATTATTCCGTTGCTGCTGTAGAATTTCTAGCTAAGTATTGCAAAAGGGCTGTGGTAACTTTGGGCCATAATGGATGCATTGCTAAACATGATAAGGAGGTACGTAAATCACCTTAATTGTAATTTTTTCTGCTGGCTTCTTTCCCAATCTCATTCTCTTTTGCTTTGGTTGGAAAATGTGTAGTAGACTCTGCTGTGAAGTGTTTGCTATTGTGAATTGATCACTTGAGAACATGACTAACTATACAATCATGGTAATTTGGTTCACACTGCAGGAATTTATTCTCAAGTCATTGCCTCCCAATATAGTGCATATCAGGATCTGATTCATGAAGCTTTCCTGATGGGATTTTATTTTATTTAGTTTCTTGCATTAGATTTTATAGGCTTAAAATTTGCGTTTATCAGGAACGGGACTTGTAGTCAGGAGCAAGGAAGAAATGCAGCGGCACGCAAGCCTGGTCATTCTCAATCCGGTGAACACAATAATGCAGAGGCTATTCGCAATTTCCATATCCCTTCTGAAAAAATACCTTCCACTTTTCGACTTTTGCATGTGCAGCAGCTACCACCTTGGGCAAATACTTCTTCTGTTGCAATAGATGATGTTATTCAGGTAATGAAATCATGAAATGACTGCTGCAGGGCAGTGTTGACACTCTCAATCACTCAATCAAAAAATTTGGAACTACTTATTGATAAATTTCAATGCTTTTCATTGATAGGGGATATTCTAGTTGCCATCCTTTCCAACTACATGATAGACCTTGACTGATTGGTTCCAGCAGGGACGGACATTAGGGGAGACGAGTGGAGGCTTCGGTCCCAACTTTTTTTAAAAAAAATTAATAGTAGTAAATTATTAAGTATGATTTAATTTTTTAAAAAATTTATTTAATATTTAGTCTAGTATAAATAACGGTAAAGTATATTTTTTGTCCTTGAAGTTTGACAAAAATTTTAAAAATATCCCTAAATTTTATTTTGTTTCAATTTTGTCCCAAAAATTTTCGATTTGCATAAAAATATCTCTCAGACGACTAATTTTTCAAAAAATTTAAAATCGATTCAACAACAATTTCATAAGAACAACCCCTCAACACAAGAAAATCAAACATAATTTTCATGCATTATTGTTAGATTGGTCTTAAATTTTTTGAAAATTTAGCCGTCGAGAATATATTTAATACAAATTGAAAACTTTTAGGACAAAATTGAAACAAAATAAAATTTAGCGGTATTTTTGAAACTTTTGTCAAACTTCATGAACAAAAAGTATACTTTATCCTATAAATAATAGTCTAGTCCAATTTAAATATTAATGATTTCTAATATCTAAAAAGTAGGTAACAATATTAAAAAAATATAAAAAAGATATTATTACTAATATTTTTTAATTAAATAAAATTTTTCAAATCCCATAAAGTAGATTTTTTTTCTTGTGATCGTCTTTTTTTATTCATTTGGTATTAATTCTCTCTATTTCAACTACTACAACTGAAAGATCTTTTTTAGCTATGAATATTGTGAAGAATGACTCAAAAACAAAATAAAAGATGAATTTCTTATTAATTGTCTTTTAATTATATTAAAAAAAATGCTGAAAAATTTAATATAGATGCTATTTTCGATGAATTTTATAATGCCAAGAATCGAGTACTTCATTAGTAAAAAGTACACACATATTTTTTGTACTTTAAAATATATTCTCTATCGGTATATTTTTATAATACATCTTATATTATATAATTTTTTACATAATTTTTAATATTATATGTGTTATTGCCCCCCCATAATATCATTTCTGGATCCGTCCCTGCATGGAAATAAATATCAAAGATCGAAAAGAGTTTTTTTCCCTCTCTTTAAGGATCTCGTTCCGAAGTTGTTTTATGTGGTAATTTTCTTCCAAAGTTAGAGTCCCATAAAAGGAGGGCAAAATAATAAAAGTTTACTATCATAATTTTCTTGGCTAAAGAATTTTAATATGGAATTTAAAGGTGAGCATTACCTGAAAATGGACGTTTTTTGTGTATTTACAGGTGGGTGGATGTCGCAGAGATGCAGGAACAACACACAGGTACGTGCTGACTCAGCACGTAGCTAACATGTTGGACACGTGTCACAATCGCAAGCAACACGCATCATGCGTGTTGACACATGGCGCTCATCCGCTCAACACGCAGGTAAGCCTCTCATAATAATATTTTTGGATCCGTCCTGATTCCAGGTAAGTTATTTGCGGGACCTCTTTGTGTTTTCCTTGCCCTTTGTGTTGTCAATTTGCCCTGTTTGCAGTCTGACTTTCATTTGTTCTTGAAATTGCACTCCAAATTTAACACATTGAGTGTGTGTTTGGATTACAGTTTGCAAACTAGAGTTTGCATAAAATTGATTTTGTAAAATTGATTTTGATGATAAGTTAGTTTGGGTTAACGTGATTTATGTTTGGTAATCTTTATATCAAAATTGATTATAGTAAAATAAATGTTGTTTGGATTATACTACTCAAAATCACTTTTAGATGAAAAATTACTAAAATAGACATCAATTTTATATACCTGCAAAATCAGAATACTATAAAAAATAATATAAAAAAATTTATCATATAAATAAAATAAATACAATAAAAAATAAAAAAATTAATACAAAACAAAAATAGAGTACATCAAAGAATAGAAAAAAAATTATACAGATAAGAAATAATAAAAATTCCATAAAACCAACAACATATATCATATGAACAAAAAAATACATAAAACGTAAATAAAATTCATATGAATAAAATCAAATAAAAATAAAAAAATTTCAATTTGTTAGTGATTGAAATAAATCTGAACGATTTTGATGAAAAAAATTGGAACTAAAAAATTATGAAAAAGTAGGAAGAACACTGTGAAGATAATAGTTACTAGTATTATTCTTATAGAAGAAAATGAAGGGTAGGGTTGGTAAAAAAGAAATATTTTAGCTTCTCCTAAACGTGAAACGTGAAACGTGAAACGCAGAAGCTACAAATTTGAGCTTCTCCTAAAGGTAGGTTCAGAGGCAGAATCAATTCTGCGTTCACAAATATAAAAATTGCCAAATATCAAAGTGAAACTTTCAAGAAGCTCAAACAGGCTTCTCTCCTCCCCAACGTGTTTGCCAAACACACCCTGAAAAGTTGGCCCTTTTTTGTCCATTAATAACTGTATTGTTTAATTTATTTTTAATGTGTATTTTTTATTTCAATATATATACACAGGTAGTTATTTTTTATGTAAATATAACATGGTTAGTTTTTATAATATCTAATTTTACAAATTAAAACACTAAAATAATCATTTATAAATAGAATAAAGTATATTTTTTGTCCTTAAAGTTTGACAAGTTTTAAAAATATTCCTAAGTTTTATTTTGTTTCAATTTTATCCCAAAAGTTTTCGATTTGCATCAAATATACATCTGATGGCTAATTTTTCAAAAAAATTAAGATCGATTCAACAACAATTTCATAAGAACAACCCCTCAACACAAACAAATCAAGCATAATTTTCATGCATTATTGTTATATTGGTCTTAAATTTTTTGAAAATTTAGCCTCCGAGGGTATATTTGATGCAAATCGAAAACTTTTGGGACAAAATTGAAACAAAATAAAACTTAGGGGTATTTTAAAAACTTTTGCCAAACTTCGGGGACAAAAAATATACTTTACCCTTATAAATATCTGTCTTTTTATATAGGATAATGCTACATATTCATATTTTTTTGTTAACCAAGTCCAATCAAATTTGTCTAAAACAACAAAAATCAGTTATGATTAATATTATTTTAAATTTTATTGTTTAACTTGGTTAGACTTAGTTCATAAAAAGACTTGGATGTGTAGTATTTCTTTTACATATATATAAGTAAATACTTATTTAAAAATTTACTTCTTATATAATTAGAAGTCAATTCTTATTGAGATTCATAGTTGAAAAAGTTTTTTCAATTAATGTAGTTACAGAAAAAATTAAAACTAATATAAAAAAAAAAGATAAATAACACTCTTTTAAGTTAATTTCTAAGAAAAAGTACAAATTTCATTTAAATTAAAAATTGATCATTCTAATAACATCTAATATGAAACTTTTAAATTGACTATGAAATACTAAAAGTTGAGTAAAAACTTATTGTGGGGTCAAATTTAATAATTTAGTGGGGCAAATAAATATTATTATCATATACTACTTAAAAAAATTTCAAATCATAGCCCACACTCGTATACAAACATCCGTCCCTGAAAATATACCAAGTTCAATTACATTACTTGAGAGTTTGGTGGGATTTAAATTTAATTATTAAATGCTAATAAGGAATATTTTGTATTATTAGTAGATTGCAGTTTAAACGAATATAAATCTAAGTTTAGTTATTTATCTTGTCTTGAGTCTTTATGTTAGAGGATTATTTATTTTGATAAGTTTGTAAATTCATTATCTAATATTTAGTATAAATTTTATTTTTATATTTAGAAGTTTATTTATCTAATATTTTGTATAAATTTTATTTCTATATTTAAAAGTTTATTTGTATTAATTGTCTATTATTTTTTAAATAGAAAAAAAAATATAACTATTAAAATCGACGGCAATGTTGTCGCTTTTTAAATATAAAATAGACAAAAAAATATAAGCGAAGAAGACGTCGGTATCTAAATAATTAAATCGACGGCAATCTTGTCGATTTTAATGAATCAACTATCGACAAAAATATTATCGATTCTATATAATAATATCGACGCCAATATTATCCATTTTATTAAGCATTTGTCAATATCTAAATAATTAAATCTTAGTATCACACTATCACTTATATATTTAACCAAATATGGCTTCTTATTATTCCTCTTCTCGTAAAACAATTTTCACTATCTTTTACTTTCTCTGCATTGCGGTTCTCCTTTTTTCCTCATGGGGTACAACACAAACTCAAACTTTTAATTTCTTATCATATACTTTATTTCTATTCTTATTATTAAGTTATCTTAACAACTAGACAGAACAACTATTTAGGGGATTTTGTTTGTAGATATATTATAGGTTTTTTTTTGGTAACTAGATATATTATAGGTTTAATGATTCTGTTGGTCTTATAATTTTACTAAATATTTAATTAGGTGATTTTTTTTAATTGAGTTCCTATATTACTTTTAATTTTATAATTAAGTCTTTTCATGTCAAAAACATTAAAATTAACAGAATATTTTTTCTAAAATATATGCGGTCAAATATCTAATTAGGTTTGTAATTATAAATATCTTTAATTTGTGAAGAAACATTCATTTAACTTTAATATTTTTTACATTACAAAGAACTAATTATAAAATTAAAAATCGTATAAAGACCCTAATTAAAAAAATATATAAGAACCTAATTAAAAATTTAGTAAAATTATAAGAGCCAACAAAATAATTAAACCTACATTATAGGATGTATTATTGATTATTGATTCTTGTAATAATAATCATTATAGCCACCATAACACAGTGACACTAAAATCACCCTTAATTCAATAATTTGTTTGGCACGACTTGTGAACATTTCTGACCCTTGCTACAATAATAATAATTTTTTAGATTATATTACGTATACATTAAAATCAGCCATCAAAATCAATCATCAATATAAAATACATATCAGAATAATATATTAATAATTAATTTTAATAACTGATTTTGATATACAAATAATATTTTTATAATTTTTTTATATGAATAAGAAAAACAACAATACTAGACTCCCACACCAAATAAAAATGTCAGTAGTAATCGACAATAATATAGTTAAAAATTATACACACAAAACAAATCTAAAAAACTGAGATAAGAATAATACATACACTCTAAAATTTTAATATGAACAATCTCTCGAAAAATTAAAATTTACAACAAAAATTAAGAAAATAAAAATACTACAAAATAGAATTATTACTACGTGTAACACTCCAACCTTTGACATGTCATGATCAATGCTAAATGTTCAGATGTTACTTGTCGTAAGAACCTACTTGGCTCTAGACCCGGATTTTAATATAAGTCTTTATCGGTTGAATTGTGAATAAACTATTTTTCGTGAAACGTCATATAGTTACTTGCAAGGACAATACTTAAAGCTAAGTCATATTACCGAAAAGTGTAAGGCCCACATCGGTTGGAGAGGGGAACGAAACATGCCTTATAAGGGTGTGGATACCTCTCCCTAGTATGATGCGTTTTGACGAGTGAGTGTGGGGGGCTTCGGCTATCATCCCTATCGTCAAAGGCAAAACCGTGAGGCCTTGTGTGCCAAAGCGGACAATATCGTGCTAGCGGGTGGTCTGGGCTGTTACAGATGGTATCAGAGCCAGAGCCCGGATCGATGTGCCAGCGAGGGCGCTGGACTCCCTTAGGGGGGTGGATTGTAAGGCCCACATCGGTTGGAGAGGGGAACGAAACATGCCTTATAAGGGTGTGGATACCTCTCCCTAGTATGACGCGTTTTGACGAGTGAGTGTGGGGGGCTTCGGCTATCATCCCTATCGTCAAAGGCAAAACCGTGAGGCCTTGTGTGCCAAAGCGGACAATATCGTGCTAACTTTTAGCACGTCATGATCGTACCAAAAGTAAGGTGTTACGAAAAGCACATGATAACAGAGTATATATACATATATACATATATAAACATAAGTTAAATTTGAGGATATATGCCAAGTATCAAAATAACGAGTACTACACCAAGTTATATTTACAGAGACAAAATTAAAGAAAAATAATCCCAACCCTCACATGGGTTTCCTAAACTGAGACCGAACTACTAAGATGTCCTACCCCTCTAAAAGTACTACAAAAGCGAGGAAAAAGTAATACTAAGATCACCAGAAGAGTAAAAAGTCAGCTAGGTCGATTTCTGGAATGGTCTTCAGCTAGAGTGAATACATACGACATGCCGAGGTCGAAATGTGGGTGATGTACCGAAACCCGAAACTCAACAGACTCGTCTGCCGAACTCATCTGGGGAGGGGAAAAAAGAAAGGAAAGAAGGGTGAGAACCTAGAGTTCTCAGCAAGGTAAAAGGGGAATCTAGGGTCTTTGTCTCTAAGTTGTCACGAAACAGAAAAAAGAAAAAGGAAACAAACACAGAGACTCAAGGCACAAACATGCATATAACAAGTAGATAGCATAGACAAAAAGAAAATAGCAGTAGAGAATTCACAAGAAGTACATATGCGTAAACAAGATGATGCATGCCTATTCCTAGTGTAAGCCATGAATATTGGTCCCTTTACTGTGTCAATTAGACACCTTGGCATCACGGTTACCCGTGTCAATTAGGCCTCATTTTAATATCAGTTCAATGTGCATCACAGTAAGTAACAGTGCTATCAATTAGGCAAACATTCTCGCATTAGCAATCTCAGACTATCCGTTAGGCGGACACTTTCGCATTAACAGTTCGGCACAAGGTCCATTCAATATAATTCTCAACTTTTGTTTTGTTCCTTGTCCCACATTCTTTTTCTTCACTTTATCTCTCAATATCATTGTCTTTAACTTTAATCCTTTCTAAGGGTAACTTACATTCTTTTTCATTTCCTAAGTTTGTTTAATCTAAAGCCTTCTTGTGTCATGAATACTTATATATGACCTATTTGCTTGGTAAGGTAACTCTAGAGATCCTAATCTGCAATTTAAGTTAGGCTTTGCTGAACTTGGATTAGAATTGAATTTTTTTACAAGATTTAGAATTCTGCTTTTACATTTACAAAAGTTCGGACAAACGGACAACAGCAGTGTCTTTTTATAAATTCTCCAATAATTTCAATTCTAATCCGTTGCTTCTAAATTTTGGTGGGATTATAGTCAACATCCCTAAGTTTCAAAATCCATAAGTTTAAGGTTCATATCATTCCATTTGAGTAATTAATTTTCAATTGGAAGTGGTGTCCTGTTTTCATAAATCAGTTCGGAATTTCCAGCAAAAAATCCATCTTCCAAATGACTTATCTAAGTCTACAAAATAGATATGGACATGAAACTTGTTCTCACTTGAAATAGATATTTAAAACTCTTTTGGAAGCAATTCAAAACTCCGTTTAAATCAAAAGTTATAGCGTCTAGAAGTTGGTACTGCAGAACTAAAAAACCAGAAAAATCTGCAACAACCACTAAACTTCAAAAATTCATATCTTCCAAACCGCTTGGTCAAATTCCCTGAAATTTTTATGGAATATTCAAGACATACCGAAGTCTTACAAAAAAATAATTTCATTTAAAAATTAGGTCGGGACAACTCCCAAAAAATCGTTCGTTCTGCTGTCGATTATGCAGATTTTTGCAGAAATTCTGCACAAAGTATTTCCAACAACCTCACATACCCAATCCTATATTCAAGCCTAGAATTCATCTAGAAAAAGTAGGATTTGGGGAAGAGAAAGATAAGATATTTTGGCAGATTAGGGTAAGATGTGCGGCGCAAGCGACGCGGACGCGTGGGGTACGCGTTCGCGCGGATGGCGCTTATATGAATCGACGCGGTCGCGTCAATCACGCGGACGTGTGACTCGTTTGGTGCTACTGGCGCGAGGGCAGCCTCGCGCTCGCACAACTTTCTGTTCGAAACTCATTGTTGCCAAATTCCAGGGTGACGCAGTCGCGTGGTGGACGCGATCGCGTGGGTGGCCAATATTGGAATACGACGCGGACGCGTCGAGTATGCGTTCGCGTGGTGAGGCTTGTGCGCCTAGCACCAGTCCATCACAACTTTCGGCCATGCACCCTTTTTTACGTCGATTTTCAGGTCACGCGTCCGCGTGGGAGGCATTTTTCCCAAATGACGCGGACGCGTCAGCGACGCGGTCGCGTGGGGCGATTTATGCCAAAGGCACGCCTCCAGCCACGCTCCCGCGTGACTTTCTGTTCGATTTATTTTTCTTTCTTACTCACCTGCGACGCGGACGCGTCGGTGACGCTGTCGCGTCGCATGCCCCCCTCCCTTTTTTATTATATTATGCAATATGCAAATGAAGATGTAAACTATAGGCACTAGTACTGAGAAGAGTTATTAAGAAAGGAAATAAAGAAATAAAAGAAAGAAACGATCATACCATGGTAGGTTGTCTCCCACCCAGCACTTTGCTTTAACGTCCTTAAGTTGGACGCTCCACTAGCTCAGTCTTCTACTGTGGGTGGATCCTCCAAGAGGAAGATCTCTAGCTCCTTGGTTTTTGTTGCCTTCTCACCATGATATAGCATTAAGCGATGTCCATTAACTTTGATGAATTCAGAGCTTGAAGGATGACTCAGGTGGAAAACTTCGTATGGTTCAGCCTTCTCTACTCTGTATGGACCTTCCCAACTTGATCTCAACTTGCCTGGCATGAGTCTCAGTCTAGAGTTGTAAAGGAGGACAAAGTCCCCAGGTTTGAACTCTCTCCTCTTGATGTGCTTATCATGCACAGCCTTCATCTTTTCCTTGTACAGCCTTGAGTTCTCATAGGCTTCTAGGCGTAGGCTCTCTAATTCTTGCAGTTGCAACTTCCTCTCAGTTCTGGCCTTCTCAAATTCCATATTTCACTCCTTTACTTCCCAAAAGGCTTTGTGCTCTACCTCAACTGGGAGGTGACAGACTTTTCCATAAACTAAGCGGAAGGGACTCATCCCAATGGGTGTCTTGTAAGCTGTTCTGTGTGCTCAGAGTGCATCTTGTAGCCTGGTGCTCCAGTCTCTTCTATTAGGTTTGACTATCTTCTGCAATATACTCTTTATTTCTCTGTTAGATACCTCAGTTTGCCCATTAGTCTGGGGATGGTAGGCTGTTGCCACTTTATGAACTATCCCATGCTTCTTCAGTAATCCTGTTAGTCTCCTGTTACAGAAATGGGTGTCTTGATCGCTCACGATTGCTCGTGGTGATCCAAAGCGACAAATAATGTGGTTTCTAACAAAGAAAACAACAGTGTTAGCATCATCAGTACGGGTAGGAATTGCTTCCACCCATTTAGAAATATAATCTACAGCTAACAATATATAAAAATAACCATTAGAATTTGGAAATGGACCCATGAAGTCAATGCCCCAAACATAAAAAATTTCACAGAAAAGTATAGTTTGTTGAGGCATCTCATCCCTCTTGGATATATTACCAAATCTTTCGCATGGGAACAAGATTTACAAAATTCAGCAGCGTCTTTAAAAAGAGTAGGCCACCAGAATCCACAGTCTAAAATTTTTCTAGCTGTTCTTTGAGGGCCAAAATGTCCTCCACTCTCAGATGAGAGGCAGGCCTCTAAAATGGATTGAAATTCTGATTGAGGTACACACCGTCTAATTACCTGGTCAGCGCCACATCTCCATAAATATGGGTCATCCCATATATAATATTTGGACTCGCTTTTCAGCTTGTCTCTTTGATGCTTAGTAAAGTTTGGAGGAAAAGTACGGCTAACTAGATAATTAGCTACAGGTGCATACCAAGGGGCTACTTCGGATACTGCTTGTAAGTTGTCGAATGGGAAATTATCATTTATAGAAGTGGAGGTATCCTTAATGTGCTCAAGGCGACTCAAGTGGTCTGCCACTAGATTCTGGTTACCACTCCTGTCCTTGATTTCTAAATCAAATTCTTGTAGTAGCAGTATCCAACGTATAAGCCTTGGTTTGGACTCCTTTTTAGCTAATAAATACTTTAGAGTAAATACTTTTGAGCCGCGTGGTCTGAGTACACTACTACTTTAGCACCAAGTAAATAGGCTCAGAATTTATCCAGAGCAAAAACAATAGCAAGAAGCTCTTTCTCAGTAGTGGTGTAGTTAGACTGAGCAGTGTCTAAAGTCTTAGACGCATAAGCAATTACAAAAGGATCCTTACCTTCACGCTGAGCCAGCGCTGCTCCTACTGCATGGTTGGAAGCATCGCACATGATTTCAAATGGCTGGCTCCAGTCTGGTCCTCTCACAATTGGAGCTTGAGTCAGGGCGGTCTTCAGTCTATCAAACGCTTGTTTGCAATCCTCACTGAACTCGAACTCAATATCTTTCTGCAGTAGTCTGGATAAGGGTAGTGCTACCTTACTGAAGTCCTTAATGAATCTCCGGTAAAAACCTGCATGGCCAAGGAACGAACGGACTTTCCTCACAGAGGAGGGGTAAGGTAAACTATAAATAACATCCACCTTTGCTGGATCTACAGAAATTCCAGTATTAGATACAACATGTCCTAGTACAATTCCTTGTTTTACCATAAAGTGACATTTTTCAAAATTCAATACAAGGTTTGTACTGACACATCTATCTAATACTCTAGATAAACTATCCAAGAAAAGGCTAAATGAATCACCATAAACACTAAAATCATCCATAAAAACCTCCATACAGTCCTCAATAAGGTCAGAGAAAATACTCATCATGCACCTTTGGAAAGTAGCTGGTGCATTGCATAAGCCAAAGGGCATTCTTTTATAAGCATAAGTGCCAAAAGGACATATAAAAGTAGTCTTTTTCTGATCTTCAGGAGCTATATGGATTTGAAAATATCCTGTATAACCATCTAGAAAGCAATAATGGGATTTACCTGACAGGCGATCAAGCATCTGATCAATGAATGGAAAGGGGTAATGATCCTTGCAAGTGGCTTGGTTGAGACGCCTATAGTCAATGCAAACTCTCCATGAATTCTGCACTCTAGTTGTCAGAAGCTCTCCATGCTCATTTCTTACTGTTGTGACTCCAGACTTCTTGGGCACCACTTGTACTGGACTGACCCATTCGCTATCTGAGATGGGGTAAATGATATCTGCTTCAAGTAGCCTGGTCACTTCTTTCTTGACAACTTCTAAGATGGTGGGATTCAATCTTCTTTGAGGTTAACGGACAGGCTTTTCTCCCTCTTCTAGGAATATTCTGTGCTCACAAACTTGAGGGTTGATGCCTACTATGTCCGCCAGGCTCCATCCAATTGCTTTCTTGTGTTTCCTCAGCACACTGAGTAGCTATTGTTCTTGTTGGGAAGTGAGTTCCCTTGCAATGACAACTGGAAACTTCTACTTGTCCTCAAGGTAAGCATACTTGAGGTGTGGAGGGAGGGGCTTTAATTCTAATTTCTGCTCATGGCCAGGTTCTGGGTCATCTGGAGCTGGTGATAATGGCAAAGTGCCCTCATTGTCCTCTGAAAGTGTCCCCACACTTGGATCTTGTCCTGTGTACTTCTCTTCTAATTCTTTCTGGTGAACTTCAGCCACAGTTTCATCTATGATGTCATACTGGGAGATAGAAAGATCATCTGGAGGGTGCTCCATAGCTCCATGTAAACTGAATTTCACTATTCTGCCATCTATTTCAAAAGAATAAGTTCCAGAAAATGAGTTCAGCTTGAACTTTGAAGTCTTCAGGAATGGTCTTCCAAGCAGGATTGATGATGGCCTTCCTGAGTTATTAGGGGGCATTTCCAGGATATAGAAGTCAATGGAAAATGTGAGCCCCTTAATGCTCACTAATACATCTTCAGCAATTCCAACCACTGTAATAATGCTTTTATCTGCTAACACAAAATGAGCTGCCGACCTTTTAAGGGAGGGAGCCTCAAAGTATCATATATAGACAAAGGCATTATACTAACACATGCTCCTAAATCACACATGCAGTCAGAAAATATCACACCTCCAATAATACAGTTAACCATACATGGACTTGGATCACTACACTTTTCAGGTATACCTCCCATTAAAGCAGATATAGAACTACCTAAAGGAATAGTTTCTAATTCATTAATTTTGTCTTTATGTATGCACAAGTCTTTTAGAAACTTTGCGTATTTAGGTACCTACTGAATAACATAAAAAAAGGGAAACAGTTACCTCAACCTTTTTGAATATTTCTACCATTTTGGGATCAAGTTCCATCTGCTTCCTGGGCTTCCTTGCAATTTGGGGAAATGGAATAGGAAGGGCGTTTTCTGCAGGGTCTGCATCCTTTGGTGCTTCCTTCTGTGGTTGGGCTTCTTCTTCTTCTACCATGTCTGGTATGTCCTCTTCTTCTTCAGCATCCTCTACTTCCACCACCTCTTCAGCTGAGGCGTGTTCTGATGGGATTGGCTCCTCCTGATTCCTCTCTCGCAGTGTGGTTCCGGACCTTAGAGTGATGGCATTGATGCCACCCTTTGGATTGGGTAAGGGTTGAGAAGGAATCCCACTGGAGCTTGCAGGTTGAGTATTTGAAGTATTGGGTGATGCTAGCTGAGAGATGAGAGCTTGTATAGCGGATGCTAGACCGTTAAGTAAACTTTCCATGTTCCCTTGTCCTTGCGCAATGGATTGAAGCACTTCGTCACTCGGAGAGGAATTAGATTAAGTGATCTGCGGAACTCGTTTTTGGTTGTGCTGTGCTCCTTGGGATTGCCTCAGGTGAGGTGCTCTGTAAGGCTGGTTCTGGTTCTGCTGCCTGTTGTTGTTATTATTCCACTTCTGATATCCTTGATTGTCTCTGCCTCCTCTGTTATTGTTGTCCCTCCAGCTCTGGTTAGAATTATCTCTCCAACCTTGGTTGGAATTGTCTTGCCATCCATGGTTGTAGCTGCCACTTTGATTGTATCCTTGGTTGGGGCGGTCATAGAAGTTATGAGTGGCTGCCACAGTGTTGTCTTCCTGCTGGAGCTGCGGACATTCATCAGTGTAATGGCTATAATCAGCATAGATCCCGCACACTCTATGTGGGACCAACTGTTGGCTTTGCTGCACTTGTTGTTGATTCAACTGCATCTGCTTCAGTAAGTTGGTCATTTCACATATACTCTGAGTCAGAGCAGTAGTTTCCTTGCTAGAAGATACATCTACAACAGCTTTTGACCGGCTTTGTTTCTGCTTGTGATTCCTAGTAGATTCAGCCAAGTCGCTGATCAATTGCCATGCCTCATCAGTGGTCTTGTACTTTTTCATAGACCCATTGCTAGCACTTTCCAATGTGGTCTTATCTTGGGGCCTCATGCCCATGTGTGACGTAGCCGAACAACACTATTTTGTCAATCATATGGCGGGGACATTCTTCCAGAAGGTTGTTGAAGCGCTCTCAGTATTCGTAGAGAGTCTCGGACTCGTCCTGGAAAATCATGGAAATGTCTTTCCTCAGTTTATCAGTAACTTCAGCTGGAAAGAATTTTTCCAAAAATTCTCTTCTAAGCGTATGCCAGTCAGAAACAGTTGCTGCGGGTTGAGTGTAATACCACTCTCTCGCCTTTCCCTCAAGAGAGAATGGGAAGGCTTTTAACAGAATAGAAGTTTCATCTGCACCATCACGCCTGACAGTAGAACAAGCTGCTTGGAAATCCCTAAGGTGCTTGATAGGCTCTTGAGCAGGTAAGCCATGAAACTTGGGCATCAAGTTGAACAGTGCAGTCTTTATTTCAAAGTCTGTAGCCACTGCTGGATGATGCGCTTGAAACGGTTGCATTGTAAAATCAGGGGCTCCAGCCTCCTGGATAGTAACTCTCCTAAGTGCTGCCATGTCACCTGCACGTAAATCAACCGAATCAGTAGAAAGGGAGCTTGTTTCTTCCTTACGTGACGTTTCAGATTCGCCCTCGGGGAGGACTAACCGACGCCGAGCTTGCCTTATACGTGAAATAGTTCTTTCGATCTCAGGATCAAATACTGGCAAGCTTGGATTAGGAAGTGAACACGTCATTTAATAAAAGAAACATGCAGCTTATAATAGCAAAAGAAAATAAAATGCAAATGAATAAATTCCAATCAATAACTTAGCACTCTATTGCAACTCCCCGGCAACGGCACCAAAAATTGACGTGGCGGAAATTGGCGAGTTAAGAAATTATTATAAGAGATACGTTGCAAGTATAGTTCTTAACCAACCAAAAATCCGCTTATCAATTTAGAAGGGTTGTCACAAAATTAGAATTAAAATACTAGGAGTATGAATCCCAAGTCGTCTCCCAACGAGTTGCAGAAAGATATGCTATTTTATTAATCAGATGTTTTCCAAAAGGGGTTGAGTTTGCCAGATAGAAATTTAAATCAGAGAATTTGTGTAATTTAAATAAAAACCTTGACCGGGAGTAGATTAGTCGGAAGCCCTATCCTTGATGGAGTTCTCCCAAGATAAAAGTGATAATTGAAGGTTGCCTGCTCAGTTATCCTTTACCAGATAAAGGAAAGTTAAGCAAGTTGGAAGTCAGTTTCTATTCACAAGTTCTAATCCTCTCCCTTGGGAAGGACTAGTGTAAGTGACTAGAGGGCGACCCAACGCTAAACCTAACTATAATTTTACTCTTGAGCATTCCAACTCAAGGTCCTCCTTTCAACCAACTCCCGATCAAGTTATGGAACTACTCGCTCATTATGATTGTAAAATTCACGAAATAAGAAAGGAAAATAAAGAAAGACATGATAAATAATAATCGAAAGGATCAATTAAAATAAAAATAGTTCTTGTATTGATAAGTTCTTGGTACGTGGAATCGTGATTACACTTTAATTATGTAAAATTCATTGCTCTTTCTTTCCCTGGAAATGGCGCCAAAAACATGATGCCAAGACCATGGTTTACAACTCCGTGTAACTAACCAGCAAGTGCACTGGGTCATCCAAGTAATACCTTACGTGAGTAAGGGTCGAATCCCACGGAGATTGTTGGTATGAAGCAAGCTATGGTCACCTTGCAAATCTCAGTTAGGCAGATATAAATTGATAATGGTGTTTTCGAAAATAATATGATAAAGTAGGGATAGAAATACTTATGTAATTCATTGGTGAGAATTTCAGATAAGCGAATAGAGATGCTTTCGTTCCTCTGAACCTCTGCTTTCCTGCTTTGACTCTGCTTTGAGAGAAGTTTTTCATGCTTCCTCTCCATGGTTGCAGAGGGAGATCCTTGAGTTTTAAACACAAGGGAGTCCTCATTCCATTGAAGGACTAGTTCACCTTTGTCAGCATCAATCACAGCTCTTGCTGTGGCCAGAAAAGGTCTTCCTAGGATGATGGATTCATCCTCTTCTTTTCCAGTATCCAGGACTATGAAATCAGCAAGGATGTAAAGGCCTTCAACCTTCACTAATACGTTCTCTACTTGTCCATATGCCTGTTTTCTTGAGTTATCTGCCATCTCTAATGAGATTTTAGCAGCTTGCACCCCATAGATTCCCAGTTTCTCTATTACAGAGAGGGGCATGAGGTTTACCCCTGAACCAAGGTCACACAGAGCCTTAAAGATCATGGTGCCTATAGTACAAGGTATTATGAACTTTCCAGAATCCTGGCTCTTCTGAGGCAATGTCAGTTGATCCAGATCACTTAGTTCATTGATGAACAAGGGAGGTTCAACTTCCCAAGTATCAATGCCAAATAATTTGGCATTCAGCTTCATGATTGCACCAAGAAACTTGGCAGTTTGCTCTTCAGTAACATCCTCATTCTCTTCAGAAGAGGAATACTCATCAGAGCTCATGAAGGGCATAAGGAGGTTCAATGGAATTTCTATGGTCTCTAGATGAGCCTCAGAGTCCTTTGGTTCCTCAGAGGGAAGCTCCTTATTGGTCACTGGATGTCCCAGGAGGTCTTCCTCCTTGGGATTCACGTCCTCCACTCCCCTTGTAGGTTCGGCCATGGTGCTTATGTCAATGGCATTGCACTCTCCTTTTGGGTTTTCTTCTGTATTGCTTGGGAGAGTACTGGGAGGGATTTCAA
>NC_029790.2:127069700-127073996 GCF_000816755.2 Arachis ipaensis
AAAAGGATCTTCAGATGGAAGTCCATGAAACTTGCAGTTCTGCTGCATCAGAGAAACTAATTGAGATTTCAGCTCAAAGTTGTTTGCTTCAATGGCAGGAATGGAGATGCTTCTTCCATGTAAATTGGAATTAGGTGCAGTAAAGTCACCAAGCATCTTCCTTGCATTATTATTATTTTTGGCTGCCATCTCCTCTTCCTGTTCGAAAATTTCTGAAAGGTTATCTCTGGATTATTGTAATTTAGCTTCTCTTAATTTTCTCTTCAGAGTCCTTTCAGGTTCTAGATCTGCTTCAACAAGAATATTCTTGTCCTTGCTCCTGCTCATATGACAAAGAAGATGGCACAGAAAAAATAATAATAATAATATGAATCCTTTATACCACAGTATAGGGATCCCTGTGTGAGTAGAAGAAGAGGGGGAGACAAAGAATGTAATATAATGGAAGAAACACAACTGTGAGGAAGGTTGAGATGTGAGATGAGATGTTAGTAGATGAATAAATAAATAGAATAAGATGGGAGAGGGAGAATTTTCGAAAAATATTTTTGAAAAAGAGTTAGTGATTTTCGAAAATGGTTTTTGAAAAATGTTAGTATTTTTCGAAAAAATTTTTAAAATAAAAAATAAAAATAAGAATAATTAGTTAATTAAAAAGAAATTTTTGAAAAAGAGGGAAGATATTTTCGAAAATTAGAGAGAGAGAGTTAGTTAGGTAGTTTTGAAAAAGTTAAGAAACAAACAAAAAGTTAGTTAGTTAGTTGAAACGAATTTTGAAAAGATAAGAAGTTAGGAGGTTAGAAAAGATATTTTGAAATTAGATTTTTGAAAAAGATAAGATGAGAAGATATTTTTGAAAAGATATGATAGAAATTAGTTTTTGAAAAAGATTTGATTTTTGAAAATCACAATTAATGACTTGATTCACAAGAAATCACAAGATATGATTCTAGAACTCAAAGTTTGAATCTTTCTTAACAAGTAAGTAACAAACTTGAAATTTTTGAATCAAAACATTAATTGTTATTGTTATTTTCGAAAATTTGTGATAAAAATAGGAAAAAGATTTTTGAAAAATATTTTTGTAATTTTCGAAAATAACTAAGAAATTTGAAAAAGATTTGATTTTTGAAAAAGATAAGATTTTCAAATTGAAAATTTGATTTGACTCATAAGAAACAACTTGATTTTAAAAATTTTGAAAAAGTCAATCCAAATTTTCGAATTTGATGAGAGAAAAAGGGAAAGATATTTTTTTTTTGAAATTTTTATGATGAGAGAGAAAAACACTAAAGAGATGCAATGCATGAAATTTTTAGATCAAAACATGTGATGCATGCAAGAATGCTATGAATGTCAAGATGAACACCAAGAACACTATGAATGTCAAGATGAACATCATAGACACAATTTTAAAAAATTTTTAATGCAAAGAAAACATGCAAGATACCAAACTTAGAATTCTTTAATGCTTAGACACTAAGAATTCAAGAATGCATATGAAAAACATGAAAAGACACAAAACAAAAAATCATCAAGATCAAACAAGAAGACTTACCAAGAACAACTTGAAGATCATGAAGAACACCATGAATGCATGAGAATTTTCGAAAAATGCAAGATGCACATGCAATTGACACCAAACTTATAACATGACTCAAGACTCAAACAAGAATCAGAAAAAATATTTTTGCTTTTTATGATTTTCTAATTTTTTTGTATTTTTTTCGAAAATTATTTGTAAAAGAAAAAATAAGGATTCCAAAATTTTTAATATGAATTCCAGGAATCTTGCCATGTTAGTCTAAAGCTTCAGTCCAGGAATTAGACATGGCTCACTAGCCAGCCAAGCTTTCAATGAAAGCTCCGGTCTAAAACACTAGACATGGCCAACGGCCAGCCAAGCTTCAGCATTTTAACATCAGAGTATATTGCTCTTGATAACAAATTGCAAGCCTCAGTCCAAATAAATTTAGACATGGCTTTACAGCCAGCCAGGCTTCACATGCTTCATGAAACACTAGAATTCATTCTTAAAAATTTTGAATAAAATTTTTGAAAGATTTTTTTTGAAAAAATTTCTGAAAACAAAATAAAAAGAAAATTACCCAATCTGAGCAACAAGATGAACCGTCAGTTGTCCAAACTCGAACAATCCCCGGCAACGGCACCAAAAACTTGGTACGCAAAATCGTGATTACACTTTAATTATGTAAAATTCATTGCTCTTTCTTTCCCTGGAAATGGCGCCAAAAACATGATGCCAAGACCATGGTTCACAACTCCGTGTAACTAACCAACAAGTGCACTGGGTCGTCCAAGTAATACCTTACGTGAGTAAGGGTCGAATCCCACGGAGATTGTTGGTATGAAGCAAGCTATGGTCACCTTGCAAATCTCAGTTAGGCAGATATAAATTAATAATGGTGTTTTCGAAAATAATATGTTTTGTGCCAGTTTGGGCGTTCAACTCTGGTTTTGGCTCCTTTTCTGGCGCTGGACGCCAGATTTGGGCAGAAAGCTGGCGTTGAACGCCAGTTTATGTCGTCTATTCTTGGCCAAAGTATGGACTATTATATATTGTTAGAAAGCCCTGGATGTCTACTTTCCAACGGAATTAGAAGCGCGCCATTTCGAGTTCTGTAGCTCCAGAAAATCCACTTTGGGTGCAGGGAGGTCAGAATCCAACAGCATCAGCAGTCCTTCTTCAACCTCTGAATCTGATTTCTGCTCAAGTCCCTCAATTTCAGCCAGAAAATACCTGAAATCACAGAAAAATACACAAACTCATAGTAAAGTCCAGAAATGTGAATTTAACATAAAAACTAATGAAAACATCCCTAAAAGTAACTAGATCCTACTAAAAACATACTAAAAACAATGTCAAAAAGCGTATAAATTATCCGCTCATCAGTTCTAAAAATAATCCAATAGTAACTCTGAAGAAATTAAGGATATAAAAGAGTAAGTGACAAGTAAGGAAACAAACTAGAATGACGAAGTCTTGACGGAGGTAATAACTCTTCTCAATATCCCAATCCCAAAAGCAATAAAATCAAAATCCTAAGAACTATGAATGTGTAGAGAGAAAACCTAGAGGAGGAGTAAATTCAGATCTAAAACTAAAATTATGCCGAATGAATGTTGTTTTTGGTCTCTGCATGTTCCCTGGCTCTAAAGCTTTTTCTGGGCTGAGAACTGGGTCAAAACAGGGCCCAAAATTGCCCCCAGCGAATTCTGCAGATTCTGCAGATCGCGCATGTCACGCAATCGCGTCATCCAGGCGTTTGCCTCATCCAGCGTTTTGCCTTGCCACGCGTGTGCATCGTCCACGCATTCGCGTCACTTGTGCAATTTCCAATCCATGCGTTCGCGTCAGGCATGCGAGCGCGTCACTGCAATTTCCTCTATTTCGCGCGGTCGCGTGAGCCATGCGTCCGCGTCACTTCTCGCTGGTCATCTCCTCCATTTCTTGTGTTTCTTCCATTTTTGCAAGCCTCCTTTCCAATCTCCAAGTCATTCATGCCCTATAAAGCCTGAAACACTTAACACACAGATCACGACATCTAATGGAATAAAGGAGAATTAAAATACATAATTAAAAGTTTCTAGGAAGCAAGTTTTCAACCATGGAGTAATTTTGGGAAGGAATTGTAAATACATGCTAATTTAATGAATAAGTGGGTAAAGATTTGATAAAACCACACAATTAAATACAATATAAACCGTAAAATACTGATTTATCAGGGGTGATGGTTGGGGTGATTTGGGTTGAGAAAACGAAGAAGAGATAAGGGTTGGGTAGAAAAGAAGCGATGGCGCGGCAGCGTGACGACATGTTGCCGCCCTTCCTGCGTCAATGGCGGTGGTTGTGGTGGTCAGGTTGTTACGAGTAAGGCGGCACGACGTTGAGGGTTTGACAGAGAGGGATTAGGGTGCAAGGGAGAGGAATTAGGTACTAAATAAGGAGAATAGATTCGGACGGCAGGCGGTGATCGTGGACGTGCTGCACCGGCAAGATTCTCGGAAAAATGGAGAGAATGGAGGTAACGGCGTATTGAGAGAGGGGGTTCTTGTTTTGATTTTATAACTGACGTAATCCTAATTTGTTTCAAATTTTAAATTAAAATTAATTAATTACCCATAATATATTTTAACTTTCAATTTAATCCCATTGTATACATGGTACAATATCTCTATTAGCTCCTCATACTTTTCCAAGAAAGAAACCATGAGACACCAAGCATTACCTTTTAATCTTTCTCTTTGAAATAATAATATATATTTTAAAAGAAT
>NC_029790.2:127074395-127095432 GCF_000816755.2 Arachis ipaensis
AATGCTATGTGTATATTAAAATTAGTCACTAAAGTCAGTTATCAGTATAAAATATATGTTGAAATATAAATACATATTAAAAATAAATTAAACCATACATGTATTTATACATAAATATAATAATTACATTAGTGACTAATTTTAGTATATAAATAATATTTTTATTTTTAAAAGTTAAAACTCCCACTAAAGCGCACCGTTTGGTAACACACTTGTTATTTTTGTTTTCAATAATTCTACTATTAAACTATCAACACATCATTGATTACTCATTCAACAGATTTCAACGGGTCGTATTCTTTATGCACGGAGTGATCTTCTTCCTCGCGTCAGGTTTTTGGGGTACTGTGTCGGGTCACTATTTTTTTCTCTTCTTTTTTAAATAGTAAACTAAAGCTCGATTCATGATTCCTACTCGTATCGTGCGGTTTACAGATTGAATCGTTCGAATACTAAAATTATTTCATTCTCCTCACCTATTTGAATCACTGATGCACTAATTCGTATCAAATCGTGCTATTCACTATTTGAATCGCACGAATTTAATTTGGTTGTAAATTGTAATATTTTTTAAATTTTAAATTTAAATCAAATTAAATTTAATAAATCTATTTAAATATTTTTTGTGAGATATTTTAAATATTTTTTATGAATAAAAATTCTAAGTTGCTTTATGCACATTTTACTTTGTGTTGCGGGTTCGAGTCTCCTATTTTTTCAAATTTTTGCCAATGAGTAATAGCTCAAATAGCATAGACTCCCCATACTCAATTAAGAGGTTGCAGGTTCGAGTCTCCTATCTTTCCAAATTTTTGCCAATGAGTTATACTCCCCATACTCAAATACTCAATTAAGAGGTCGCGGGTTCGAGTGAGTAATAGCTCAAATGGCATAGTCTCTAATTAGTCAACAATATTTAAAAGTGATATGTATTTTAAATGTTCGTAATATGAAAAGTTCAAATATTATTTTAAAATTATTAGTATATATTTTTAGAATGTTTAATTTGGCTTGATGTATTTTGTTTTTATTTATTTGAGTGAGTTTCTCTCTTATTGTATCAGAAAATTGGATAGAAAATTAAGTGATCTCCTGCGATTTAATTTCTAAATTATTGTGTAAACAAGTTAGGTGGAGGAAATCATTTCCTATTACATAAAGAAATTGAATAAAAAGTTGAGTGATTCATTTTATATTTAATTTCAACCTATCCTCTTTGTTTTTAGAAATAAGTACTATTTTAGTCTCTAATATTTTTTTATCAAAATTAAATTTACCCCAACGTTATTTTAAATTTAAAATCATCCACAATGTTTTATTTTCCCCAATCAATCTCTCGGCTTTTTTTTTTTTTTTTTTTTTTTTTTTTTTTTGGTTTCCCACGGTATCCCCCAACCCGGCAGGTCAAGGACTAATCCGTCGCAGTACTGAACTCCATTTAAGGGTTTGCCGCTGGCCAATGGGTTGCTGCATGCACAAGGCGGGATTTGTGCAGTTTTTGTGCAGTTTTTTTAATGGACTTTGACTTTCCACGCTTTACATTTTTTTTCCTCCCTTACACACAAAAAATAAATCTCTAGGTAAACTATAACAAAAAGAAAGGCCCAGAAAAGTTAAGCCATTAATAACTTCTCCGGCCTGGCCCAATCTTTGGGATAATCTTCCCTGCGCCACATAGACAATTACAACAGAAACAAGGGTTCACCTTTGCAAATAACACAAGTTACATGGGAGCAAATGAATATCCTAATAGTAATAGACCAGCAAACCTCTGAGCTCTGACTCTTCCTGACAAAAAAGTTCGCGCGGAGACCCAATTTGGCGCGTAACTAAATTAACCCGCCAAATGATTATTCGATTACTTGCACACTCTGCACTGCACAAATAACCATTCTCTCTCTCTCGCATCTGTATCTATCTTCTCCATTGCTTCTTCTTCTTCTTCTTCTTCCACACACACCATGTCACTCAAGCGAAGAAGAACCCACGCTCCCAAGCCCGCCCTCGACGACGACGTCATCTGCGAGCGTTGCTCCTCCGGCGACTCCCCGGCGGAGCTTCTCCTCTGCGACAAATGCGATCGAGGCTACCACCTCTTCTGTCTCCGACCTATCCTTCCTTCCGTTCCCAAAGGCTCATGGCTCTGCCCCTCTTGTTCCCACAGTGACACCAAGAAACCAAAATGTATGTTCCCCTTTTTTGGTTAATTTCAAACTTACTTTTCTTTTTCTGCACCAGATCTACAAATCCATAATATTTGAACAATACTCTCAAATAATAATGTACAGTTTTTAATCTTAAATTTTTAATTACATAATAACTGACGGCTACATGATCAATTTCATTTTATTTTTTTCTCAGCACCAGATCTACGTAGCTATATTATGTTGTCCTATTTTTACTAGATTCAGAATTTTATTTTTTCATTTTTATAATAATTAACAGCTTCTGCGTTTTCGTTTGGATTAATGCAGCATTTCCACTTGTTCAGACCAAAATCATTGACTTCTTTAGAATTAAACGGTCTTCGGAGGAAACCTTAACTTCAATTCAAGGTATGGAGCGTAGTATTCTATTATGAAAGTGAAGATTTGAAGCTAATTGGAACTAGTATTATTTTTTTTTTCTTCTGATTTTGTTTTTGTGTTGTTACAGATGTTCGGAAGAAGCGGAAGCGGGGAAGCAGCGTGGCTTTGTTGAAGAAGAAGAAGAGGAAGCTTCTTCCGTTCGTTCCGACCGAGGATCCTAAGAGAAGGTTGGAGCAGATGGCATCGCTGGCTACAGCACTGATGGCGACAAAAGCGGTGTTCAGCAATGAGCTTACTTACATTCCTGGTATGGCGCCAAGATCTGCTAATTGTCCTGCTTTGGAGAGTGGTGGGATGCAGGTAACATGTTTGTGAAAATGTCAATTAGATGAATTTGTTCTGAATTTCGTGCTATGTGAAAATTGGAAATTCCTATTGAAATGATAAGTATGTCATTGTGTTTTGTGCTTGTTTATGGAATTGTTATCTTTATAGAAGAATTATATTGAGACACTGTTAAGTATGGTTTATAGTGCAGGCCTCATCTTAAAAGAATATTATACATTATACTTTCTTCTTAGTAATGCTTGTGGTGCTGATGAGTGCTGACTAATGTATATTAATATCACTTTCTGCATTGAAGAATTTGTTTAATTAGACAGGCTTAAAACGTGGAGCCACACCAAAAAAGAAAAGTGAGAGGGGAAAAAAGGAGATGGAGTATGTGCCTAACAAAGTAACAAGTTGCAAAATCATTTTGTCTATCCCTTTTATCAAAATAGTAGACTTTATACCATTTGAGTTGTTGCACTTGTTTAACTGTTTGGGGAGCAATCATCATAAGTCAGAGGAACTGTAGAATGATTTGCTTTGTAAATGACCAGTTCTGCAACTTTAAGTGAAACATATAAATATTAAATAGAGAAATGATAATTTCACTCTTATTTTTTATAATGCCATTCCATTGCCTGTTAAATATGTCTTGTTCTGAGCTATTGATAGGTTATCTCACAGATAAATGACACAAGCAAGATTTTGCATATGAAATTTACGGCTTATGCAAGACTGTATTTGATAACACAGTAGAGGGGGTAAGAAAACAGTTAAATAGAATCTTAGAGTTACAGTAGTTGCCACCTATAAGAAAA
The DNA here is from genome assembly GCF_000816755.2 of Arachis ipaensis. NCBI lineage: Eukaryota > Viridiplantae > Streptophyta > Magnoliopsida > Fabales > Fabaceae > Arachis > Arachis ipaensis. Next base: position 127,078,072 of record NC_029790.2, read on the forward strand.
GAGTAACAATAGTTGCTGCATATTAAAATTTCAAAATCAAAAGTTGAAGCATCCAAAAAACAGTAGTATGACAGCGTGAATCCAAGCTATTGTGAGTTAGTTGTCACAAGTTTGACATATTTCGTAATTCTCAAATTGATTCTTCAATTGTGCAAAAAGAGTGACTACGTGTGTATTTCTTCATTTTTCTTTTTACTTTTCCTTTATTTTCCTATTGATCTAGAATTTGCTACTTAGACAAATTTGTGTATTTAATTCAGGTCTTATCAAAAGAAGACACAGAAACTTTAAACTTGTGCAGAACTATGATGAAAAGAGGAGAATGCCCACCCCTCATGGTTGTTTTTGATCCTCTAGAAGGGTAAGCAGATATACAAACATAAATTGGCATTTTCTCTTCTCATGAATAGTGGAAATAACTGAACACTTTGCTAGCAGTGTAATAAGTGGTGAACTGGGAAGGTAACTTGAAACTAGTTGTGCGAATAAATGTAAATTCCATAATTCATCTAGTGACTACCTTTAACTTCATCAAACTCTAGTTAACTGGTAAACTTTTGTAAGTTCACTGGTTTAGGTCTTCGATTGAGTTTACGATTTTATAGGTACTTGTGTAAGCTCCACAAGTTTAGGTGAACTCTCAAGTATGTGGGATCTTAATTGAAAATTGCACACACAGGTAGTTTATTACTGATTTTTAGTGATGTAGTCATCATCATACTTATGTAGTGATATCATTTATCCATCATAGATCGGATGTGGGATCTTTATATGATGAATGGGTAGTATGTCGCCGTCTCGCCGAGGAGTATTAATGATGATTGTGTTTATGAAACATTTCTCTTTACTGACATTTCTGCCTTTCTATTGAGCTTGATTTTTCAGATTCTGTTTGTGCAGGTTCACTGTTGAGGCAGATAGATTCATAAGAGATTTAACCATAATCACAGAATATGTTGGAGACGTGGACTTTTTAAAGAATAGGGAAAATGATGATGGGGATAGCATGATGACACTTCTTTCTGCTTCTAATCCCTCCCAAACGCTTGTCATCTGTCCAGATAAACGAAGCAATATAGCACGCTTCATCAATGGCATAAACAACCACACACCGTAAGTTTCATCAATCTTTAATCTTATTCTTTGCTGCCTACATATGTTACTTCTATCTCAGAATATAAAATAATCTTATAAAATGTCTATACTATCCTTTTCTCTATCTTCTCTTCAATTAAACATCTTCCATCATAATGCTTACTGCTACCACTATAAAAATATCAACACCACCATTAATGGTAACACCAACACTATCATTGCTCTCTGTTTTTTTGTGAGATTGTTCTTCTTGTTATGCATTCAAACTTCGAACCAAATCATTCTCTCTTTTGTATTTTCGATCCAACACGCTCTTGTGAACTTGGACATCTTCTCCATCCCGAAACTCTTCCTTAGAGACCCTAAAGCTGCGCGGCAGAAACTGATGTCATGGTTCCCTTCGGGCAGCGCTGCGATGCCAGCACCGGAGAGGGCAAGAAGCATGTGAGGTACTGCTGACAAGGGGTGATAGTGAGCGGAGGAGATTGGCGGCGGAGATGCTGAGTTAGTGCTCCGGTGAGGCAGTGGAGCAGGGTGGTGGCGTGGTTCTTTGAATGAAATTCAAGGCAAGGAGATGAACCCAACTTTTAAATGATGACCCGTGCAAAAAGTTTTTTTGGCGGTGGTGTGTTGATGTTTGGAGTGTTGCAGGAAAAAAAAAAGAAAGGATAAAAATGAAATTTTAAAATAAAATTATTTTTTAAATTATTTAAATATAAATATGATTATTTTATAATTAATAAAAATTTTAAATCTTTGTCATTGGTTCAAAATTTAAATGGTCATGATTCATAAGGAATCTTGCACCATCAAGAACTATAATATACTTTCCCCATACAAGAAGCTTCCCTATAACTATAAGTAAGCTATATGTAACACCTTATTGATCGAGTAGTATAGTCTGGTATATAAAATCATCCTTTTTATTGTGGCTTAGTCAGATGCTAACATTGTACTATATATGGGCTCCAACATGCATTTAGATTATCAAGATTAGTCAGATGTTACCTTTTTGATTTTGCACTCCATGTGAAGTGTAACATTATCTTTTGAATCTAAGTAACGTAAATGTTTGATAGAAATAAAACATTGAAGGGAGTTGTTTTCCATGCAGGGAAGGAAAAAAGAAGCAGAACCTGAAGTGTGTGAGATTTGACGTCAATGGTGAATGCCGGGTTCTTTTAATTGCTAACAGAGATATATCAAAAGGGGAGAGACTGTACTATGACTACAATGGATATGAACATGAATATCCAACTGAACATTTTGTCTAAGCAAGCCAACTCCAACCAAGGTCATCATTCCCCCACCCCCTCTCTCTTCTAATTTAGTTGATTGATTCAATTGTTAGTCATCATCTACAGGGAATGGCAATCATTAACAGTTATTCTTGTAATCTCCACTCATGCGTAATTGCTTATCCAAATCAGCCCCCATAGTTGTTCATGTTAAGAGTTACTGATTTTACTTTTTGTTGGCATTGAGATATATGGTCTCCAACAGGCAACAGGAAGGCTCTCAAATATATTGATAACAATGAGATTTGAATTGTGTAACTATTTCTTCAATATAAAAAATTATCAGAGTTAAACAATGTTTTTTTTGGGAGTCAACATAACAGTTGATTTGATTTTCTAAAAGGTGATAGTTAAGCCCTTAAACGTTTTGAAAGATCACAGAAGACTTCATTGCAAATTGAAAAGAAAAAGTCTAGGGACAGCAATTTCAGACTTCATTGCAAATTGAAAAGGAAAAGTTTAGGAGGCTAGCAATTTTATTGAATTCTGGTCAGTATATAACCATCAAAGAACTAGCAAAGAAAAGTGAGCCATTAGATGAAATCTTACATCAATTTCACACTATTAAAATCATTATTAATAGTTGTTTGATGGTTATAAATCACAAAAATTATTAGCCTCCTAGCACTCAATTGAAAATAGAGTATATACTCAAATAGTTTCTTAAGAAATTTTATATTGGATATTTTGGTTTTTAAAAATTTTTTATTATATAGGTCTTTGAATTTTACAAAAATAAGCCATAAATTTTTTTAATCACACTTGAAGACTTATTCAAGTAAAAAAAATGGGTCTTATTAAAATATAAGGTTACAAATGTGGTTTTTTTTTTTGGTGAATAAGGACAAAAGAAACATAGAAAAAAAATTGAGGGAAGGGACATATCCTTTGCTAAAAAAATTCAACAAAATCTTGTTGGGACAACAACCATTCCATATAAAAAATATTGCAATGCATGGCAGCTTTCGCCATGTAATCCACTGACGCATTTGCAGTTGGATTAGAGGCAAATTCATAATCCAAGTCCATATAAGAAATATTGCAATGCATGGCAACTTTTGCCATGTAATCCACTGATGCATTTGCAATTAGTTGGATTAGAGACAAATCCATAATCCAGGATTTGTTACACAGTTTTTGAATCTTGACTACGAGATTAAGATGAATATTTGAAGAGCTCTGAACAATAGCATGATATACCTCGATGCAATCCGTTTCTCAAATGACCTCTTTAAACCTACAATTTGAAGCCAAACAGAGACTGCATAATATGGCAAAAAGCTTACTTCCAACAACATTGACCTCAGAAAAAATACCCAAATAACCCTTAATCGAATTACCCAATTGATCCTTAAGAATGCACCCAAAACTAGCCACATGTCGAGAAACCAAAACACTAGCATCACAATTTAACTTAATCACCGAATTAGGAGGAGGAATCCAAGAAAAGGAAGGAGAATTCGGGTTTGCATTTCCCACAAAAACATACATGGCACCAAAATTCTTAGCTGCATTTTTCAGTAGAAGAATTACCTTGAAAGTATTCCAGGCATCATCATCCTTGAAAATATCATTGTTGCAATCACGCCAAATCCACCAAACTGCCGCGAAGAACAAGCACTAGCTCTCATGAAGGTTATGCTTGACCCAACTATGGAAATCCCTGCCAATGTCATCTATGTTTCGTCCAATTCCCAAGGTATGCCAAACAATGTGGGCTTTAATTAAACCTCTGAAGCAATGCAACACGTCTTCTTCCACCAGCTTGCACCGACGGCAGATCGCAAAAATAGCTAAGCCTCTGCGGTAACGGAATAGACTGGTTGGCAGGGCATTCTGAATCCCAAGCCACAGAAGTAGCTTAATCTTTTCCGGATCCACTGCCAAAGCCAGAGTAAATTAATAGCAGGATCCCAAGAAATCTTATGACTCAGCAATCAATCTATCCATACCTAGCTGAATAAGCCTTGGAGTTAGAACTACTCCACAACCAACTAGGATCAAGATCACCATACAAACCTGGTCAAATAGAAGCTAACCTGATTTTAAAGTCATTATCAATGGGAGTGAATAATACTCCAATTCCAGTTATCATGGGACCAAACATCCTCTACCCTCAAAGCTATGTTTGTGTTATGAACAAAAGGAACAAAAGCAGCAAGACAACCATCCGGGTGCCACTTTCCAAACCAAAAGGATTGAGAAAGACTACTGATGTTCCAAGAAAATTCCTCTTGTATCTTGACCTTAGTCTTCATGATGTCACGCCAAATACCCGAGGCACCAATAAAATCCATACTCTCCATAAGAACATCTGACCCATATTTAGCCTTCAAGACCCGAACCCAGAGCTTATTAGAACTATAAAGATATTACCACAGAAGCTTGTCCATTAAAGCCAGATTTACACACTTCGTATCTCTAACACCCAAGCCACCAAAATTGCGAGGAGTAATAACTGTCTCCCACTTGACCAGTTTAAGGCACCGCACATCAACTTGTCCCTTCCACAAGAAAGACCTCATGATAACATTAGTTTTTGCACAAATAGAAGGAAAAAGAGAGACTTGCATATGGTAAATAGGTAAAACAGAAGTAATAGATTTAATCAAACATAGTCTACCAGCTCTATTAAGAAGCCTACTTTTCCAATTTGCCAATCTGGACTTAATATGGGACAAAGTTTTCGCAAAAAATCTCTAGAAGAACGTGGGTGTCCAATGTTAACACCCAAATATTTTCCCAAATCGTTCGTCAACCAGATCTTAGAAACTCCCATCAGCACCTCTCTTCAACTATTGGATATATTCTTAGAGCAAAGAGCTTTTGACTTCTCAAAATTAACCTTCATACCCGAAGCTTTGCAAAAAAGATTCATAGTTCTCATGAAATTCCGAACTTGAGACCTGGTCGCCTTACAAAATAGGAGCAAGTCATCAGCGAACATAAAGTATGACAACCGCGACCCATCTCGAGAGACAGCCGCAACCTCCCAGTTTGCAGAACTGACTTGGACTTCAATGAAGGTAGCTAGCCTTTCCATACAAACGACGAAGAAATAGGGCGACATAGGGTCCCCTTCTTTAAGCCCCCTCCTAGGCTAGAAACCCTCCAATTTCACACCATTCCACAAGATGGAGAGGTTAGATGCATGAACACAATTCATAATAAGATAAATAGTGCACTGGGGGAAGCCAAAAACACCCAAAGACTTCGCAAGAAAAGTCCAATTCACTCTGTCATATGTCTTTTCCAAATCAATTTTGAAAGCAATGGCTCCTTTTTTTGACTTAGTCTTCTTGAGAAAATGTAGCATCTCCTGAGAAACGATAATGTTATCCGGAGCACCCCTACCATGAATAAAGCCCCCTTGAGTAGGGCTTACTATCTCATCAAGAAAAGGTTGCAACTTGTTAACCAAGACCTTCATAATGATCTTATAGATGATGTTGATGATGTTGCAGAGGCTAATAGGCCAAAAATCCATGAAATCACTAGGGGTTTCGCACCTGAGAATAAGAAGTATGAGAGTTTCAACCAAGGACAGACTCAAGGGACCACCAAGAAAGGCTCGTTGGACAGCTTGCCAGTCATTCCGACTGACGACCTCCCAATACTCTTTGAAGAAAAATGCTTGAAAAAACCATCAGGATCAGGAGCTTTCAAGAGACTCATGTTATCAAATGCTTGCTTAACTTTCAAGAAGGACACCAGCTGAGTAACAGAAACACAAGCATCCGGGCTAAACTTAGGAGACGGAATCACTCCCAAACACGAAACTTCAACTTGCTCAGTAGAACAAAAAAGCTTTTTGTAGAATTTCAAAGCCTCAGATTTCAGAACATCCTGATTCATAGCCCAAGAACCATCACTAATAAGAAGACCATGGACTTTATTGGCTTTCCTCCAAATGATAGTCTGTAAGTGAAAGAATTTAGTGTTACGATACCCATATCACACCCACTGCTCTTAGACTTCTAGAACCAGAATAGTTCTTCCTAAGCCAAAATAGTATTCAACGCCGCCCTTAAATCCTCCTCCTTCTCCCTCAGTTCAGCATCATCACTAAATTCCAGCCGTTTTTGAATAGCCTCTAATTGAAATTCAAGATTTCTCTTGTTGGCAAAAATGTTTCCAAAGACTTTAGAATTGAACTCTAACGAAGCACTCTGAATCAAGTTCAAACTCCTCTGAATACACCCTGCAGTAAAAATCCCGTCCCATGTTTTCTTGATTAATGGTTTATACTCCGGATGAGATGTCCAGGTCGCCTGAAATCTAAAAGGTCTGGCACCCCTCTTCATCGGGGCTTCAAGGCACCGAACTAAGAGAGGGCAATGATCCGAGTGAAGGTGACACAGAACCTCAGCATAAGCCTCCGGAAAAAGCAACCTCCAGTCACCATTGCTACACACTTTATCAAGCCTTTTAGCAATTTTTCTAAACCCATCTGTTCTCCAAAACCAAGTAAACATCTATCCGGAAGTAGCTAAATAAAAAAGATTACAAAAATCTAGAGCATCTAACAAAGAGGCACTGCGAGAAGGATAAAAATTACGACCCCTGACCTCATCTGATCACACAATCTCATTAAAATCTCCTAGCACAAGTCAAGGATCTAGCACTGTGGAGGAGATATCTCTAAGATGATGCCATAGCAAATTACAATTAGAATATTGGGGGCTCCTGTAAATGGCACTACAAACCCAAAATTTATCAGCTCTGTCAATACGAACAGTTAAACATTGTTCAAAAATCCAGAGAACCGAACAAACAAAGGAATGATCTGAAGATAAAAATCAGATACCACCCTTGTGACCTACAGCTTCCGAGATACCCACAGAAAAATAACTCAAATTGCTCAAAAAATCTTTCATAGAATTAAAGATAACATGTGTTTCAATAAGAATAAAAAATGACGGTTGAAATTTTCTAACCAATTCCTTACAATGAACCTGACATATCCTATTAGAAACTCTCCTCACGTTCCAACTAATGATATTTAAAGATGCACAATCCATAAAAATCATTTGAGGAAAAGTTGGAACATTACCACAAAAGAGTTACATGGTGGGGCTTCTGTCTCCAGGCTTTTGGGTATCACCCACCGCCACAGTGATGCTTGACCGCGCCTCATCCCCCTACTTCCTAAGCAACACTTCAATAGGGGATCCTTGCAAGGACCCTGGTCACTGTCGCTTGTGTGTGGAGGAAGAAGAAGAAGACTTATTCCCAAGCCCAAGTGAAGGAAGACTTGGTTTCGCTCCAGCAATGCTCCTAGTCTTAGTGTCATTTTATAATGGGTTCCTTGTGGAAGATTGGGACAGCTTGTCCTTTTCTTTCCTATTCACTTGGACCCACCCCTCATCATCTGCATGGCTCAAAGATTGCTTTGAATCACGTAATGTTTTCCCGGGTGGAATTCGGTCCTTCCATAACCGGCGCCTCCTTTCTGGAAACAGAACCAAATTTAAAAGTTAGAGCTTTTACTATTTTCGAATGAGGATTTGTTATCAACGGTAGTTCCGACTGCTTACTCATCGGAGACACACGCAGTCCCTCCACCACGTTATCGACATAAGCAAGTTCTGTGCACTTTCCTTTATCACAGTGTCTGTCTGTAGCAGCTACACTTCAAACATATTAGATACAGATTCTCATATTCCACATCATAAACTTTATCGTCCACTCCAATCTTTGTAATCACATGTTGATCCAAATTTATTTGAACACAAGCCCTCGCATACTTTTCCCTTTTCGTTGACTTAGTAGCTAAGTCCACACGGAATGGTATTCCAATGGCAGCCATTATAGTTATATGACGCATGGCTTCTTCATCATAATACCAGATATTAAGAATCCATACCAATGTCGATTCGAAGGAGTTCTCAGAGGGCCTGAAGGAGGTGCTCCATCATTTGACGGCGACATAGCTAAACCGCTTGGTTCTCCAAACATTCTTAAGCTTATAAGTAATGGCGGTATAGCTAAACCGCTTCCCAAACACCTTGATGATGATAGCATCATGATAAGGTTCAGCTAACACTGCACGAGCCTCTAGCATAAACCGGACCCAAGAAATGCCAGACTTTCCGCTCATTATCGTAACAGTTGCCATCTTATTACCCACCAAAAATTCCGTGACCCTAACGGTAGAACCAATAACTTTGTCTCTAAACAAGATCTTCGAAGATACCCCACCATTCAACCCTACACTCCCGTACCAACACCCTTATTCCCTCCACAACACCAACCCCCACTCTCCCCCTTATTCCTTCTTCCGGCATCGCCAGATATCTCACTGTGTATCCTATCCTCACGAGCCCCCCACTACCACTTCCTCTTCTCTCACCTCCCCTCTTCCATATGTATTTTAAATAATTAACCCTCTAGGTACTCTCTTATAAATGTGGTATTTGATTGTTTATGCGTGTGTTTCAGATTTGATTCTTTATTTTAACAATTCAACTAGGTATCCTTTAAAAATGGTACAACATTCAGCCTTTTCTTACAATAATTCAAAAAATAATAATAAAACAAACACATCTAAAAATTATAAATAGATTTAGTGTCTTAAAAATTAAATCCATATTTAAAATACAAATTAAATCAAACTAAAATTTAAAATTTAAATCTTAAATTTCTGTTTCAAATTTAATATATTTAATATATTAATATATTATAATTTAAATACACATCTAAAATTTAAATTACTCAAAATTTAAAATTCAACTTTTAAAATTCTGTTTAAAATTTTAAATTATTTAATTATTTACTAAACACATTCAAAATAGAAGCAGAGAAGTCACAAAACCCACATCCAAAACTCAAAAACTCAGAACGGCAATTCAGCGGCACTCTGAAGACACAGAGAATTCATTCCCTGCCGCCGTTCGTCTGCACCACAGTCCTCTTTGGCCTTCATCGTCGACGCCCCACATCCAAAACCCAGAGACTCACAACAGCAACTCAGCGGCGCACGTTGACAACCTCGAGAAGTCATTCCCTGCCGCCATTCGTCCGCGCCACCCGTTCCTCTATCATGGCGATCATCCACAACGCTGCATTCCTCTCCTTCCAAGCTCATCTTCCTCACCGCCGTTTGTCCACGCCGACGACTTAGCTGAGGTTTGGATTATTCTGACACCACTAATTTTTGTATTATTCTGTATAAAATTCTGATTTTTTTATTTTTTTTTTGAAAATTAAAATCCGAATAAAATGGCTTGAGAAGATTTACATATATATTGTAATGTGAATTTATTTTTGCATGTGCAATTTCTGAATTTTAGAAGTGTTTACATCTTTGAACCGAGCTTTTCGTGTTGGTTAGCTTGCAGTAATCGCTATTTGTGGGTAAGTTCATACTTGCTGCTTTAGATTACATCAATGTAGCTATTACTGGGCAATTTGGGTCAGAAATTAGCGTAGGCTTGAAATTCATATCGTAGGCTTGAACGATTATTATACTTGAGCACTAATATTCTTATTTGTGTGTTAAAGTGTTACAGCATTACATGAAAGCTTTCTTTTTTTCCCCAATAGTAAATAATTTTCTTAATTTTGAGTTTTTTACTTTTTAGAATGGATTAACTCTGACGGGTGCAAGAAAATTATGATTAAGTTATATTTGTAGTGTGTTAATGGTTGAAAGGTGTGATTTTTGTTACATGGCTTTCATAGTCAATTAGCTTGCTGAGTGGGATGCATGAGCTGGTTACACTGCAATTAAAAGAAATATATCTATTTGTTGGGGTGAGAATAACGATAAGAACTTCTACAAGTAATTAGCATAGATTATTATGATTCAGGATGTGTTTATGTTGTTACCTCAATTCTACAAGTGTTTTCGATAAAAACTTTATGTTTAACCTTATGATATGAACAAAGTGCAGTGTAGAATCATAATGCCAGTTAAAAAACGTACTTCATCTGGTACAAAGAAAGGAAAATCAGCAGCTAGTAAGGCTTCCGATGGCAAACTTGATGAATCTAATGTTAACAATGTCAAAAAGAAAGTTGGAAGGCCGAAGAAACCCGAGGGTCCTAAAAAGGTAGTTTGTTTCTCACTTTAGGAGTTTTCAAGGTTTGCAAGTGAGGTACACAATTTAACATATACTAACTAGTGGCTCAATTTTTTAGAAAACACTTGATACCCGTTGCTCTCCAACTGCCATTGCGCATATGATGGAGCATTTAAAAGATAAATATCCGATCAAATCCCAAGAATTGAGAAAATGGGTTTTGGATGCCTGAGGCACATCCCTAAGTGGTCGATGAACCAAGATTTGATTGTCGCCCTGGCACGGTCATATAACAAGGAGCGAATGCATTTGGAAGTTAAGACCGGAGACATACCGGTGAATGCACGAGTGATAAGTCATGCATTGGGACTCCCTGCAAATGGTAATACGTAAAATATATATTTAATGTAAAGTGCATATATGTTCTCTTTTTACGGTGCCTAGTAAGACTATTGCTAGTAAGTGTTTTTTGGATGTAGTAAAACTTCTCTCAACCCTGTGGTTTTCGTGTTACAGGTGATAGCTTCCCGAAATTAGATACGAAGAAGCATTGTCACCTCATAGAGACCTTTGAAGGCAGAACCCAAAAAGAGGTTAAGACCCATGTTATTAGATGCTCGGTTACAATAGAAGTAAAAAAGGAGGAGTTCCGACGCTACTTCATAATGTTTGTCATGAAGGCCTTTCTGTTTGCTTCAAGTAACAAGTATATTATCACTTCATTCATCCTGGGCATGATAGATGTGCGTAATCCAATGAGTTTTTTTGGGGTAGACACATCTATGACTGTGTTAAAGAGGGCTTAAGGAAATATAAGGAAGATGGCATAAGGACTATTGATGGATGCATGTTTGCTCTTTTGGTAAGTTGAGCCATATCACTTGTTATACCTAGATTCGCTTGAATGGTAGTGCTAATTTGCTAATGTGTTTTTGTGGCAGATACTTTACTTGCATACGAACAAACACGGGGACCTTAGGGAATATTCTGGTGGCGTTGAACCATGGACTAAGGAATGGACTGTTGCTGAGCTTAGAGAAGTAGTAAAGGAAGAACAAGTTCGGGAATTGGTATAGATACATATGTACAAGTATTTAATTTTTTTACTGTGAACCTACACTTGAGAATTAATTAATAGTGTTAATAGGGTCTAATTCAGAAGATTGATGAGTTATGAAAATCCGAGAGGGAAAAGGGCAACGTCGATGAACCACAAAAGAGAACACATGATAAGCGACAGGGTGCACAAGTTAGACCTCGAACTAAGGAGCGAACAAGAAAAAGACCGAAAAAAATTGTTGCCGAGTCAGATGAGGAAAAATCTCTCACCGAGACTGACGTTAGCGATAAAAAATTATGTCATAGAGAGAACCCAAGCTCAACATCCTCAGATAAAATTAATGTTCCCTTGTCTCGAGATCGAGTGTTGAATGCCACCAAAATCCGGCAGGAAAGGCAAGTTTAAATGACATTTTACTTTAGAATTAATTTTATATTCCTTCCTTTTGTGGCTAGATTTGTATGAGTGTAATTATTCATTATGTTATATAATAATTGAATGAATTGGTGTGTATAGTCTTGATCTCCAAGAAGTTTTCGATGCTAGCATTGAAAAGTAAGTGCATTTACTAATGAATATGCACACTAGTATTGGAATGAATATGTCTTATTTGTACCATTTTGGATGTGTTTCAGCAATTAAATGTGTAACATTGTGTAATTTTAGATGTGTTTAAGGAAGTCCTATTATAATGAGTTAAATGACTTAGTGTGTGTAGACATGAGCTCCAAGAAGAAGTTGTTGCTGATTGTGGAGCACCTAGTCCCGTGAGCAACAAAAAACACCATGCTGTCATCGCTAGTATTGAAAAGTAAGCACGTTTACTAATTATCGCTGTTATAGTTTACCTATGCGATATGTATAATAGTATTGAAATGAGTAAATGTTATTTGTATCAATTTGGATGTGTTTCAACAATTATTTATATGCCATTTTGTAAATTTAGATGTGTTTAAGTAACTCCGTTTCTGTTATATTATATTGACATAAAGTACATAGTGTGTGTAGTCATGAGCTCCAAGAAGAAGTTGTTGCTGATTGTGAAGCACCTAGCCCTGTGAGCAACGAAGAGCACCATGTTGTCAATGAATCGAGTGTAAAGTAAGTACATGTACCAATTATTATTGTTTCAATCTAGGGATATAATATATACACTAGTATTTAAGCGGTTGTAATGTGCATTTCTTTGGATTGGCTGTCCATCTTTTATTTAGGGAGTGCAGGACATCAAAGTGTTTAGATATGGTTGTGTATTCCGGACTCCACGAAAGCGTGAATGATATGGAAAGCAGCGAGGTTGATCATGGAATACCCCAAGATGATGCTGAAGAGTGCAATAGGCTTTTCTCGAAACCAACATCTGTCAATAACACTCCACCAACGCCTGCTCCAGTTATAATTCCACCAGATTTTGATGAAGATGCAAAAGAGAAGGTGTACAGATGGGTAATAGATGACAGAAATCCGTTGGATGAAGTTATCGTGTGGTACTGGACACATTATACGTTGGACCTAACACGAAGAGATCTGAAAACATTAAGAAGGAGGGAATGGGTCGACGGTCGGGTAAAAAATCTAATAAATAATAGCTATGTATATAGAATTTTAACCTACTTTTATTATCTCTTTTTATTTTGCCCTTTATGCTTTTATGCATGTGCAGGTCATAGAGTGCATGTGTGCACTCTTTAATGAGCTCCCAGCCAAGAGGTTTCAAGAAGAATTCTACTGCATTAATCCAATGATATTGGTATGATGAACACATATCAATGTTACTTTTTACTTGTTTTTACACCGATACACCTAGTAATAAACTAATACGGACTAAATGTGTACAGATTCGTGTTATGACACCTATGAATGTTGAAAAATTTAAGGACAAACACAACTCAGAGTATGTGGGGTTAGCAGAATGTTGGGGGAACGAGATCCGTCTGTTCAACAAGGTAGAGGCGGCCAAGAGACATACGGTATATGTTCAAAAATATTACATCCAACAAGTATAAAGTTTTTTTGTGCATCCCTTTGTATCTTTGTAAGAGTATCGAAAAATAAAATCTGAGTATGATGCAATTCTTTGTACCCATCTGCCTGGATAATCACTGGTGGTTGTATGCTTTTCATCCAAAAAGTGCGACATTCTTTGCTCTTGACTCCCTATTTAGACCCTCTCTTACCGATCATAGGGTGAAAGTGGATGAATACGCGGTAAGTATAAACACGGTCGATACAAATTTCAATCATGTCCAATTAAAATCAATAACCAATTGTATCTGACTAATTTCGGTATGTCCTCTTATATACAGGCCAAGCTTATTGACGAGTTGGCCCAACTCACTTTTTCATGGTACAAAGTCCAGGACGAGGGCATAGGAAAGCCCCTTTATGTGGATGTTCCGATTCAACCAAATAAGTATGGTTCAATGTGATGTCTTATTTTATTGGGTATCAACACCAAATTAACTTGATGCATATTTGCTTTTCTCTTGATTGATAGTTATGACTGCGGAATTTTTGTCATTAAATTCATGGACTCATGGGATCCAGAAACTCTTGACATGGATGATTATGTTGTGCCAGTTTGGACAACGGTAGGCCATAGATCCATTTAGAACAATGTTTCTAATATTTTTTATGATATTATTGTTTGGTGACATTGAACATTAATGCATGCAAGAAGACATGGCTATAATGAGGAGGAAGTACCTACTAGACATCATGCTTGATCCGTGGAATGGTTATCTGAATACCGTGGAGGCTGTTGCCCATGTCCCTTTACGGCGTGCGCCTCAAAGGAATAAAAGAAAAGAGTTGAGAGATCCTTGGACTGCGCCAAACACTGCTGAGCTAACAAGAAGAACAGAAGAGGCAGCATGCAGGAGGGCCAATAGGAGAAAGAGGAAAACATAGCACTGTGCAAATAAAATTAGCGTTTAAAATTGACATATTTTGCTCATTAATCTAGGATATCATCTCTTTATTTTTCATGTTGTTAAGAGACTCAATTAGCCTTAGTTATTTTCCTGTGTTTATCTTTTATGTTAATTGTTCATGCGTTGTGGATACAGCAATTAAAATATATGCAAATTAATAACTAGGTGTCCGTTTTACTTAAACATTTTTGGATCAGTAAGGCGAAAAAAAATATCTTGTGCTATTTGATAGAATTTTGGATGTGTTCTATAAATATTTTCAGTTCGATTGTACTATTTTGTATGTGTAATAAACTTACGAGATAAACTAATTTCAACCATTATCTTAAACTACCAACCAATAACATCAATAAAAAAAATTAAGATGAATAAATACTAATGCTCAAACAAGTAATAAAATTATTTTGGATGTGTTTTAAAAATATTGTGTATATAATATCATATTATTAGATGTGTTATAATTGAAAAATAAGAACACGATTTTTATAACTATACCAGCTACATCTTCTCTCTTAAACTCTAGATTATTTTTTGCTTCTTTACTCAAAATACTTTATTTTGTAACCGTTCAAATAAGTAAAAAAAAAACCCAACTAATAATTTATATAATAAATATTAGATGCATTTTATCGAATCAAAAATTAAAAGATTAATTGTATTCTGTACGTTTATATTTAAAAACTATAATTTAACGATTTTGAAAACATTTATATTTAAAACTAGTAATTTTACGATTTTGGATGTGTTTTAAAAGATTTTGTATATAATATCATACTATTAAATGTGTTATAATTAAAAAATAAAAACACAATTTTTATGACCATACTAGCTACATCTTCTCTCTTAAACTCTAGATTTTTTTTCGCTTCTTTACTCAAAATACTCTAAAAGACTTGTCACGTAATTTTTTTTGTTCCACAATTTATTAGTCATTTAATTGAGGAAGTAAGTATTTTTGCAGTTCCATTCAGATATAATTAGTTATCAAAATGGATATATTATGCTCTTTAATCGAGG
Organism: Arachis ipaensis; assembly: GCF_000816755.2. Taxonomy (NCBI): domain Eukaryota; kingdom Viridiplantae; phylum Streptophyta; class Magnoliopsida; order Fabales; family Fabaceae; genus Arachis; species Arachis ipaensis. The sequence continues at coordinate 127,093,499 of NC_029790.2, forward strand.
ATGTCATTTTTTATGTTGTTAGGAGACTCAATTAAGCTTAATTATTTTGCTATGTTTATCTTTTATATAATTGTTCATTCACTGTGCATACACTTGGTTATGCCATGTAAAATTTTTTTTCAACCGTTAACTAGATTGACTTGTAACACATCCAAAATTATATTCCTTCTTTTAAATTGGTTCCTGAACACATCTAAAACTCATTCATTTGAACCGATGAACCTAGCCTTTGCAACTGCTAAGTAATATAACATAAGTATGGTCCTCCATATTAATTAAACAAATTACCACTCCAAAAATGAGAAACATACCCTACCCTTTTACGACACATCAAAAATGATATTTTTGTTCTAAAAAAAAAGAATTAGATCACATCAAAAATTCATAAATAGAAATGAAATTATATAACCTATAATTAGCATGCAAGTAAAAAAGTCGGCCATAAATATCAGAAGAATAAATTAAGACAATATCAAAAATTCCAAATGAAAAAATGTTAACAAACCTCAGTCGTGCACTCAGTTTCTATAGCAGAATTGCTTGAACTATCACAACTATTTATATCGTCCATATCAATATGGGTATCAAATGAGTGAATTTCTTCTGACGACGGCTACGTGTTCAAGTCTATCACAAATGTCATGTTGATGTCTAAGATTATAAATAAAATAATGGTCATTATAATATAAGAAAAAGAAAAAATTGTAATTAAACATTTTTGGATCAGTAAGACCAAAAAAAATTATCTTGTGCTATTTGATAGAGCTTTGGATGTGTTCTAAAAATATTTTTAGTTTGATTGTACTATTTTGTATGTGTAATAAACTTACGACATAAACTAATTTCAACCATTATCTAAAATACTAACCAATAACATCAATAAAAAAAATTAAGATGAATAAATACTAATGCTCAAACAAGTAATAAAAATTCCAACTAATACTATGATAATATATGTTAGATATTTTTTATAAATAATAAAAAAACTTAAATTAATTGTTGATTGTAAAAATTTTGAAACCGTTAATGTTCAAATAAGTAACAAAAAAATCCAACTAATAATTTACATAATAAATATTAGATGCATTTTATCGAATCAAAAATCAAAAGATTAATTGTATTCTGTACGTTTATATTTGAAAACTAGAATTTAACGATTTTGAAAACGTTTATATTTAAAAACTAGGATCAAATAATTTTTTTTTTTTTACCAAAGATAGGAGACTCGAACTCGCAACTTCTTAATTGAGTATGGGGAGACTATGCCATTTGAGTTATAACTCATTGGCTAGAATCAAATGATTTTGGATGTGTTTTAAAAATATTTTGTATATAATATCATACTATTAGATGTGTTATAATTGAAAAATAAAAACACAATTTTTATGACCATACCAACTACATCTTCTCTCTTAAACTCTAGATTTTTTTTTGCTTCTTTACTCAAAATAATTTATTTGTAACAATTCTATTGATAAAATCAAATAAAATCAAACTTGTTCCAATTAAATAAGAATGGAGTTTGTATGTTTATTTTTAATTATAATTAAAAATGATAAACATGATATTTCATAACATTAATTAAGCACATGTGTAAAAGGTGGTGTTACCTTTTATCAATGAAGAGAGGGTGCTTCAGCTGGAAGCTGGTGATACCTTTCACCGATGAAAACTGAGAGGAGGCTTCAGCTGGAAGATTACTGTTTCGTTTGAAATTCACTAATGCAGTAGTGTTACGTAAAAAAAGGAATAACCCGCTGTATTTGTTATGTAAAGTTACGTAGCCCATCTCAAAGTCCCGATAACTAGGGGTGGCAACGGGGCGGGTAGGGGCGGATTTTTGCTCTACCCGACCCCGCACCGCCGTACAACAACCCGCATAGAACCCACCCCAGTTCTACCCGCGCATAGTAAAACGTTGAACTCTAACCCGC
>NC_029790.2:127095491-127098030 GCF_000816755.2 Arachis ipaensis
GTCTTAATAAAAAAATAATTAAATATTATTAAAGGCTGATTAAAGATTGATTAGTGTTGTACAAGTAACCTTTTTCTTATTTTAATATACTTTCGGATTCGATTCTTAAGAACATGGTACATGTAACACGCTTGGAAGCCAATTTCCTATCTATCAAAAGATGAATTTCCACGTGAAAAATACACATAAATTCATAGTTAGGGAATAATCGTTGGTTGTTCCTATGAATTTACATCCAGTGGATAAAAAAAATGTCGACAAAAATTCTTTTACATTTTCGCATATTACAAGTGAGTAAAGTAGCAATCCTACACAGTACACACCACTGTGGTCTGTGTAAAGACCAATCCATTAGCAACGTCTGTTTTTTTCGGCTTGATCTTGGCAAGATGTGTTTAATATCCTTCTCCCACTAATGTATATTGGTCCTAGCCCATTGCCTTGTTTCTGTAAGAAGCCCATTACCTTGTTGTAAACCCCAAAGATCGTCTCATTATCACCCCCTTTTAACATCATCAAGAATCTCTTTCGAAAAACATATCTTCAAGAATCAGATTAGCTTTTTAGTTTTGTGTTTTTCTTAGGCCCGTTTAATTACCAAAAAGAAAAGCTCGTCTCAATTGTTTAGAGATTTCGAGAAATCTTAAATATACGGGAAAATTTTTGTGTTGGGAAGAAAAAAAAGATTTTTTTAAATAAATATAATAATTACTGCAAATGTAAAAAAATTCATATTTTTACCTTACATTACACATTTTATTTACAATAGGAATGAAAAAGGATATTCTCCAGTATAAAATTTTCCCACTATACGATGAACGCATTCTTTCGGCAGAAGAAGAAATTAAAATAAATATATAACATAAATAAAAATTCCACAATGGAGAACAACACAACTGGGATCCGTGGCGCAATGGTAGCGCGTCTGACTCCAGATCAGAAGGTTGCGTGTTCGATTCACGTCGGGTTCAAAACCCTTGGTCCCTCATATTTGTTTTTTTCCATTTTCTCTTGAGAGATATAAAAGCCAGCAACCTTCGATCTTGTTCAATCTTTAAAGCCATTTATTTTATCCTCTGCCAGCAACCTTCCATTTTTGTTCAGTCCTTAAAACTATTTATTTGTGATTCAATCAACGCATTTGTTAGTTGTTTACAGCCAAGTCTTACCACAACAACCACAGCGATAGACTCACCCTTATCAATGCTATATTTCCTTATCATTCAATCATGGGGGGGACTAGTACTCACTACTCACTAGTGTGTCCCAATTTAAACTCTCTAGATTCCCAAAATTCAACTCCTATACCTTCCTTTCCTCCCTTCACTTCCAAATTGCTATTAAGGTTAACATTTATTTTTGGTCTCAATAGTTGATTGTAGCAATTAGGTTTTGATGGAAAAAAAAAAAAAAACTTCCATAAGTAACAAATTTAAAAAGTCTTGGAAACCAAAATGACTTTCCATTTGTCTTTGGACTAAAAGTAACATTAACTATTCATTGTTAGTATGCGTAAGTATCATCCATACAAGTTTAATGTACTTCAAATATATAATATTTACCATCAAATACACGTGAACTCTACTTAAGGTAAGTAAACAATTAATACGATATTGCATAATATTATATACAATTATGCTATATAATCATATTAAAATACAAAATATATATTAAAAATGTATAAAATAACACATACATTTATATAACGGTTGATTTGATGACTAATTTTTACTATATACATAGTATTTTGTAATCCCATAACACAATTCTTTTGTGTTAAGTTGTTGCCAAAGGCAGAGCTCTAAATAATATTTTGTTGTTGCCACATTAGTAGAGAGGGAAGCAAAAGAAGGAGCACATACATTGAAAATGGAAAGAAAACGACAGAGAGAAGAGAGGGAAGGGGAAAATGGTGGAATGTCAATTGTCAACGTGGAGTCCACTCCATAAGTCCTCACTCATCACTCATCCATTCCCTTTGGTATTTTGGGTCCAACCAACAACAAATGAGTCACAGAGTCTCACAAACTTTGTGAGGTGGAGTTATTAGTGATTTTAACGACTAATACTAAGTCGTACAACAAGGATCAATGCACCATTCACACTCACAAACAAGGCACAAAACAAACGCTCTTTCTTCCCCCACTTCGCTCTCACTCCCTTATTGGATCCTTTATTTTTTAGTAGGAATGTTTATGGATCTAATCCGTGTGCATTTTATTCAAATCTAATATGAAAACTGCGAATATAGATCCGATTATTAAATCGGATCCGTTCCACGCGCTAATAAGATCGGATTGTGGATTTATCTGTATATATGTGGATTTGTAAAAATAAATAAATAAATAAATAAATATTTTTTTTATATTTTATTTTAATTAATAATTATTATATATGTTATATTATTTTAATTTTATTATTTAATAAAAATATATTTAATATTATTTTAAAAATAAATATATTTAAAAAATAGAAAAAAATTATTGATATTTTTTAATAAAAATATTTTTATATTTTGCAAATATATCCGATATTAGAT
>NC_029790.2:127098198-127108957 GCF_000816755.2 Arachis ipaensis
TGCAAATATACGAATCAGATCGGATCGGATCCAAATTAAAAAACTGTGAATATTGAATCCAATCCGATCCGCTTTCACCCTATTTTTTGGGACCATACACTTACTATAAAAGACACTTCACTTTATAACTATTTCACGTTATACTTAATTTGAAGAAAAAAAGGACTATATCCAATAAAGTATAATGTAAGTTTCAATAACATATTTCATAATTTAGAAAAGTAATTTAATAATGTTCTAATTTTTTTCTAATTTTATTTTTTATTTGCCGAAGAGTTTATTTTTTATCGAATATATTTATGCTTTGACACAGTGTTATATTTTATTTACACCAATAATAACTTGTCGAAAATATTATTTTTGATATAATAGTAACGTCTTTTATAATTTAGACTTATGAATTTAAAATTTAGAAAAATAACTTCAAATCATTCTACTTTTTTATGATATACGATATTATTATAAAGAATACTAAAATTTCATATTCTACAAAGTAAGTAAATAACATAATTTTTATGAGTAATTAATTTGATGAATAAATTACTATTTGTATCCATGAAAGATACAAACGCTGACAAATGTATCCATATAAGAATCAAACGACAATTGTATCCACGAAAGATAGCTTTCGTGTATCAAGAATACCCTAACGGACCAATTGTGTAACTAACGTCCGGGTATTCTTGGCACACGGAAGCCATCTTCCATGGTTATAATTGTCGTTTTATTCTTATATGGGTACATTTGTCAGCATCTGTATTTTTTATGGGTACAAATTGTAATTTATTCTTAATTTGATCATAGTTAAGTTCTAAAAAAGTACATCAAGTTAGTCTCAATTTTCTTCAACTCTTTCTTCTCCGTTAAATATGACCTAACATTGTGAGAGACTAAATTGAGATTAGAGACTAAATAGATAGCTTAATTCTAATTGAAACGGGTAATTTAAAAAAGTAAAAAAAAAAGCAAGCAGCTTAAGTATAGATTTATGAAAGTTAGTTATAGGACCACACTAATAGTTGGAATAGGGTTTCAATGTCTGCCCCCCATAGGATGGTCCATACCATAGGGGTGTACCATAAGCAATTAACTATTGCAGCTGGCAAAGGCCATAAAAAGGACTAAGACACAAACAGAGAGCAAGGGATCAGTGTCTCATGCATCTCATCTTTATTTGATGGAATGGAGTTGGCATGCATCTACATCTAGCTAGGCATGTACACAACAACCATAATAGTGGTCCAATCCCAGCCTGTAGTAGATGCAAATCAAAATTAATTAAACTATTGTTAGTAGTCAATGATGCCCTCGGATTTAGTGTTGGTACTTGGTAACTATTTCTTTTAACAATCAATTTCAAACTTCTTTCCATTCAATTTTTCCTTTCACTTATTATAATCATGTCATCAGTTATAGTTTACGTAAGACCAAACTAATGCATGATTTACTACGTCATTTTCTTTGTCTTGAGAATTAAATTGTTATTGCTATATTATTTCATCGGAACTAATTAATATTTGAGTAAAATTAGGGATTTAACCATTTTTTAAACTAAATTTTTAATTAAGTTATTTTGTGTGTTTTTTTTTTTAATTGTCAATGTCTTTTTTTCTTCTTCTTTTGTGTACTTCTTTTTTCAATATCGTTATCATTGTTGTTGTTGTCACTGGCGTCATCGTCATTGCTGTTATTACTATCTTCTTTTTCACTGACGCTAACACTATCTTGTTGTTGTTTAATTTTTTTTCCCACATTCTCCTTTATTATCATCGTCGTCGTCGTCCTCATCACCTTCTTCTTTTTCTTCTCTTATATATGTTTAAAAAATTAGAGTACATAAATTTTAGTGCACGGACAGAAATTTTAGTATATAGCACAAATTTTTTTAAAGAATTACATACCTAAAACATTGACACACAACTAACAAAATATGCGCAATATAAAAATTTTAGTATACAACATAAATTTTTTAAGGACCACATATCCAAAACATAGATACCCAACTAACAAAATACACAAAGCACATAAAATTTGGTATACAATACAGAAATCTTGGTACATGGTACACAAATTTTGGTGTGCAACATAGAAATTTTTGAAAGATTACATATTCAAAACATTAACTCACTCAACTAACAAAATATATTTAGAGCAAAAATTTATGTGTTATGTGTAAAAAATTCTATACTATATTGATAAGTTGTTATATACAAAAATTTTTGTGCTATATCTATAAATTTTTATGGTGCAAAAGTCTAGAAAAAAAAAATAAATGATGATCCATCGCTAAATTTGCACTAATTTAATTAGATTTAGTTACAAAAATATTTATACATATAGCAGCATCATTAATATTTATTCATTTATATGATATCTTACATGAATGCCAAATTTTGTATCTGTAAAACAATATTTGATCTTTTAATGGAGATTTAATAAAAGATCTAAAAGATTTTGAGGTAATTACAATTTTAATGTTTTAAGAGATTTTTTTTTATAAAATGATGTTGAAAAGAAGAAAATGATATTTTGATCCTCTAAAAATATCTTAATTTGACAATATATATCAAAAATAAGAAGATATACTTAAAAAAGAACTCTATAAATTATATTGAATTAATTTTTTATGTAGCCCGTCTAAAATATTGAGATCCGTCTATTTTCTAAATTTGGTGATTTTTTTAATTAGTATTTTTTAGTTATTTTTTTTTGTAAATGGAAAAAATTTAAAAACAAATTAAAAACAGGGTTACATATCAGATGTCTTTTCAAATTTTTATATATGCTTTTTAAATAATTTTTCAAATGTACTAATAAAAATTAGATAGAATACATGAGTTGTTTATTATTTATAAAAGTAATTGATACATTTTAGTATTTTACCAAATTGAAATTATATTTGAATATTATTTTATTAAAAATTAAATCTTTTGAAACTAAAATGGCAGTTTAGTCAAAATTTGAAGTAGTGAGATACCCATTGAGTTGTGGTCCAAGGTGAAAAAAAAAGTGTGTAAAAGCTAAGAGGCAGAGGCATAAGCAGAAGAAGCAGTATGTACTTTTCTTAAGGTGTTATAAGGTGTGGGCACAAGGTTGTATCAACTGCCAAAGATTTTATATCAGAACACTGATCCCTATGAAAACCACTTTCATCTTATTGAAGGGGTTTTATGTGGCGGTTTATGTTATTCTGCCACACTTCAGAACTATCAGACACCTCAAACAACCACATTCATTACTCATTTTATTGTATCCAGCTACAACATTCGCTTTTTCCCCTCCTTTTTTTTTTTCTATTTCTTTTTCTTGCTCAATTTACCATTTGGTTTCCCTGTAACAAGAATAATGTTTGAACAAATAAAAAAGGTAAGAAATAAATTACCAATGTTTGAAAAAAAATAAAGAAAAGAAAAGAGGGGCATCCATAGTAACAAAAACTTGGGTTAAGGATATAAATTTAATTTTAAAATAATATTTTTAAGTTTTTTTTTATAACATATTAAAAAATATTAGTGTCAACGAGCTATAACACAAATGACATAATTTTTTAATACTCACTTAGAAGTTACGAGTTCGCTTTACTTTTAGTAAAAAAAAAATATTGGTTAACAAAATTCTAAATTTTAATTGTTCGATTACAAAATAGTTATTCTGATATGTAGAGCTAGAGATGATATATAATAGGAGATTAATCATTTGTTTGATCAACTTAGTCGATCTCACCTAGTAAAAAAAAATTTTTTTTTAAAGCATTAGTCAGTGACGGATCCAGAAAATTTATGTTATGGGGACAAAAATAATACATATTACTATCAAAAGATATATTAATTCAAATTTAAAAAAATAAAAGTGCACATTAATTATTCGAATACAAAAAAAAAACCAAAAATTACATTAGCCACTAACTTTCTTCTCTTCAAATCTTGAAGGTACTTTTCTTCTTGTTTTCATATTTTAAAAATGTTAAATAATTGTTTGATTATCAAGTTGATTGAATGTCTCTCTTTTTATATATATAACCAAACAAAAAATAGAAGAAAATCAGATAATAATAATAGTAATAGTAGTAATAATAATAATAAATAAATAAATAAATAAATATTAGTATAATTTATTAGTCTGTTTAAGTAAATGTGGAATTCGAATCATACATCAATTTATTGGCCAGCGACAAACTCAATACTCAGATTTGTGATGAATTAATACTTAACTTATCGGGTTGAAGGATACCATAGAAAACAAAAAAAATTGGTATAATTCAATTCATGTATAATATTTTAGAAACTAATTCCAGCATTAATAGAAAAGTTGGAGGATACCATAGAAAACAAAAAAAAAATTGGTATAATTCAATTCATGTATAATATTTTAGAAACTAATTCCAGCATTAATAGAAAAGTATAGGTAGACAATGAAAATACTAAATAATATGAACAATAGATATATCGAATGTTCAATTCACTAGGTGTGCAGATGGTTATCTTAATATTAAGATTTAAGTGGGTAATTTAGGGGTGTAGTATATTTTTATTTTATTGAACAATGCTAGGAAACCAAAAGGGTATTAGCAAAAAACCAGCCAAATATCTTTGAATAAATCTAAAATCTCTACAAGTTAATATATATGGATGTTTCTTCTGCTAAGTATCAGAAATTTTTTTTTCATACTAAATGGATTTTTTTTATATATTTTTCGAATTTTTTTGTATTGTAAATGTGAATATCTCTATTTCTTTAAGAATTATATATATATTTTTTAATTTTATAGATATTTAATTATTTTTTCTAAAATATAACTGAATATTTTTTTTGTTAAGTATTAAAATGTTTTTTTTTCATATTAAATGAATATTTTTTTTATATTTCTGTAATTGTGTAATTTACCATCTCTTTAATTATCAAAACGGCATCTAATATCCAAAACGCATAAAACAACATCGTGATTATGCTGCTACCGTGCCATGTTTCGGTGAACCATTGTCCTTTGATGGAGAATTTAAACCATCATTCATCACCACCATCTTCTTTACACTCAACCCAACCCTCTCACATATTCCTTTTTATTTGTATTCCTCACAGTTTTTCTTATTGGCTTTGAACTTGAAGAAGAAGAAAAAAGGTTTCACTCATAACTGGAATTACATACCACAAAACACACGTGCAAAGTGTCGCCACCGATCTACCAAACACCGTCAAGAACACCAAAATCAATATCATAATGACGATGGGGACGAAATCATCATTGTCGGAATACGCGAATCGAACGAAGGATATGTCGTGAGGGTTCATCTTGGAATAAACCTTCTTCATTCTCTCATCAAGTTCAGCTAGAAGTTTCCAAAACTTGTCTTATTCACGTGTTGAGTATGGATTTTTGTTGACGGTGGCGAATCCGACGAATCAGATGTCGGTGATAGAAGAGGAGTGGGTCGCGGTGGGGAGGCGGAGAGGGCCTGACAGTGAAAGAGAGAGGTGTGTGTGTAATTGTTGGAGGTGGGTAGGTTAATGTGAGAGAGAAGAGAAAGGTTTTTATAGGTTTTAATTAGGTTTACTTAATCAATTTTAAATTTTTTAAATTTTGAATTTAAAAAATTTAAAATTAATTATTAATATAAATTAATGTGGTTTTGTTTAATTTTTGGCTAGTAACCTCTTGGTTCCATATAATTTTCCTATTTTATTTGGTCAATTTTAGAATCCATTGTTCACATTGTTCACAAAAGCCATTATCTACCTAACAAAATCTAGCATTAATTCACACACACTATATATATATTTTTACCCATAATAATATTATGGGAATATAAATTTTTTAAAATTACAGTCTACTTTGTTCTAAATTATATATAGAGTAAAAATAGTATAGAGAAATAAAAAAATGGAGAGAGATAGATGAGAGAATTTAGGAAGGGAGTTTATTAATTTTGAAAAAAAATATTTTCTCTCAATTTTAATAAGAGAGTGTCATGTGACACATTTGATTATTAAATTAGATAGTAATATATAATACATAATATATGTATATTTCAATTTTAATTTTAATTTTAATACAATTAAAGAATGTCATATTGCACATTTTGATTGTCAAATAAGTAATTAGTCATTAATATTGATAATGATATATAAAATAGATACAGTGGTTGAAGGAATGAGAGAAATAGAGAAAGGAAGAGAGAGGAGAGGAGGACTCTTTAATTTTAGAGGGAAAGATTTTATTTTTATTGCAATGAAGGAGTGACATGTGGCACATTTTGGTTGTAAAATTAGTAAGGAGGAGGGAAGAATTCTTTAATTTTTGAGGAAAAGATGTAATTTCAATTACAATGAGAGAGTGACATGTGGCACATTTTGGTTGTAAAATTAGTAAGGAGTAGAGGAGAATTCTTTAATTTTGGAAAGAAATATTTGATTTCAATTGCAATGAGAAAGTGATCTGTGGCACATTTTGGTTATAAACTTGTGTGTGTGTGCTAGGTAGACAATAACTTTTGTAAACAATATGAACAATTGGCTCTATAATTGACCTAATAAAGTAAAAAAATACTTCACTTCAAATTATCTCTTAAACCTCAATATTAGGATAACTATCTGCATACCTAGTGAATTGAACATTCAACTATTGTTAACTGTATATGAGTAAATCAAATCAAAAGAAATAAACATCCAATTAAAAATAATGAACATAATTATCTACATACCTATTGAATTGAACATCCGACATATTTATTATTTACATTATTTAATATTCTCATTGTTTACCTATATTTTTTTATATGTGTGTGTAAAATTGGTATAATATATTAATACGAGAAACTTTGAGGGACGGTGATACATTTTTCCACCAAGAACGCTCTATGATATTGATATCCATAGTAAGCATAAGGATTGAAGTTGAGGACGTGGGTGGAAATGCAAAATTGCGAACGCATGAAGATCCCCACACTTACCATTCCCACCACAATTCCATGTTTGGTGGAAACCTGTCTAAACTATTACGGTGGTGTTTGTGGATCGGATTCGATTTGTATATTTGCGGTATTTATCTGAATTCGATTCGAAAATTGCAGATATGAATTTGATTTACAAGTCTATCGAATCCGATTCGATCTGCACACTAATAGGATCAGATTACGAATTTTGTGTAGGTATCCACATATCTGATTCGTATATTCGCGTATCCGCAAAAATAAAAAAATAAATAAATAAATATTTTTTTATGTTTTATTTCAACCAATAATTATCATATATGTTGTATTGTTTTAATTTATTATTTAATAAAAATATGTTTAATATTATTTTAAAAGTAAACATATTTAAAAGAATAGAAAAAATGAATTTTATTGATATTTTTTTAGTAAAAATAAGCTTTCAAAAATATTTTTGTGTTTTGCGGATATTCAATCCGGTCTGCAAATGTGCGGATTGGATCGGATCGGATCCAAACTTAAAAATTACGGATATTGGATCCGATTCGATCCGATAATTTAATTCATATCAGATAAAAATTTTGGTTATATCTGATCTGCATTTACCCCCTACACCACACTCTATCATATTCATTCATTCATTTAAACGAAGTTTTATCCGTCCTTAAAATTTGGGGGTTTTGGTTTTCTTTTTTCTTTATGATTTTGTGTCTATAATTTTTCTTTTTTGATACTATAATGTTCAAAAAGTTACAGGCTCAGGTTTTTATTGACTACTGCTAGGCTTAGGCCACTATTGGAAATTTAGGGGTGTAAGTTATCGAACCGGACCGAAAATTATCGCAAACTGAACCGAAAATTACAACAACCAATTTAAAAAACGAAAAAATCGATTTTTTTCTGACAAAACCGATCGATTCGGTTCAGTTTTCAGTTGGCTCGATAGAAACCGAACCGAACCAAACTGAACCGGAGATATGCATCAATTTCAATGTTTTAACCATTTTAACCTTTAACCTAATAGCAAAAATTTCCAACCCCTAACCATTTCAATGTCTTACTCTTATTATTTCAGTTTATTGACTATTTCAAACCTCTAATTATTGTGATTCATATTTTACTCATTAAAAATTAAAAACCGAAAAACCGATCGAACCAAACCGCTGTTGGTTCGGTTCGGTTGTAAAAACAACAAATCGAACGGTTGTATATCTGTAGGAACCGAACATATCGGTTCGGTTGGTTTTTGGTCCAAAACTGAACTAAACCGAACCGATAACACCCCTATGAAAATTATTGTAATAGTAGTGGGTAAACATGTTTTTTATTTATCCTAATTTTCGTAATAAATTTTTATTTTATCTTTTACAAATTAATTATATCTGTTAAAATGGCTCAAAATTGTCCTAATCTTGAAAACTTGTATTGATTTTCATCTATAATGTATGCTATATATTTTAAAATTTTTCAGAATTGAATAGGATAATTACACATATAGCGATATAAATTGAAATATTTTCAAATGTTAGGAAAAATATTAATACAAATAAAATGCTACAAGTATTTTTTAAATTGTTTACAAACAAACGACAAATATTATTTGTTACTCTAATAACAATTTTGGTTCCTAGCGAAAAAGTATAGTATTGAATTTACTCGAATTAGTATGTAAAATTGTAAATGGTTGCAAGTAGTCTTCCAAATCTTAAGATGGAATAATGTTCAAAGGAATCCTCCTTACAAGGCAAAGTTATCTCGGGATACCATGTTATGATTGGTGTTACCTACAAGGATATTAGACTCCAGTCCTAAAGTCAATGTTCGCCTGAGAGGCATAAAAAATAGGTTTCCAGAATATATTTTGGGTGTGTGTTTAAAACTTTAAATTTTTACTCTCGTAATTGAAAGAAAATTTGGAGAAAATTCGGATAAATTTATACGAAATTTACATAAGATTTTAGGTAGATATTTTTTTTTTGGTTTTTTATATTATCTATTGTAAAAGTGATGGTAAAATCGCATCTCAAATAGTTTGGACATGTAAGAAAAAAATTAACAGACAGTTAAAAGGGTGGATGAAATAGAAAATGAACAAAGAGTGAACGATTTTTCTGTAGACATAATACATATAAAGTTCAATGACATCGTTTGACCTATGTTGTTTTTTTCATAGTATTTTCTAATTTAATAGAACAGACCAAAGACTAATCCGTCAATTTTAGCGTGGATACTATTTAAGTTACACTCCTTTTTTTTTTGTAAGGTGGATTAGACAATCTCCAATTTTAAGTACTCCAAATAGATTAGATAACCCTGAATCCTAAGTACATAACATACCTACACACTCTTCATACACTTATCAAATTTTTTTCTTCAATTGTAGAATTTAAACTCTAGACCTTTGAGATGGAAAGGAAAAAATATGTCATATGAACTAAGACTCATTGACATTTAAGTTACATTTTTATTTGGTCCCGTATGAAAGGACATAACTAGCTAAAATTATTTTAGGTCCAATTTGAATAATAGACAATAACAAATATAAATTTTGTTAAAAATGTTCAGTACACATTATAAGTTAGTTACTAAATAATTAGTCTTTAGAATAATCAAATATATTATAATGTAATAATCAAATTTGCAATATATCCACATGGATTTAAAGAAGATTAATTGTTTAATAATTTTTTTGAGATTTTAAATTTATATTTTTATATATTATAAGTGATTAATAACTATTTTTATTATGGACGTGGGATGGTTGTAAACCTATAACTAAGGAGCCTACTACCATTGTAATCACAATTGGTTTGTGTAGCCTCATTGTTCTTGGCTCATCAATTCTAATAGAAATTCTATATTTACACAGAACAATTTACTGGATATAGCGACAAAAGCATTCTGTTGGGTATTGTAAGAAGCTTATCAAAAGTCGTGCTTATATTATCCAGTCGTAGATCAAGGTAGAAATTTTTTAACTTTTTTTTAATAAATTTAATTTTGATATACTAACAGTGTAAAGCATTTTATACAGTCGTATAATCACATTCATTCTTTTGGATGACCATTTATACAGTCAATGTAAAAGATAATTATTTTTATTGATGTGATATTACGTATAAAATTATTTTACACTGACAGTACATCTAGGACTGGCAATGGGTAGGGTTGGACCCTACCCTAACCCTACCTGCGGGTTGAAAATTTTATTAAAATTCTATCCTACCCTACCCGCAGGTTGAGAATCTCTCAACCCTAACCCTACTCGCACCCTAAAATTCTAAACCCTACCCTATCCTATCCTACCCTACCCGCAGAAATATCAAATTTTTTCAAAGTAAATATAAAATTCAATCATTTTGAATTTTATACATATTAATAACATAAAAAATAAATAACTAACACTCTAAATTACTAAATTAACTAACTAATTTTAGTGGTTGTTCACTTATTGTAAGTCATTACATAAGGGAGTTGTGGGTTCAACTCTCACTTTCTTTACTATGTACTTAATTTTTATAAAATATGTGTTATATATAAGATGTGGATAGAGTAGGGTAGGGTAAGGTACACCCTAAACCCGTATCCTACCCTACCCGCAGGCATACCCGGACCGTACCCTACCCTATCCGCAGCGGATCGGGTAGCCTACCCAACCCGAACGGATTGGACCGAATTAGATACCCGCGGGTAGGGTATGAATTGCCAGCCCTAAGTACATCAAATTAAATTCATTTTTAATATAAAATGTTATTTCAAATATACCTTTACAATACATAAATCAGGTTCATATAAATTGGGAGTAGATAATGATAATTTTTAAATATTTTTAC
>NC_029790.2:127109003-127111586 GCF_000816755.2 Arachis ipaensis
TAGGCCAACAAAAGATATTGATTAATAACATAATTGTTTGATTCATGGTTAAAGACTTAAAGTTACAATAGTATAACTTGATTTTGATGTAATTTTCCTTGAGAGCAATCCAATTATAAGGACTTATGATTAGGTCGTTCATTATTATATACCTTTTTTACACTATGCTCCACCTCCACCCAATTATTTTAGAATCATTTAATGGTTGTTAGAATGCATCTATCAATCATGTGATATGTAACGCCATCGATGAAGAAACTTGATAGACAAAAAATCCCCATGCAGTTTTTAACTTATTTATTCAACTTTAATTAATTATATAATGATTGGTATTAATGATTTGATTTGATGCTTGCATGCAGCCAAGTAAAATGTGTGTTTGTGTTCATTTAGACATATCATTACGGTCAAAATTG
The DNA here is from genome assembly GCF_000816755.2 of Arachis ipaensis. NCBI lineage: Eukaryota > Viridiplantae > Streptophyta > Magnoliopsida > Fabales > Fabaceae > Arachis > Arachis ipaensis. The sequence goes on from NC_029790.2 coordinate 127,109,420, forward strand.
ATTAGCAACACTCCTTGGAATGTTGCACAAGAAAAAATAAATAGTAAATTATTAAAATTGTTTTTGAATTGTCAAATAGCTCATAAAAGTATTTCTATTAAAATATGTTAATAATAAAATATTTTTAAAATATAACTGTTAAACAATATTAGAATATTTGTCTATTAATTAGATTGATATTGAAATTGACACTTTATTGTTTGACTATTTCTTTTATTTGTTCGTTACCAAATACCAATAAATAGGCGATACTCTTGAATCATATTAAATGAAGCTATTATAGATCATTACAACAACATTTAAATATGAATAATGTTATACATCTAAATTTTTTTATCAAGTCCTTTTTTTTTTCTTTCTATATGTCTTTTTTTATTTTTTAATTAATTTTTATTGTACCAATAAACTATTTTACCAATTTAGTTAAATTTATTAGTTATCAAAATAACTTTGTCATCTAGCATCATTATTTAAAAAGAAAAAAAGAAAAAAAAAAGTGACATTTAGACATATAAGATATGATCGTGTCATTTTTTCACATATTTAAAAAGAATACCTTTTTTTTATAAATAGACAATAATATCTTGGAATATACTGGAATAACCATAAGTCCATAACCATGCATAATCATTCATATTTCTAAAACCTTCTTTACTTCTCCCACTAAAACATCATCATCCATTTGCTCAGTGACTTGCTCATCAATCAATCAGCATCATTATTCATTACAAAAAGAAATGAATAAGAAAAACGAATAATGAAGCACAAACAAACTAAGAAAGCTCCCATAACAATGAAAATGTGTACATTCATAAGAAGCACGATGAGAGGGGAGACATATATATATACCTTGGTTTTTAAAAATTGGGGAAAAAAAAAAAAGAAAGTGTATATTATTTTTTATTTTTAATTATAAATTATAAATTATAAATTATAAATTTAAATTTTAAAAAATTAAGATTCAAATATTAATCTTATAACAAAAAATTGATTAATAATAAGAGATATTCTCCATGTCCAAGCAATTTTGGCATCCAAGTTCATCCAAGCAATTTTTGGTCATACGCTTTTTCCTCTTTTTTCTTTCCTCACACTTCTTCTCTTCTTCTTCTTCTCTTCTCCCCGCACTTCTTTTTCTTCTTCTCCCGCGCTTCTTCTTCGCCTTCTTCTTCGTGTTCCTCCTCCTCCTCATTCTCCTCCTTCTTTTTCGCGTTCCTTCTTCATGTGTTTTCTCCCTATCGTCATTCTTTTGTTGTTGTTGCTGCTGTATTTTTTTGTCTTTTCTTCCTTCTCTTCCTGGTGAAAAAGCAGTAGAAGGTGAGGAGAAAGAGTTTTGAATGGTGTAGAATAGAAATGAACCGAACATGTTATTATGGTGAAACAATTGTATAGTACTAAATGAACGAAACATTATCCATTATATAAAATCAAATTTGAACAGGTTTCTACATAATGAAACGAACACATACTCATGGTGAAACAATTGTATAGTACTGAATGAATGAAACATAATCTATTATATAAAATCAAATTCGAAACACCTCTATCTACAATTTAGAGATTATCAATTCAATTCAATTCAATTTAACAATTGCATTCCATTTAATTTGATTGAAAAAATAATTCATTAGTAAAATGTTGGTGATGACGATAACGAAAGAGAAGAATAAGAGGAGGAGGAGGAGGAGGAGGGGAAGCAGAAGAAGAATCTGCGTGCGAGGAAGAGGAGGAGGTATACGTGAATTTGAAAGAAGAAAAAGATGACGTATGCGCGTATTTGAAAGAAGAAGAAGAAGAAGCGCAGGGGAGAAGAAGAAGAAGAAGCGTGGGGAGGAGAAGAAGATAAAGCGCATATAGTAACGCTCTTTTAATGAGAGTAGTTTTTGTTGGTGTTGGACCTACTTAAATAAAACTTGGATAAAAAAAATACTTAGATATGTAGTATAATCAAATAATAACTACTAAAAAAATATATTTTTACATTTTTCCTTATGATAATTCTATCGGTTTGATAATAGTTAATTATTTAGATTTGGGTTTTAAAGCCATTTGTAGGGAGAACAATAACCGAATGCCATTATTATTTTTTTATAAAGTTTGTTTTGCTGAACTTTTATGATTTTTTTAATTTATATTTAGATATTTTATATATTTTTTGTCTAATAAT
>NC_029790.2:127111862-127116071 GCF_000816755.2 Arachis ipaensis
GATTTTAATTTGAAAATTTGTCATATATTATCTTGTTTCTTGCATTGTGATCTCTTCTCGAATCCCATAAACATAATTTTTGTCTCACTTTCTGCAACAAATCCAAGTTTCGTGTCTATTATTATTCTATTGAACATTCCCTCAACACTTGTGCAATGCTTCATTTTATTTGAAAAGTTTCCTCTTGTGTGTAGCCCATATTTTTTAATCCAGATTTTCATTCATGAGTACCAAGTAAGATTTCTTTTTATTTTAAAATTCTATTTATGTATTAATAAACTAATTTTATTTTTGTTCTCTTTGTGTTAACATTTCTTTTATGATATCAAGAGTTTTTTGAAAAATGTGATTTAGTTTATTAATTTATTTTAAAATTATTAAATTAAACATAAGTGCGGCAATATACGTACGACTTAGCATCTTATTTATTTTTATACTACTTTAAAATGTGGGTGCGACAACAAACATTTTACCTCATGTTTTAAGGAAGAATATTCTAATAATTTTAAAGTTTAATTAACTATAAATAGGGTGTTGTTGTGAAATAAAAGATATATATAATAGAGATGTATAAATAGAAGACTCTAGTATTAAAATAATTAGCTTAATAATAATTTATATATATATAATAATATTATATGTTGTAATGTATATATATATACAAAGATAGAAAGAAGTATTAAAAATAAAGAGAGAGAGAATCGCATTTGTTTATTGTTACAATCTCAATATAATAAAGATGATTAATATTGCTATTAATATTATATGTAAAGAGTAATAGAAAATAGAATTTAAAATACTTATAAAATAAAAGAAGAGAAAGAATTGTAGTAGAAATATAAAGAGAAGAGTATTTGATTGTAACATAAAAAGAGAAGTGATTTTATTATTTGCTTATGTTGTATCACGTATAGAGGTTTAGCCTCTATTTATACAAGTTCAAGGTTCACATTTTCAAAGGTTGGAAAGCATGCACCGCACATTCTTAAATGCATGTACTTTCCAAGAGTGCTTGCTGAGTAGACATAGAATGGATATGGACATCCATATCGTAACACTCCCCCTTAGATGTCCATTTAGGATTATTGCCTCGTTAAAACCTTACTAAAGAAAAACCCTATGGGAAAAACCTTAGTGAAGGAAAAAGAGTACAATATCCTTTGTAATAGGGACTGCCTCATTAAAAACCTTGTCAAGAAAAACCCAATGGAAAAAAAACCTGACCAAGGAAAAAAAAGTACAGTCTCCCCCTCTTGCCGACATCATTTAATGTCTCGAAATCGGCGCATCCCAATCTCATGTACCAATCTCTCAAAGGAGGATTTTGGGAGTGACTTTGTAAATAAATCTGCCAGATTGTCACTTGAACGGATCTGTTGGACATCAATTGTCCCTTGATTTTGAAGGTCATGAGTGAAGAAGAATTTGGGAGAAATATGCTTTGTTCTATCACCTTTGATGTAACCCCCCTTAAGTTGAGTAATGCATGTTGTATTATCTTCAAACAGGACAGTAGGAGCTATCTTATGATCAATTAGTCCACATGATGACAGAATATATTGAATCAGACTCCTCAGCCAAAAACACTCGCGACTAGCTTCATGAATCGCCAGTATTTCAGCATGATTAGAGGAGGTTGCTGCTATCGTCTGTTTCGTGGACCTCCATGATATAGCTGTACCACCATATGTGAATAGGTATCCTGTTTGAGACCTCCCTTTATGTGGATCAGACAGGTATCCTGCATCTGCATAGCCAACTAGTTGTGACTTGGATCCATAGGGATAAAACAATCCCATATCAACCGTCCCATGAAGATATCGAAAGATTTGTTTGATTCCACTCTAATGTCTTCTGGTTGGAGAGGAACTATATCTTGCTAGTAAATTCACAGCAAATGATATATCGGGTCGCGTATTATTAGCAAGATACATTAGCGCTCCAATGGCACTAAGATATGGTACTTCAAGACCAAGGATATCTTCATTTTCTTCTTTAGGACGGAATTGATCCTTTTTCACATCCAAAGATCTTACGATCATTGGGGTACTTAATGGATGTGACTTATCCATATAAAATCTTTTCAAGATCTTTTCTGTGTATGTTGTTTGATGAATAAAGATCCCACTTTTTATATGCTCAATTTGCAGGCCGAGACAAAATTTAGTTCTTCCAAGATCTTTCATCTCAAACTCTTCTTTTAGAATTTTTATAATTGTTGGAATCTCTTCAGGAGTCCCAATGATATTTAAATCATCAACGTACACAGCAATTATAACGAATCCAGATGCAGATTTCTTTATAAAAACACACGGACAGATATCATCATTCTTTAACTATCAAGACGAATTGCTTTAATTGGATTTTCTGGAAATTGTGCTTTTAATCGAATAATTTGAGCCAGTAATCTCGCAAACGCCAGTTTGCGATAAGATAATAAGCACACATGTGACCATCTCGAAGATGCGTCTATCAGGACCATAAAATATCTAAAAGATCCACATGGTGGATGAATAGGCCCACATATATCACCTTGAATCCTTTCCAGGAATTCAGGAGACTCAAATCCAATCTTTACTGGTGATGGCCTTAAAATTAACTTTTCTTGAGAACATGCAGCACAACAAAATTCACTAGTTTTAAGAATCTTCTGGTTCTTTAGTGAATGTCCATGAGAGTTTTCAATAATTCTTCTCATCATGGTTGTTCCCGGATGACCCAATCGGTCATGCCAAGTTATGAATTCATTTGGGCTAATAAACTTCTGGTTTACAGTGGCATGTGATTCAATTGCATTAATCTTGGTATAATACAACCCAGATGAAAGTGAGGGTAATTTTTCTAATATAACTTTCTTATTTGAATCATGAGTTGTGATACATAAATACTCATGATTTCCCTCATTCATCGTCTCAACATGATATCCATTTCGGCGAATATCTTTGAAACTCAACAAGTTCCTCAGAGACTTGGTAGATAATAGTGCATTATTTATTATAAATTTTGTTCCTCCAGGAAACAAAATTATAGCTCTTCCGGAGCCTTCAATCATATTGCCTGAGCCAATAATAGTATTAACATATTCCTCTTTTGGCACAAGATGGGTAAAATATATATCACTTTTGAGAATAGTGTGCGAACTTGCACTATCCGCAAGGCATACATCTTCATTACATATCCCTGCCATTCTGTAAGATTTCTTTTTATTTTAAAATTCTATTTATGTATTAATAAACTAATTTTATTTTTGTTCTCTTTGTGTTAACATTTCTTTTATGATATCAAGAGTTTTTTGAAAAATGTGATTTAGTTTATTAATTTATTTTAAAATTATTAAATTAAACATAAGTGCGGCAATATACGTACGACTTAGCATCTTATTTATTTTTATACTACTTTAAAATGTGGGTGCGACAACAAACATTTTACCTCATGTTTTAAGGAAGAATATTCTAATAATTTTAAAGTTTAATTAACTATAAATAGGGTGTTGTTGTGAAATAAAAGATATATATAATAGAGATGTATAAATAGAAGACTCTAGTATTAAAATAATTAGCTCAATAATAATTTATATATATATAATAATATTATATGTTGTAATGTATATATATATATACAAAGATAGAAAGAAGTATTAAAAATAAAGAGAGAGAGAATCGCATTTGTTTATTGTTACAATCTCAATATAATAAAGATGATTAATATTGCTATTAATATTATATGTAAAGAGTAATAGAAAATAGAATTTAAAATACTTATAAAATAAAAGAAGAGAAAGAATTGTAGTAGAAATATAAAGAGAAGAGTATTTGATTGTAACATAAAAAAAGAAATGATTTTATTATTTGCTTATGTTGTATCACGTACAGAGGTTTAGCCTCTATTTATACAAGTTCAAGGTTCACATTTTCAAAAGTTGGAAAGCATGCACCGCACATTCTTAAATGCATGTACTTTCCAAAAATACTTGCTGAGTAGACATAGAATGGATATGGACATCCATATCGTAACAGGTGTGACATTATTTAACCAATCAAGGTCACAAATGACCCCTTCCTTATTAATAAGTTTTGTGAATATGCAAATCTTAAAAGCGAGTTTCGTATTGTAGTTGCTTTTACAAAATAAGTAATTATCTAAATTATTTTTTAATATTTTTATAATTAAATATTTTAATTTTTAAATTTTAAATATACAAAACAATTT
>NC_029790.2:127116553-127117882 GCF_000816755.2 Arachis ipaensis
TGAACTGATATTATAATATTTGCTAAAATTTTTATTTATAGACTAACTTAATATTGATAGTTACTCCTAGTATATTTTCATCATTTTTCAAACCTCAGCTAATAACTATTTTCACTCCTTTGATCTTAACACTCTATTGCTATTACTCACGATTACATCTTTAAAATAACAGACTTAGTTTAAATTTTGAATAAAATTGTTCGGACCTTATTAGTATCAACTAGAAGTTTCTTGAAACATATTAAAATTGACAACAATATAACATAAATTGACAATAATATTAACTTATATTTATTTGCTTAAATAACTCTCTTTTTCTTAAAGAATAATATTTTTTGCCTAACACTAACATTAAGGTAGCGTTTGTTTTGAGGTATTGAGACAGAGATTGAGATTTAGTATTGTATTTGTGGTTTAGAGACTGGTACTAAAATTTCTGTCTCTGTCTCTAAAATTTCAGTATTTCAGTACCTCCAAAAAATAGGGACACAAGGGACTAAAATTTTTAGAAATAGAAACTGAAACTTTAATAACATTTTATACCTAAAATACTCTCATTTCAATTAATTAATTCCAATTTTATTCTTTGTGCAAATTAAATTAGAGTTTCATTCTTGTTTCAATTCCTGTCTCCCATTTTGCACCAAATAGAATACTGAGATTTATTTCAATCTCTGTCTCTTAGTCTCTGTCTCTCAATCTCAGTCTTTTCGTCTCTGTCTCTCCACCAAACGCTACCTAAAAGTCCCAGCTAATTTGGATAATTACTCTTTAAAATTTGTTTTTTTCCCTTACTTTTTAAAAGTACTACTAGTCATATTTGATTAAAGAACGTAAAAATTACCCAAGTATAAAAAAAAAATTGAAAATAATATTTTTTAAATGACTAATATTATATATGAACAAAATTAAACACATTATTTGTTAAAATAAAAAATTATATATTTAAAGATACTTCCAAACGTACTTACAATTTTTAAAATCCAAAATAAAGTACAAATAATGAAATAAATAAAATTACAGAGATGGATAAAAAAATAAATTATTTATTTACTCATTCAAGAAATTACTCCCTTCCTTTTCATTTGATTCCATCAAGATGTTTTTTAGAGCAAGAGTGTTTGCTTACTACTATAAATACCACACGTGCCCCTCTGGTTTTTGGTACCATTACACTCGCCTACTTCAAATCTCCTTTCTCGGGCCATACGCCAATAAATAATACTATAAATTTAAGGTTTTTTTAATTAAATTTAATCAAATTGATTATTATTTAATTTAATTAAATTTTAATTCATAAAAAGATTTAAATATGTAATTTATTTTACG
>NC_029790.2:127117900-127124133 GCF_000816755.2 Arachis ipaensis
TCCTTTTTTTATTCTAAATAAATAATAAGTATCCACTTTTATATTTTAAGTAAATTAAAAATAAATGAAAATTCATTTTATCCTCCCTCAACTATAAAAAGATAATTGTAAAAATAATAGCATGTTGATTTATTAAATAAACACTTTTTAAAATTTTAGAAAGTGACCACTGAACGGTGAACTATTTTGCAAACTAATACTAATTCATCGTATATTCGTATTCTTCCTTGCATAAACTTCCCATTTCTTTATTCTTCCTTGCATATTGAAGGAGTTTAGTTTTAACCTTTAAGGTGGTCTTTCATATTGGTTCTCTATATTAAAATAATTTTTAAAATTTTAATTATGTTAATTATGTCTCTAAAATTAATAAAAATATATAAGATCATGTTATTTATCTTTTTTTTTATTAAAAGATTCATCACGTTGTTAAAAATTAATGTATTAAATTTTTATTACAAAAATATAATTAATACAATTAAAATTATATTATTTAGTGTGTGAGAGAGAAACTATTTTAAAACTTAATTCTAGATTACATGTTGCTAGGGTCTTAAGGATATTTTTTTAATAACATTGCAATTAAAAAAATTTAAGTAAAAATATAAAGCAGATACAAAGTTGTAGTTTTTTTTTATACATTAAATATACCAAAGAATTAAAACTTTTTATTTTTATTTTCTTAATTGATGCTCTTAAAACATTTTTTTTTTCAGAACTCTAATATATTTTTATTTTTGATAAATTCTTAAATCCACAATTAATAATGATTTTGGATTTTTTTTTTTACGTTAAAGGAAAGAAATGNTTAAATATATTATTAAAAAAAAAATCACAAATTTTAAGATAAAACACTATAGTTCACACAAAAAAAATTGTTGAAAAGTTTGATGGACGGTTCTTCTCCTTCATGTTCTGCTTCGATCTACGCCCTCCTCAATTTCAAGAAATAATCTTCTTCTTCACACAAAAATAAACAAACAAAAACCCATTGTAAGCACTTCCTTCTTTCCTTTCCTTTCCTTTCCTTCCAAAAACAAACAACAAACTTCTTTTTTGTAAAACCCCTACCTCCCACTCCAAACACTCTTCTCTCTAAAATTCTCTTTTCATTTTTCTTTTTGGAATAAAAAATTAAAAATATATTTTTTTTTTCTCTTGTTTAATTTCTCACCATTGATTTATAATTGAAATTTTGGACACTACGCTTTATTTGTTCTTCATAAAACTAGGTTCAATGCCTGTGGTTTTGGATCTGTAATGAGTCTCTTCTTTCTTGTTTTACCATTACTTTCTTATTAAACATGCTTATTGTCTGATGTTGATTTCTTTGCATTTTTTTACTTTTTTTTGTTCTCCCTGATGTGTGTAGTTAATTATCTGGGTGAAGAGAAGGATTTAATTTAACTACATTCCAAGTTGTTGATATGGTAGTTCTTCCAGAAGGGTGAGTTCATGGGTTGAACAAGAATCGAATAATAATGGATAGCTTCAGTGAAGATGAAGAATGTCCATTCTTTGATGCAATATCAGATGGTACTGACACCCCTGAAGCTAATAAGGATGTGGTCTTGAATGACTTTGGGTATCAAGTTTGGATTCGGAGTCCCCCTAGTGTTCATGAGCGCAGGATTAATTTTATGAAGTGGATGGGACTCAATAAGGATCAAGTTACCCTAGAGAATTCGGTAGATGTTGATGGTATGGAAGGGGATATAGATATGATGGAAACAAGAAGTTCTTGTTTCAAGGAGGAGGTTTGTTCGAATCGGCCTTCGGTATCTTGTTTGTCAAGGATGGATTCTTCAGAGGAGTTTAATTTGGTGGACACTATGCCTTGCCGAGATGGGAGATTGGAGAGTGGAGTGAGGTGGAATCTGGATCCGGTGGGGCTATACAGGGAAAGGAATGATGGTGGAAGAAGTGCAGGCTCGGATCAGCGAGTTGTAGCCGAGGAATGCGAAGATTCTGAGTACTTGTTTTGTGTCTCTTCGAATTTCCAGCATGCGAAGAAGGACATAGATGCCTTGAAGCAGAGGTCCAAGAGGAACAATAAGGGTTGGTTCAAAAGATTTGGTTCAATGAGTTGCATGGTTGATAGGCAAGGGGAATCTGATAGCAGAAGACACGATGGCGGATGTGTGTTCTCAGGGCCAAATAGGATTCAGAAGGTTAAGGTCCGGCAATGCCGGAAGCAAACAAAGGAACTTTCAGCTCTTTACATGGGCCAAGATATTCAAGCACATAGAGGCTCAATCTTGACCATGAAATTCAGCCCTGACGGCCGATTTCTTGCCAGTGCCGGCGAAGATGGCATTGTGAGATTGTGGAAAGTGGTTGAGGACGAGACATGTAACGAAGTTGACATTCCAGAAGTTGATCCATCCTGCATTTACTTTACAGTGAATAATCTATCTGAATTAACACCCTTATTTCTGGAAAAGGAGAAATTGAGCAAAGTGAAAGGCCTGAATAAAACATCCGATTCGGCTTGCATTATTTTCCCTCCCAAGGTCTTTAGGCTGTTGGAGAAACCATTGCATGAGTTCCATGGTCATGAAGGTGAAATTCTGGATCTTTCTTGGTCAAACAATAATGTGAGTCGATGTCATAATTACAGTTAGTGATTTAAGCATATATTCTGTCATTCTAGTATTGATTAAATGCATGGTAATTGAGTAATTGATTCAGTTCTTTGTCTTAATTTTGATTCAGTGTCTGCTGTCATCTTCAGTTGACAAAACTGTCCGTCTATGGCAAGTGGGACACGACTTCTGCTTGAAAGTTTTTCCACATAGTAACTATGGTATGCTTCGCCGCCTTTCTGTTATTGTTTTCCAGTTCAAGTTTCTGATGGAACTACCTAATTTTCTTCATCATTTGGATAATTGTGTTATCTGGAAATGCCTTGTAGTGACATGCATACAATTCAATCCTGTGGATGATAATTATTTCATCAGTGGATCTATCGATGGAAAAGTTCGCATCTGGGAAGTTCCTGATTGTCATGTTGTTGATTGGACTGATATCCGGGAAATTGTGACTGCAGTTTGTTATCGGCCGAATGGTCAGGTACAATTTCTTAATTGGTTTAAATCTATAGAATACAGGATTTTATGGTAGTTAATATCAGGTGACTGATATTCTTTATACAGGGAGGGATTATTGGGTCCATGACAGGCAATTGCCGGTTTTACACTCTATCAGGTATCATATCCATATATTCTGTGTTTTCTCCTTTCCTCTAAATGTCAATTAGCTGCATTTGGTTGATCCATGATAATTGTATGGGGTGTGTGGAATTTGCATTTCAAAATTGTTTGATGCTTGGTGATTGTTATTCTCAAGAGTAATAAAAGAGCATAGTTTTCTTACTCTATTGCTGCACAAGTTAGGTGCCTGATTTTCATATTTGTTTCGTGAGTTATATTTTCTGGGTGGACTTGATAGATGGTCATTGTGATTGCATTTCGCTTTGGACTGTTATTTGTTGTATACTTTCCAAATCCTCATGACTAGAACTGTTAGTAGGATAAACTTACTTAGTGCTTATTTTGAAAAAGGTAATTTTGGGTGTGACCCTTATTTGGACCTTACATAACGAGAAATGCTTTGAACCAGGCTGCTCCCTTCCCCCCTAATCAAGCTGTTTTGAACCTAAAATAAAGCTAATTCAAAAACTTAATCTTAGATCCATGAAGTATTGGTCCTTACTCCTTAGATCATGTGCTCCATCACATGCTTTGGATTGAAATAGATCAGGTCATCTGTAGTTAATTGGCTACCTATATTGTATGTATGGATAAATTCTCGCAGTCATTTTATTTCATGAATTTTCTATATATTTTATGGTCTATATACTTTTTAATTGACAGGATGTGAGGCTTATGAGAAGAGGATATAATGTTATTTTTTGTGCCTTAAAATAATACTATAGTACTAAATACGCTTCAAGGATTTGGCCAATTTTAAGGGCTGGGTTCTTGTTCCTGCTTATTTTTCTCTTATTTTTATTTTTATTTTTTTACCAGAGAATCACTTACAGTTAGATTCCCAGTTATGCTTGCTTGGTAAAAAGAAACTTCCTTGCAGAGGAATAACTGGTTTTCAGGTACTTCCGTTTACTTCTTATTTTTCTGCCAATGAGTCCTTTGTCTTTTCTCCCTTGAAACTCCTTTTTCTATAGTATTAACTGTTATGTTATTAATTTCAGTTTCTTCCACAAGATTCTAACAAAGTTATGGTTACTTGTGCTGATTCAAAAGTCAGAATCCTTGATGGGCTTAATGTGGTTAGTAAATACGAAGGTACGTTCCTACATTTCTTAAGAACTTTCATAGATTTCAACAGCATACCTTAATTATTGAAAGATCATCTTCATTTTTAAGTTGTCATTCTGTTTATTGTTTGTGTACTAAGGAAATTTTATATTTTGCTTTTAGGCCTTAGTGCAGCGGGACAAATGTCTGCATCTGTTACTTCGGATGGGAAGCATATTTTGTCGGCATGCGAAGACTCTAATGTATATCTGTGGAATGTTTCTGACAACGAGTCTAGCTCCACAAAAGCGAAGAAGATTAAGTCCTGCGAGCGATTCTTTTCGAATGCATCGGTCGCAGTACCTTGGTGTGGTTTTGAAAGTGCTCGCCAATTAGATTTCTTCGCCAAGGGGTCACCACAAGCAATGTGTCTCAACCCTGCCGCTTCATTTTCTCTAAGTCGAGATATCTCCTCGGAGTCTCTTCCCAAAGGATCTGCGACTTGGCCTGAGGAGAAACTTCCTATTTCAAGCCCCAAGGCTAAAATATCATCAATGCATAAATCCGCATACAAGTTCTTGAAATCTTCTTGCAAGTGCACATCCAATTGTCATGCATGGGGTCTGGTTATTTTGACAGCCGGCTGGGATGGCCGGATAAAATCGTTCCACAATTATGGGTTGCCAGTACTAGTTTAAGTCGAAACCACTCTTCCTATATTGAATGACATAATCACGATTCCATCGCCTTGCTCGGGCAAATTTTCCTTGGCAAATTACATGCTGCTGAAGTTCTTGGAGACACAGTGATGTAACAGCAGCATCAGTAACTGTGCAGGTTGAGGTCAGACCTAATCCATTTCAGGGGGCCCCGTTTTGGATTTCAGGTGATTCAGATCACATATCGGTTGGTGACATGTGGCGGCATTAATGTGATTCAAAGTTCTCATATAATCCTGGTAGAAAAATCCACAAGTGGACATGTTTTGCTTGTCTTGACACTCAATCTTGATTTGCCTTTTCTTGCACAAGAATAAGGTGGCCCTCAAGAAAGATGCAAAGTCATGTTTTAGGACTTGGAATAGGGCCTATGAGATATTATCAACTATCATCTTCATCATCATCATAACACATTGATTGAGTGAGTGGGACCTTTGGAAAATGCTCTTCTTTTTCTTGAATCGGATCACGGGGAGAGAGATTGATTCAAGAGCTGGTGGCTGGAGTTTGTTACTCAAGATAGAAATGGTGGTGGGGGGATGCTTTTCGGCTTCATCATTGGCCGCAATAACTAATTAAAAATCTCCTTGTCTGCCAATCATGCTATCAAACTCGTGGTAGGGGCCATGAAAGCTTATGGTTGGAATTGATATGAAGATGATGATGATGATGATGATGATTGGGACAGTCATTTTGTGATTCTTGAAGATGTTCCTTTTATTTTTTGGATGATGATGTTACTTCACATTCCACAAATACAAACTAGTCTTAGTCTATAGCTCACCGCACTCATATTTATGCTAACAATGTCATTGACTCATAGCTGACATAAATTTTGATTAATTGAGAAATTACATCTTATATCCTCACTAATTTAATTTTCTAGTCTTGATCATTTGTGCCCAGATTTCTAAATTTTGTAATTTACTTGTGTATGTATCTATTTGTGTATGTATTTTAATTTTTTAATCATAGCATGTGGATTCTGGTTGATGAATTTCCATAAATGCATAAGAAAAAACAATATATGAATTTAACCTATTTATATTCGAATCTCCTTGGATTAGCCCATTATAAGTTTCTTTATATATTAATTTTTGTTGAATTAAAAACGCGTGGAATCGCACTTTTGAGGAACATTAATTTTTGTCCACACAATGATTTGTGGTGTACACTGTTTCAGGTCAAGTGTCTCTAACTAGTAACTATAGCTAACAGAGTAGTCAGAGACCGAATCTTTGAATAATATCTTGAG
>NC_029790.2:127124150-127134067 GCF_000816755.2 Arachis ipaensis
GAAATTTCCCTTTTTAATTTTTTCAATTTTTTTTTTCTAAAAAAAAAAAAAAAAACGTTAAAAATTGAAACAAAACTTGACAAACTTGGTTGATGCCAAATTCAAGTTAAATATTTAATTCGTATTTTGAAACTTCACTAAATAGCTGTTGTATAAAGTTTAGTTTTGTTTGGGTAACATTTAAGAGTAACTAAAAGTTTTTCATTTTGAACTAGAAAAACAAGTTATAAGCATAACTAACTTGTTTTGAAGCATATGGTATATGTAGAATATGATTATTCTAGAATTATTATCATGTTACAAAATTAACCCAAAATATTAAATATTGAATAATAAAAAAGTTATTTAACCGGTTGAATTCCTGTGTATGCCAACTTAGCTTGCTATCACTTAAATCCTATTATCATAATGTACGTTTTTTAAACAACCTAAACAAAATAGATTATGTTAAAAGAACTTTTAGCAAAGCATATTTAGAGGAAAAAAAAAAATAACAACTTTCAACAGAAAGTACATAAACATAAATTAACTTTAACATGCTTATTATATAAAAGAGTTATACAAATAAACTAGTTTTAAACTTACAAATTCCCAAATCACACTTTAGATCTACTCCGCTGTTTCGATTCTATATTAAAAAATAATTATTGTACAAGGTAGATGGAGAAATATATTTATTATAGTTAGAAGAGTAGTTTAGCATCCCTGAAAGTTGCAACAATGCATTAACTTTTGGACCAAGAATTATTCAGAAAATATAATAATATAATCTTAGAGAATATGGTAACTTCACGTGATAAAATTGTATGTGGACATGGAGATAAACATTCATGAACAGAAAAATTAAGAAGAACTTGAGCAATGAACTTGTATTGAATGAAAAGTCTTAAGAAAATATAAATTTAATTACTGCTATTTATATCTGCACTACTCTAACAGATTTATAATTTACAAATCTATACTGACTAATAATACACCTCTGGCGCAGTCAATTGTTGCTTATTGTAATAATTTTTACTAAACATGCTAACAAACTAGTAGATAAATAAAATGATAGCAAGAATAATATTAAATAACACCCTCTCGTAAACTTGGCATATTGAAAGTGAAGAGATCCAATAATTCAAGGTTAGAGTAAGCTATAGTGAAGGGTCTAGGAGCAAGAGGTTTAGTGAGTATGTCTATTGTTTGATTAGAAGTGGAGATAGGAAGAAGATGAATTAGATGTTCTTGTAACTTGTCACTCACTATATGGCAATAAATTTTAATGTGTTTCGTGCGCTCATGAAACACTGGATTTGTGGTAATATAAATGGCTGAGTTGCTGTCACAGTATAAATTGACAAGTTTGTGAATTGGAACACCAAAATCTGTAAGAACAAAACTAAGCCATTGTGCTTCTCGAGTTGCTAGTGCTAGAGCTCTATATTCAGCTTCCGATGAAGAGGCTGCAATCGTCACTTGCTTCTTGCTTTTTCAAGTGACTAAGGAAGGATCTAAGAAGAAGCAATATGCAGATACTGATCTGAGTTGATCTGAGTGAGTTTGGGCATTCTGTCCAATCCGAATCAGAAAAGCCTGTGAGTTCTAAATTGGACTCTACAGAAAAAAAATAATTCAGTGGCATGAGATCCTTTGATGTAACGTAGCATCCTGTGAGCAGCTTTTAGATATTCATTATTAGCACAATCTAGAAATTGGCTCAACTTTCCAATAGCATAACTTATGCTAGGCCTGGTGTTGAAAAGATACCAGAGCTTTCTTATGATCATTCGATATGGAGTGGAGTTAGTGAGCAACTCTCTTGTGGCTTTCCCCAGCTTAACTCCATAATCAATGGGTGTGGTAATTGGTTTGCAGTTTTCAAACCTTGTTTCTTTAAGTAAGTCCAAGGTATGCTTGCGTTGGTATAAAACAATTCCATTTTTAGATCTTGCTACCTTTAAACCAAGGAAATATTTCAAATCTCCTATATCCTTGATCTTGAATATGTCATGAATGACACTTTTGACGTTTTCAATTTAATTTAAATCATCTCCTACTAGCACTAAGTCATCTATATATACTAGGATAGTTGTGAATCTAAGTACAGTAGTCTTAGTGAACAAACTATAATGTGACTTGTATTGAGTGTAATTGAGCTCAAGAAGAACAGATTTCAATTTACAATTTCATTGCCTACTAGTTTGCTTTAATCCATAAAGAGATTTTTCAAGCTTGCAAACTGATCCAGCTTTTGCATCCAAACTAGGAGGGACTTTTATGTATACTTCCTCATTAAGTTCACCATGTAAAAAGGTTGTATTGATGTCAATTTGTTTCAGGTACCATCCTTTTACAGCTGCAATAGCTAAGACTACTCTTAAAGTTCTCAATTTTATCACAGGACTGGAAGTGTCTTTGTAGTCCACACCTGTCACTTGTGTGTACCTTTTTCAACAAAACGAACTTTGTGTCTTTCCATTAAGATATCTAAACGATATTTCATACAAAATATCCATTTACATTCAATTGGTCTTTTACCACCTGGCAAGGAAGTTAGCCTCCATATTTTAGTTTCTTCCAAAGCATGAACTTCAGCTTTAATAGCATCTTGTCAAAACTTTTGTGTGACTGCATCTTCATAACATTTTGGCTCTAGATTTTGTATAATTAGGGAGAATGCAAAATGCATGGGAGAAAATCTGGTATATGACAAAATATTGGAGATAGGATATCTTTGAGTGTACTGTTGTGATTTTGATTGTGCAATGTTGATGGTTTGTTTGCTGAAAGATCTCCATATATCAACAGTTTCGTGCAAGTCAGAATTCTCAGTGAAAGTAATTTCTCTAATTTCAATTTCTAAATGTGATGTAAATTCAAATACAGATTTAATTGAAGATGAAGGTTCATATTCCAAATGGTCATGAATTTTTGGGTAAGATAAAATATCTTCACTTTCATTTGAATCATATAATGCATTATCATTTTGATTTTGTGCGTGAGAGGAACTATTATTATTATTGTCTAAAAAATGAATTTTAGTTCCTTCTAAAAACCTGTAATCAAAATGATCAGAGGCATTAGAAGTATTGGAAGGAGTCAAATTTGTGGAAATTAAAATGTTCTTAGTATTTGAATCATCTGCATAACAGTAAGAAAAACAATTTTCATAGAATTTTACATCTCGAAAAAAGAAAAATTCTCGAGTTTGTAAATCAAAAAGTAAATAGCCCTTTATTCCCTCCATAAATTTAAGATGCAAGCATCTTCTTACTCTTAGATCCAATTTGGTCCTATATCTCGTTAGGCTTGTAGTATAAGCTAAATATCCAGAAATTTTAAGAATAAAAATATCTCGCAAAATTTGATACAAAATCGGGTAGGGTGAGTGATTATTTAGAAAAGGAGTTGATAATTAATTTATTAAGTAAATAGCATGTCCAACACCATAATTCCAAAAGGTTTTAGGCAAGTGTGCATGAAACATAATAATCCTAGCCACAGCAAGAATGTGTTGATGTTTGCGTTCAACAACACCATTTTACTGTGGTGTTTCAACACAGGTTCTTTGATGTACAATGTCATTAGAGTTATAAAAATTGAGCATTAAAAACTTAGGGCCATTATCTGTTCTAATTATTTTTACTATTTCAGCAAATTGAGTTTTAGCAAAGACAATGAAAAGAGTTTGGGTGAAAAGTTGGGTGTTGGTTGGAGACCAAGCGACGGCGGCAATAGTAAAGAGTTTGAGAGAAAAGTTGGGGTTTTGGTAAATTAGGGTATAATGAATGGTTAAAATTTTTGAATTATTGTATGAGATTTTTTGATTGAATAATTTGAGTGGAGTATTTTTTTAAATTTTATTGGGCTAAAATTTTAGCCCATTGTTCACGTTGTTCAATTTTCTATTGTCTACCTAACGGAGTCGATGAAAATTTTATACCCGAATATTATAAAAAATTTTAATAAAGAATTTCCTTTGGTTCCTTTTGTGCACATTTCTGATTTTCACTTTGAAACTAGAAGATGTTTGGAACCATGGACATTGGCGGTGAGATATTCTTTGTATAATGATTCCGGAAGAAGTTAAACTTGATTTGATGCTCTTTGATCCTATCAAGCAGGCAGGAGATAAAACAGGTTGGTTTTGGACAAACTCAAATACTCTCACCTACTCGACTAAAAGCGGGTATGAATGGCTATTGAAGAAGAAATTTGACTGGAATGATAATGAAAATTGGCTTTGGTTTTGGCGCTTGAGAATACCGGAGAAGATAAAGTGTCTGGCTTTGTCTCAACAACGGAGTTCCCACAGCCAGTTACCGGTTTCAAAGAGGTCTTGCTACTTCTGATTTTTATCAGAGATGTTATCTTACTCTAGAGGATATTAACCACTGTTTTAGGACTTGCCAAAAAGCTCGTCAGATTTGGATTAGCTTAAATTTAGAAATGACCGCTGAGGACTCTAGTTTGGATTTTGTGTCTTGGATTCGTTCTAACCTCAACAAAAATGAGTTTCTCTTTGCAGCGGCCTTTTGGTGGATGTTGAGGGATAGGAACAATGACATCTTCCATCAAGATGATCCATGAAGTAAGGAGAAAATTATTCACTTAGTTAAACATCCTGTTCGAGATTTTTCTAAGGTTGTTACCAACCAAAAACATATTATTCCTTCTTCTTTGCAATATAACTGGAACCACCTCCAATGAATGTCTGTAAAGTGAATTGCGATGCAAGCGTTTTTGAAAATGAGCAATTAGCTGGCTTTGGATGTATTATTAGAGACAGCATGAGAATTTGGATGAAAGGTTGTTTTGCCAGTATACCTCTTTCTAGTATTCTTTGTTGTGAGCTTCATGTTATTTGGAGAGGGCTTGTTATGGCTTGGGATTGCCAGTGCAAAGATGTCATATGCAAAACTGATAATCTTGATGCGTTTCTTCTTGTTTCGCGTGGCACAACCAGCATGATTAGGAATGACTCTGATCTGCTTGACAAAATCAAAGAGATGCTTCAACGTAATTGGACAACTACTTTAGTGTTCATTCAACGCACAACAAACAGAGCGGTTGATTTAATGGCTAAGACTCCTACTTTAAACGAGCAGATGTACCTAGAGTGGTTACTGCCCCTAACAATTTAGATATTATTATTAGAGAGGAGTGCTACTCTTTTTTTTAGGTCATTTTTCTTTGTGTTATGTTCAGTCACTAACTAGAGTCAACTAATTGAAAAATAGATTTGTTAAAAAAAAAATCTCTCGGTATCCTAATTTTTTGAATTTTAAAATTAGAAATTAAAAAAAAATGATTGAATTAGCATATGTTAACTTCCTAAACCTTGTAAAAATTGTTTATTAAGTTCAACAAATGTGTTCTTCCTGTATAACACTTTTGTAAAGAATTATTCAAATAATTAAAAGTTAAAACCCTAAATAAACCCTTTTCCCTCACAGAGAAAACCCCATCGGCGCCTGGCGGTAACACACCTCCCCCACACGACCTGCCCTCTCTTTCTCTCTCTCGGCGCCGCCCTTCTACTGCTCTCTCGCCGGTATACTCCATTATCTCGTCCAATACGATATATCGCGATTCCTTCAGTGATTGGATGGGTTCATATTCTCGGGGACGCGATTTCTTGTTCTGCCAATTGTGTGGCACCATGCTCACTATCCCTCTCAGGGCTTCGGATAAATACGCTCAGTGCCCTTTGTGCAAGGCTAAGCGAAACCTCAAACGTAAGCAACCCCTTTCTCTCTCTCTCTCTCTAAATTAATCTCGCATACCTAATTTTCATATTAGTTGCAATTGCTTTGTTCCAGAGTGTCCACTAGAAATTTAGAATCAAGTATGCTTACATTTTTAACCGTAAACTGTGGTAATTTTGATACACTGCATATTGGCTCTGATAATTATCAAGGTCACCTGTTCAAGCAGTGGGAAGCCACTGATGTAGGCTTGGTTTGGTAAAGCTTCTCGGAGAGATCCTTGTGCTTTTCAAAAGCATGAGCACTTGGTTATACGTTTGGTAAATAAAAAGGTTTATGTGCTTATGTTTGCAGCTTTTAAAAGTGTAAGGGAAGCTTTTCAAAGTTGCCTTGTGCTTATTAAAATTAAAAAGTCTAATATAACATCGTATATTAATTAATATTCAAATTTAATTCTTATATTAATATTTAATATAGTATTTTTAAGTTTTAAATGCTATTTTACTAAACACATTTGTTGCTTATGCTTATTAAAAGTTATTTTTAATTTAAATGACCAAATACCGATGTTACAAAATACAATTTTTAAAAAACTAACTTTTAAAAGCTAGTTTTTATAAGCTATTTTTGAAAAGTAAAAGCTTTACCAAACTAAATTATCAGGTTAGGCCAGGCTAAGCCGCTTACATTACACCTTTGGATGTGGCCTTTCCTTGGACCCTGTGTTAATGCTAGACGATTGTGCATTGGGCATTGACTCTGATTTTTTGCTACTAGAAGTAAAAATTTATGTTTCTTTCTAGAGTCGTTAGTAGGTTCACACTTCATAGAACCACACTTTGTCCAATGGTAAATGAGATGTGAGTTGACGCAGTGCCACACGGCTTTTCTACTAGGTGGAATTGGGTGCATAAAATACCATTAGTCCTATCATCTATTGTGTCTCTTGTTTGTAGTGAGATCATTTACACTTAATATTTAGGCATAACAGAATTCTATGTTTCTGAGCCAGTGTTCTGTGCAATGTGTTTCTTGTTTGCTTAGCTCTTATTTTATTTGTGGCTATCTCTATGGTTGTTTGTCATATTCTGTGTAAGAGATTTAGGTTAGTGATTCGCTTATTGCAATCAGCCTGTCAAATTGCATGTGCTTGTTGGCTTGCAGTAAAATGGTCGCCATTACAAAAGTTTTCTATGTACCCTTTTTCCTATTTTGAAATCTTTTATATTAACAAGGTTTATCATAAGATAGTAAAGACTAAAGAGTATAGTATTTCTGTTTTGTTCTGTATCATGTCTAAGGCCATCAAAACACAAAATATGAAAGTCACTTTTCTGTAGTGCTAGTGTGCTCTGCATATTTAAAATTTATAGTTGAGTGGTGTATGTTGAAGCCAATGTGATATGTGCTTCAAATGTTCGTGATATGAAGGGTTCAAATATTATTTTAGAAGTTATTAGTTTATATTTTTAGAATGTTCAATTTAATTTGATATATTTTAATTTTGTTTATTTAGTTACTAGATTGGGCTTTGTGTTTGTGGGTTTAGGGTTTTCTTTGTTTTAACCTAATAAGAGGTTATGAATATCTCATAAACTATTGACCTATTGTAGTCGTAATATTGACTGATTATAGGTGCCAAAGCACTCTTCTTTTTGGTTTCGTGATGAAACCATGATGTGGACAAGTGAGGTTAAGTGAGTCCCTCTCTTGTTGCACGGAAAATTGGATAGAAGGTTGAAGAGTCTCTTCGATTCAATTCCCAAACTATGATGTGAACAAATTAGGTCGAGGAGTCTCTTTTTTGTTGTGTCAAAGAAATTTGGTAGAAAGTAGAGTGATTCTCTTTGTATTCAATTTCAACCTATCTCTTTTATTTTTTATTTCAATTTCAATTTATCTTTTTTATTCAATTTCAACTAATGTCTTTTTGTTTATCCCTTTTTCTTATCACAAGGGATCTTATATCTGTATGGCTATATCACTTTCCTTTCGTATTCTTGTATATAGATATACCAATATGCAAATATTATTTTACATCTGTTGACTATTTATGCATCCTAATTGAATGTCTTTATCTTCAGATATTCGCGGAAAGGAAATAAGTTACAAAATTTCTGCTGAGGTACGCTTTAAATTAGCAGCTGGTCTCATCTGTTCACAGATTTTTCAAATGGATTATTTCTTGTCTAAAATATGACACATTATATTACCATGTTCATCGACTGGGCTTATAGCAGCTCTCATAATTGGATGAGTAGAGGCCTAGTTTGAATAGTATATGCTCAAATCAATAAACCATCACTTGACAGATATGAACCATAAATCCAAGATATGCTGATGCTTATCTTTTAAGCATATGCTAGTAAATGAAGGGTTGTATAGCTTTTTCTTTTTGTTTCTTCCTGGGTGGGAGTTGATGAAAGATCACCATTGTAGGAGTTTGAATAAGTGTGAACTTTTTGGCACGTGTTTCTTATCTGGTATTGGTCTTTGACAGGATATAAGAAGAGAACTTGGAATCAATATAATCGATGAACAGAAGGTGCAATTGTCTAAGGTAATGCATCCTGCAATAAGTCTTAAGGTCATCATCATCAAGCAGGTATTTGCTTTGTATTAATGATCTATTCTATTGACAGGTCAACAAGAAATGTGATAAATGTGGTCATGGTGAAGCTACCTTCTATACCAGACAGGTAAATTATCAGTTATGCTGTATAACGAAAGATTTGCCTGTTTAATTTTGAAGGCTATATTATATATTTGTATTCCTAGTTTATTTATGTGAAATTCTGGTAATCTTCAGATGAGATCAGCAGATGAAGGGCAAACCACTTTCTACACATGTATCGGTTGTGGCTTTCAGTTTCAAGAGAACTAGGTGGGCACAATGTATTTATGTATTGCTTGCATCTTTTTTTTTTTGTGAGAGTGCGCATTTCAATTGCAAGTTATGAAGTTCTTTGTATCATGAAAGATGTCTTCAACATTCTAAATACTGACATAGTGGTATTAAAAATAGAAAGGAAGAATTTTATTGTTTTTAATATACTTTAGATCTTTTAGCTGTGTTATATTGTTGCATAATGCAAGGACACTTCTGTTAATCTTGTAGTGTGCCAGTTATCTATAGGTTATGTACTGATAAAAATTCCGTTGTATTCATATTAATTTAAGGCTGTTCAATTTTTCAGAGATGTCATTTCATTGAGTGTAGTACATTTGTTTTACTACATTTCGGAATTATTTGACATGTTTGTGAAATTGTGATCCTGGGTTTCATAGCTGATACTTTTAAAAAAATAAAATATATATTTGAATTTTTATTCATTTAAGCATTAAAAAGATAATTAGAAGATGAATTAGAACTCTCAATAATTGCTCTATCCTATTTATTGACTAAAGTAATGAATTTACGACATAATTGTCGTTTTTTTTTCTTATTGGGAAAACCACATAATTGTAGTTTAACAATCATGTCTGCTACTGAATTTTTCTATTTTATTTTTGGTCATATGCCACTAAATCTTTAAAAGGAGGAATTCGAAGGTATTTTTTAGGAGTTAAGAAATTGAAGTTTTATACCAAGGTATTTTTTAGGAGTTAAGAAATTGAAGTTTTATACCAAGGTAAAATGCAACAAAACCAAATAAACGTATGCATCCAAATAATGATGTGCACCATGTCCATCTAGATATTGTTTTTTAAAATAATATAAAATAAAATAAAACAAAAAGAAAAAAGCAAAGAAAAAAAAGGAGAAAATCCATGCATGACTAACATCTCTTGCAGCTCGTGTTTAGATTTTGTCTCTAAAACAAAAACAGACAAAAAAAACACAAATAGATAGATGAATATTTTTTTTCTCATTTTTCGAAAACACAGAAAATAGAAGAATTTTTTTATTTTTTATTTTGTTTCTAGGGCAGAAAACTTTCTCCCTGCTCTATCTTTGGAACCAAATGAGTTGTGTGTTTACTATCATGTATTTTTGTTTTTGAGACAGAATCCAAACATAACCATAACATGCATAGGGGAAAAGAATCACATAAAGGAACGCATTCGAGGTCTGGTTATTGACTGTGCCCCATCCACATATATGGTTGTTCCTGTCATGTAGCGGGAACCATCACTGATCAGGTATATCACTGTTGAGGCGAGATCGTTCTTAGCATCGAGCCATCTCTCAAGTGGCGCTGCCTCCTTCACAAACTTCTCCGC
>NC_029790.2:127135161-127138695 GCF_000816755.2 Arachis ipaensis
GAATTCATCTTGCAAGTGCAAGCCGCGCACAATGCCATTAACTCTGATATTGTACTTGCCTATCTCCATAGCTGAAGCCTAAAGGAAATATTTGACACAAAAGTTCAACTTAAAATGATAATGATGTTGTTCATTAGATGATATGAAACTAAATGTTCTCTTCAATTATGATCCAGAAAAAAGTATATATTGGAACAAATACACAGAGCATGGTTTAATATGAAAAATAATCTGGCGGTTACTCTCTCGGTCTCTCCATCTACAATTATAGATCACTTTTCACAAAATCACATTCATTAAGAAATCATTTAACTTGTAAAGTATTTAAAGTATTTAGACTACTTTAATTTTGAAGCTACCATAATTAATAATAACGATATAAGTGGAAAAAGCACTATAAAACATCCTTAAAGGCTTAAACAGTTAAACAAATCAAGCACAGAATACAACTAGTATGTGTTCTAGAAGTACGCTTACATCTAGTTATAGTCCAGCATGGAAAACTCATAGCAATTACAAAGAAACAGCAGGGAAGGTCCACTTTGTTATTCAACTAACTGAAATTTGTTAGTTAGCTAAAAGCATTCCTAGATTGAATGAAATCAACCGGTCAAGTCAAACAATAATCTTCCTCTTTTTTGTTTCTTGAGAACTAATTGTATTCACACAATCACTCTCTTTTAAAATAAATAAAGAAAATCTTTTGTGAATATCATGACCTCAGTCAAATCGAAATTGACCTTTTCTTGCCACTATCCTGCTTGCTTTTCCATTTTCAATCACATGCTTTCAGTCTTCAATTGATCTCAACAACCAATAATTTTCCAATCCACTCACCAACTAGGGTATCATTTCTAGGTAAGTTCAGAGTAAAAGTAGTTCACAACAATTCAAACGGATTAAAAGGAGAAATAAAGCTTTTGATAGATAAACAAAAATTTTAATGAGGAAAATGAAAAAAATGGAAACACACTAAAGTGGTTAAAAATAAGTATTTGATGTAATTTGCCCCTTTAACAAGGAAGAAGATTTTCCTTAGGGGTGGCGTGTATGTAGCAGGTTTCCCGGTCAACCCTCTCCCTACTGAAAGGTGAACTCAGATAGGGGCTAAGGATTAGTCGTTAGCTCCTGGCCAACTGATACCCGAAAGTTTACTCCTAGTGGCCTAAAGAAAAAGAAGTGTTTGATGTAGTTTGCCCCTTCAACGAGGGGGATTTCATGCTCCTCCATTTTCCCTTTAAATTCATCATCCTTCTCAAAATTCCCATTTTAATTAGTCATTTTCTAACTTGCCACAGATGCATATGATCCATTTTCCTCTTATCTCCTGAGCAATTCATTTACTTCGTTGAAATAAAACAAGGACAGCTAAAATGCAAATACTTCGATCAAAACCAGGGGTAGAAGTACAGAAGTTGACTAACTAAGCAGAAAGAGATTATACAATAGATATAATATTCATGTGTATTGTGGAATCAGCCGCAAAGACAAAACAAGTTTTCTCCACAAGAAGATAGGCAAAAAGCTTATCTTCCACTGAAGTCAACAGAAGTTAGCAGTATCAAACTCTCAACCTAGAAACTTCATACTTGACCCTAAAACAACCTAGGTTTTTTCCCATTGGATGGGGTAAGAAAAATAGAACAAACAATCTGGTTATCTTGTGTCTTGAATCTAATTCAACCGATTCAATCTGGTTTTTTTCCCATTGTTTATCAGCTATGTAAAGCAATAACATGAAAATGGAATATTGGAATCAGAAAGTCATGGAAAACTTCCCATACTCCAGAGTTCCATTTCTTATACTAAATTTAAATGCACCAAACAAGCCAATTTGCACATAAACCATTTCCAGCCATGTATTTAACCACAATTGCAAAAATGAAGGCCACATAAACTGCAATTTCACGGCTAAATCATCAATGCAGACCGCAATATACAACCACTAAGATAGTTATGTTTAGTATCAGAACAAAAAGGTGCCATAGATAATTTTCTTACCCTTACTAATTGCTGTACTCCAGCCATGGTGGCAGCACCCGCAGCAGCACCGGGGTAAAGCCCTCTTTCAGAGCCATTTATCGATGTCAAGAACACAATAGAGCCCCCTGTCTTCGAGGCCCGCATCCGTTGACCAACAGCCTTCAACAGAAACCAAGCAGCCATGAAATTCACCTTTGCTATTCTCTTAAACTCGCTCTCAGATAATTCTAGAGGATCTTGCATCTTCCCTGTTCTCAAATCATTAGAATCCAATTTCAGTTTATCCACTAATGTAACACCTCATCATGCACCTTACAGTAAAATCAAATCAAATCAAATCAAACCAAGCCATGTTTCCGAACGCAATTCGCTACTTTCTGTGATTAAATTACATTATTGAAAAGAGAATTGAAGAGTTTGCGTACCTTCATAAGTGTAAGAGTTTACAAAAGCGTCCAAGGTTCCCAAAATATGGCATGCCTTATCAACAGCATCAAGAAAAAGCGATTCTCTATCATCCTCCAAGTCCAATCCAACCACATCAACCTTGGGATGAGAATCCCCTAAGGAAAGGGAAGCGTTGATTTGGTTAGCGAGGGTTCGAAGGATGGGCTCGTTCCCCAGCAAGAGCAACCTGCATCCTTGTTTGGCTAAGTGAAAAGCAATGCCGCTCGAAACGACGTCGCCGTTGGAAGTGAGAAGGACTCTCTTGTTTGAAGAGTTTGCCATTCTTTTCTTAATTTCAGCTCTAAGGGCTCATGGAACTTGAGGCCAGGGTACGTCAAGTGCTCATTTTTATATTTCCAAAACAGAATCTGTGCCTCCTGTCCCCATCAACCCCTTTGCCTGCTTTTAAAATCATTGCGGAAGTTGACGAACCTAATATCGATTTATTAACCCAATCATATATGTTTTTTAAACCAACTTCCATCCAATCCAACGCTGGAATCTTTAATAAAATAAATTCATTATTTTCTTGACGTTGACATAAGTAATAAAAAAAAATAATTTTGTAGGTATAACTTAAATGGTAGTCTTTCCATCTAAAGATTTTAAGTTCGAATCTCATTTTTAATTTAAGTAAAAACATAGAAAAATAAAATTAATTTTAATGTATTTTATACATATATTTAAATATACAATATATAAAAAATATAACTATTTTTTATATTAATAGTAAAATTAGTTTTTTAAAAGAATATTTATGATCAAATACATGTATAAAATATTTTACATAATCAAAATTTACCTTATTATGATTAATTAGAAACATTTATATTTAGTATAGATTATGCTTGGGATTAGTCGCGAATATTTATTTGTATTGAATGAAATTAGATTTAACCATAAAGTTAGGCATAATGACTAATTTGTTGTTTGAAGTTGACGTTTTGTTTAAATGAAATTAAATCAATTGTTATACGCTTGCGACTTTGGGCAAAGAATATGTTGATTTTTTTTTTAAATAATGGCCTTTATTTTTAATTTATTGGTTTGAAAGCTTTTTTTTAGAATTTTTAAACGAAATAAATAAGAAAATTTTAATTCTTT
>NC_029790.2:127138734-127139382 GCF_000816755.2 Arachis ipaensis
TTTAAAATGTAAATAATTTATTTTATTTACTTAAAAAGATCGTTACATTTGTTATTTATTGTTATAATTTTTTATCTTGCTTATTTCATGCATATTCTTATTTCTTTCTACATGTGTGTTTTATTTCATGTTATTTTATGTATAATACATTTTTTTTTATTATACATTTGCTTTTAATTTGCTTGTCATTTTTTTGTGCTTTTAATTTATTTATCTTTTAGAGATGTCGAGTATTACTTTCAGGTGAATTAGACACACCATGACTCTCTCTATTGTATCATGGCCTTGATGAGACAGCAAATAAAAGAGCTATCTAATTGGATATTACTTTTGGGACATCGTTTATACCAGATAAGCATCGGCCCCCAATCTTCTCAATTTCTCAGCTAGGATTTGGATTTTCTAAAGTTTGAATTTTATTTTAGAGAATAAAATGTGATCTCTTATCATTTATTTTATAGGTAGGACCAAAAATAAATATGAAAGAGAAATCATTTAAAATTTAGAAAATCTAAATTTTTTGATGTAAAGGTAAGGTTAAAACTCATTCGAAATTGTCATTTAAAGTTATTAATTAAAAATTATTACTTAATTTGATATAATTATTAACAAATTGATTATAACTAAAAAAAATGAACAAATTTATCG
>NC_029790.2:127142577-127154013 GCF_000816755.2 Arachis ipaensis
TTTTTTATTATTATTTTATTTATCGATAGTGAATTTTTTGAATTTTTTACTTAAATAAAATAAACTAATACCAAAATTATTGGATTCTCCTACATTAAATTTTGAAACGTAAATATCCTCTTTCTACTATTATATAAATTGTTCCAGGGGCATGAGGATTATATAATATGTTAACCATGCCACCCATAAACGATTTATGCATGAATGACCTAGGAGAATAAGGAGTAAATCGTTGCGGGTACACAAGATTATAGGTAACGCATAAATTGTTCCACCCTACAAAGATTCAAGTGATTTTGAGCTCAAACACAAAGGTTTGGCACGATTAACGTGTTAAAGCAAATCCTCTCAAGCCTGTCACGATTTATGTATAATAGGATATAGTTAAAATTTAAATACATATAATTTAAATTAAAATATTATAAATAAAAATACCCTATTATACATAAATCGTTGAGAGGATTTGCTTTAACACTTAATCGTGCCAAGCCTTTGTGTTTTAGCTCAAAATCACGTGGATCTTTGTAGGGTGGGATGATTTATGCGTTACCTATAACCCTATGTGCCCTGCAATGATTTACTCCTTATTCTCCTAGGTCATTCATGCATAAATCATTTCTGGATAGCATGGTTAACATATTATATAATCCTCATACCCCTAAAACGATTTATATAATAGTAAAAAAAAAAATATTTACGTTTCAAAATTTAATTTAGAGAAATCCAGTAATTTTAGTATTGATTTATTTTATTTAAATAAAAAATCTATTTTATAATTCGATTGACCAATAATATTTTGTCCGTAAATTTAAACTCTATTTTAGAATTTATAATTGACCAGTAAATAGAGTAGTAGATTGACTATCCGTCCGGTCCAAATTGGTTATTTGTGTTCTGATTACTCGGAGAGTACAATAGCAATGGCCCTTAAAGGCTTAAACTACTAAAGTGGGCTGGCTAACTTCCAGGAAGCATATATATTTTTTGGTGACTTCCAGGAAGCTTATATGAACCCGGAAAAAAACCCAAAAATAAAAAAGTAAAAACCTTCCAGTAAGGTTGAAAAAGCATGACTTGACCGGTCAATTATCGCAAAATAGAAATAGACAATAGTATAGTTGATAGAATATGAACATGCCAAATCAAAGAAGAGTCTCGTAAACAAGAGTGTGAACCTACCTGAAAATTAAATTTTAATTATTTAATAGAATTTCTCACTCAACTAAAACCGGGTACGGTCCAGTCAAAACGTTTCTGCTTTGTGAATACCTACCTTTCCAGGAAGCTAAAAATACCCTATTCATTAATTAGGGGTGGCAATGGGTAAGGTAGGGTAGAATTTGGTGTCAATCCTAATTCTATCCGCGGGTTGAGAATATTTCAATCCTAACCTTACCCACTCTTAATTCGCGGGTATCCGATCCTACCCGCGAATTACAAAAAAAATGCAACGTTATTATATAACTTGATGATAATTTAAAATAGAACTGACTTTTATGTAAAAAAAGTTTATTAAATTATCAATATTATTTTATTATTTTTTTTAAAGATAAAAAAATTTATCTATAAAAGGAGAGTATCTGAGACTTATATTTTTGGATATTCAGTTAGTTTTGGTGTAATGCTTTATTATTGGATGTTGTGGTGTTTTGTAAAGTTTTGGAGGCTAACAATTTATAGGAGGCAAATTGCTTTAGCTGTATTTTTTTAAAATATAAAAAAACACAATACAAGAGGGCGAATTACGTTTTTTAAAATTAAAAAAGATAATACAAGGAGGCGTATTGTATTAATTTAATATTAAATTCAGAATACAAAAGAGGCGTATTGACAATACAAAGGGGCATATTATCAGAATGCAGTGGGCGAATTGACATTACACAAGAGCGTATTGTAGTTTTCAATTTAAAAAATATACCTCGAATATTATAAAAGGAAGAACGAATTTGTTAAATGTGAACGTGATAGTGTTTTATTTTGTTGAAAGATTAAGAGAATAAAAATGGAGAGAGGTGTTAGTTTGAGAATATATTATAATGGTCAATTTTTTCTCCAAACGTCTGAAGGTGTGAGTTTTGTGTGTGAAAATTCATATGATATTGTTATTCCTTTTGGAATAATATATGAGAAATTTAATAGTATATTTTGTCAATATTATTGATATTATTATTAATATTATTGATATTATTATTAATATTAATAAACGGTTACTAACCGTTTAGTACCATTTGATTGAAGGGACACAACCTTTTAAGGATTGTGTATGTCCAAAACATTGTGTCTGTTGGCTAAAGGGACACAACTCTTTAAGAATTATGTATGTTCAAAACATTGTATCTATTGGCAATAGAAAAGACACAACTATTTGTATACGTAACTAATCATAATTGCTACGTGCAATATGTATAAATAAGTCATTGTCCACTATTTCAGAAATACAAGTACTAAGTGTACACTTTAATCAACTATTAAGAGATTTTTTTTGTTCAAGAGAGTTGAGAATTTCTTACTTGCTAATTAAGAAATTCTTAGGTTTCATTATATCTTGGGAGAGTATTGTCATCAGCCCTACAGCAACTAAGTGTGGGGACAAATATCTCTCTAAAGAAAGCGATCTAATCGTGCCTTGAAACCACTACACAAATATAAGATTTTGTCATCTTCTCATACTAATATACCCAACAATTTTAGAGAGTTTGTCAAATTAGATCGCTTTGATAGAACAAACTTTAACCGTTGGAAAGACAAGATGATGTTTTTTCTTTCAGTTCTCAATCTTGCATATGTGATTGACCCAAAAACTACACCAATTGCCGATGTCGCTGAAAATTTCACACCGAAAGAGAAAGAAAATATTGTTCAATTGAAGAAGAAACGTGATGAAGATACTTTTGCATGTCGAGGTCATATTCTCAATACTTTATTTGACCGACTCTATGATCTCTACATATCAATTCAATCACCATTAGAGATTTGGAAATCTTTGGAAGAAAAATACAATACCGAACGACAAGGAACAGATAAGTTTATTATGATGAAATATTTTGAATTTATTATGTATGATACTATGCCTGTCATGGATCAAATTCATGAATTACAAATCCTTGTAAGTAGACTTCGTGATCTACAAGTGGTGATCCCTGAATCATTACAAGTTGGAGCAATTATTTCAAAATGGCCTTCATCTTGAAATGGTTATAGGAAGAAACTTTTACATCTTGGTGAGGACTTCACAATTGAGAAATTACTAAGGCATATACGTATAGAGGAGGAAACTCGAAAACGTGATGCTGTGTATCTTTCTCAAAGTTCTAAAGTGAATCATATTGGTGAAAACAACACCAGTAAGAAGAAAAGAAAGTTCTCTAAAGATTCAAAGCAAGATAAGAAGAGACAAAGAGAGTGTTATCATTGTCACAAGAAAGGACACTATATCTGAAAAAGGAAGCACCAAAGACCAACTTAGTGGAAGAGAAGGATCTAATTGCTATGGTTGCAGAAAAAGTACAAAACATGCATATTGGCATGGTTACAGAAGTTAACATAGCAACACAAGAAAAATCACCTGAATGGTGATTAGATTCAGGGGCTATTGTTCACGTTTGCAATGATCGCAACCAATTCAAAACATATGAAGAAGTGAACAATAGAGAGGTCTTAATGGGCAATGACAACTCAGCCAAACTTTGTGGTCAAGGAACTGTGGAATTGAATTTTACATCTGTAAAGAAATTAAGTTTAATAAATGTACTTCATGTTCTAGATTTGAGAAAAAAATTAGTTTCTGTTAGTCTCTTGTGTAAGAAAGGATTCAAAGTTGTAATGGAATCCGATAAAGTGATCTTGTTTAAGAATGATGTATTCGTAGGAAAAGGATATTGTACTGAAGGCATGTTTAAACTTAGTATTAATAAAGTGAGTGTTTCATTGTATGTTGTTGATTCTTGTGATGTATGACATAGTAGATTAGCACACTTAAATTACAAATCAATTGAACATATACAAAAGAATAACTATATTGATCTTAGTAACAAGGATTTTAATAAGAAATGTGATATTTGCATACAATCCAAAATTACTAAGAAACTTTTTTCTAAAGTTGAAAGAAATACACATTTATTGGAGTTGATTCATAGTGATATTTGTGAACTAAATGGCAATATTACTAGAGGAGGAAAAAGATATTTTATAACTTTTATTGATAATTATTCTAGATTTACTTATGTGTATTTGCTTAGAAATAAAGATGAAGCTTTTGAAATGTTTAAGAAATATAAAATGGAAGTAGAAAATATGCATAATAAGAAAATAAAAGTTCTTCGTAGTGATCGAGGTGGAGAATATTTTTCTAATGAAGTTGATCACTTTTGTGAATTACATGGTATTGTGCATGAATCTTCTGCTCCATATACTTCGCAATAAAATGGTTTGGTAGAAAGGAAAAACCGTACCTTAGTGGATATGGTTAATTCAATGTTACTAAATGCAAAATTGCCTTACAATTTGTGGGGTGAAGCACTATTGACATCATGTCATATCCATAATAGGATACCATCAAGATATAGAAATGTTTCTCCTTATGAAATTTGAAAAGGAAGGAAACCTAATTTAAATTATCTTAAAGTGTGGGGGTGTTTAGCCTTTTATCGAGTTCCTGATCAAAAGAGAACCAAATTGGGGCCAAGAGCTATAAAAGAGACTTTTATAGGATATGCTCAAAATTCTAAAGCATATAGAATATTAGACTTAGTGTCTAATGTAGTTGTTGAATCAAGAGAAGTATAATTTATTGAAAATAAATTTATCAATGATTCAACTTCTAATTTAGAGTATCCCCAAAATGATACTAATATTTCACAAGAAATAAATAATCAAAATAATAAACGTCTAAGCGACAAAGAGTTTATTGAACCAAGGAAGAGCTTGAGAGTAAGAAAAGAAAAGGACTTGGGTCCAGATTTTATTTCTTCTCAGGCTATCACCTTTTTGGTAGGAGGAACTAGGAATTCTGTAACAAATAAGATTTCTATTGTTATGAAGATAGAGGGTGATCCTCAAACATTCAAAGAGGCTATGACTTTAAAGGATTCTGCTTTTTGGAAAGAAGCAATAAATGATGAAATGGACTCAATATTATCTAACAATACTTGGGTCTTGGTTGATTTGCCTCCAGGATAAAAGCTTATAGGATGTAAGTGGGTATTTAGAATAAAGTATAACACTGATGGTTCATTACAAACCTTTAAAGCAAGGTTAGTGGCCAAGGAATTTAGACAACAAGAAGGTCTAGACTATTTTGATACGCACCTATGGCAAGAATGACTTCTATTAGGGCTCTTATAGCATTAGCATCCATACATAAGCTTCATATACATCAAATGGATGTTAAAACGGCTTTTTTAAATGGAGATCTTAATAAAGAAATTTATATGCAGCAACCGGAAGGCTATGTGCTACCCGAAAATGAAAAGAAAGTTTGTAAATTAATTAAGTATTTCAATGGGCTAAAACAAGCGCCTAAACAATGGCATGAGAAGTTTGATTCAGTGGTGTTATCAAATGGCTTCTCACATAATAGTGCGGATAAATGTATTTACTCAAAATTTACTAAAGATTATGGAGTAATCATTTGTTTATATGTTGATAATATGTTAATCATCGGAACAAATTTAGAAGGAATTCGTATAACGAAGAAGTATCTAACTTCTAAATTCAAGATGAAAGATTTGAATGAAGTTGATACAATATTAGGCATAAAGGTTCATAAGAATGAAGTTGGCTTTACTTTAGGTCAATCTCATTATATCAAAAAGATATTGAAAAAATTTGATCATCTCACAATTAAAGAATCCAATACGCCGTATGATCCTAATCTTAAATTAGAAGGAAACATGGGAAGACTTATAGAAAAATTAGAATATGCTAGTGCTATAGGAAGTTTAATGTATGCAATGCATTGTACTAGACCTGATATAGCATTTGCTGTGTGCAAATTATCAAGGTTTACATGAAAGCCTAGCAATCAACATTGGAAAGCTATAACAAGAGTTCTTGGTTATCTCAAGAAAACCATAAACTTGGGATTACATTATAGTGATTATCCCGCAGTTTTAGAAGGTTATTCCGACGCAAGTTGGATTACAAATCTTAGTGACAACAAATCCACTTCAGGATGGATTTTCACCATAGGTGGTGGAGCAATAAGTTGGGCCTCAAAGAAAGAAACATGTATTACACATTTTACTATAGAGGCTGAGTTTGTAGCTTTATCAGTCACAGGTAAAGAAGTGGAATGGTTAAAAAATTTGTTATATGATATAAAGCTGTGGCCACAGCAGACGATAGCCATTTCAATCTTCTGTGATAGTGAATCAACCATATCTCGAGCATATAATAAGGTTTATAATGGAAAGTCTAGACATATAAGTTTGAGACATGAGTTTGTGAGGCAACTAATAGATGATGGTGTAATTACCATCATTTATGTAAGATCTCAAAGAAATTTAGTAGACCTTTTGACTAAAGGTTTGTCAAGGGATAAAATCAAAGAGACTACTGCTAAAGTGGGATTAAAACCTATTATTGTTAAATGATGGAAACCCAACCTTATTCTAGTAGACCACTAGTTTCAAGGTTTAATGGGTAATAACAAGTTATTTAGCAATTGGAGTACTAAGGTATAGAATTTAGTGCTATTTACAATAAATTAGGAGGATGAGTTTAAACTCTTAATGGAATGATAATATTATCTATCAAAATATTCTACCTATATGAATATAAGAGTGGTGCCGCTCTAATCAAGAATTTTAGAGGTTTTATTCTCGTAAATATTCATGAAACCAGGATGAGCACAAGGCCATATAAGTGCTTAAAATTGTAAATTCTTAAACTTGGAGGGTATAAGTAATGTGTGTAATTTTTGGTACTAGCATATGGAGTATATGTTTAATTAATTAGACACTTATTAATTCGTTAGAACTTTAAAATTTACACTAAAAGAATGTTTAATCTTAGTGACACATTCTTTATGCATATACTTGTATGACATTTAAATTTTGTAAATAGTGGGGGATTGAAGGGTATTTACAAATTTGATTAATATTAATAAACGGTTACTAACCGTTTAGTACCATTTGATTGAAGGGACATAACTTTTTAAAGATTGCGTATGTTCAAAACATTGTGTCTATTGGCTAAAATGACACAACTCTTTAAGAATTGTGTATGTTCAAAATATTGTATCTATTGGCAATAGAAAAGACACAATCATTTGCATACGTAACTAATCATAATTGCAACCTGCAATATGTATAAATAAGTCCTTGTCCACTATTTCAGAAATACAAGTACTAAGTGTACATTTTAATCAACTATTAAGAGATTTTTTTTTGTTCAAGAGAGTTGAGAATTTCTTACTATTGCTAATTAAAAAATTCTTAGGTTTCATTATATCTTGGGAGAGTATTGTCATCAACCCTACAGCAACTAAGTGTGGGGACAAATATCTCTCTAAAGAAAGCGATCTAATCATGCCTTGAAACCACTACACAAATATAAGATTTTGTCATATTCTCATACTAATATGTCCAACAATGTGTTGATAATCAAATACTAAAGAGAGTCACAAATATTCTTTATAGACAACCTGTGTTAATATTTGGTGATTTATTTAATTTCAAATAACGTATGTGGTTGATGATGCAAGTATGCAAGGGATGTTTTTGATCTACCAGCAAACATGGGCACAAGTGTCTGTTATCGAATTATATGTTGAGTTCGAAGAATTAGTTGAGGTTGATTTATTCAAGCGAGACTAAAATCGATTGGACGGTTTATAACACTAAAAGCGAATATGAATTTGAGGGCACTTATCATATTGTTGGTACAACTGAAGATGAAGGATTACTATGTGTTCATAACACACATCGGAAGAAAAAGAAAGTAATTCTAAAGATCTATTTTGTACTTAAATTTTATTCCAATAATATATATATAGATCAAATCCAAATACATTTAGACGCTTTAGTAAAAATCACTTTCTCCTTCGATGGTACGAAGGCGCTATGCGTATCCACACCGAGACCAACCTTTGCTGTCAACTCTTTGACCAATGGATATCTGATCTAAATTGAGAAACCTCTTGCAACTCTTTGCATGCCATAAAATTCTTCTCCAAGAATTAGGCTCACATACGTTTATGTGTGTAGAGGTAAAGGAATAAAACTCTTATGTTTTATTCTCATCTGTTTCTCATCTGTCCTCTACTCTTGGCATACATATATATAGTGTGAGATTTGTTACTGATTTTAAATTTGAATATCAATTCAAATTTGAATCATATCTTACTATTCTAAACTTGAATCTTTTAAATTTATTAATCATATCATAATTAAATTTGAAACAGAATCAATTAGGATCTCATCCAAACTTAGAATTCAAATTTAGATATAGAATAACTAATTATTCTCAAATCTCATTTAATATTCTCAATTATCATACTATTATTATATTCTTGGTGCTAGAAAAGAATATAATAATATTCCATTTGAATTAATATAATTATTTATTTGATCAAATCAAAATAATAATTAAATAATTCTACAGCAAAGATTAGAACACTCGTTAGTGTGTGACCCCATAGGTTCAATACTAAGCGGGTAGTAAATTAATCATACTAAATTTACTAATCAAGGTTGACGTCTAGCAATACTCCTCAATGACCCGATAGTATGAAGTAATATATTTTTACTAAGAACCTTAGAAGAACAAAGTATAATTCCTTCCATCTTTTCAGCTCTTGGTTAACCCTTAGAGTATAGTTTAATTGTCAAACTCTAACTTGTTACCGTTATTATAATGAACTGTGAATGACTTAAGAAACTCATTTCTTCATTCATTCAATCCCCCTTGGCCAAGATTTTATTCATCTCAGTCATTATAATCATAGAGCTCAAACTCTTTACCGAGAGTTGACAGATTCCTTAATGACTAATCATTAATTCTACAAGTATTTAAATTATACCAAATATCCATTCAACTAGCACCCTAGGGTATTAGGTGTCCGGAATCAAAGTATAATAAATACATTGTTAATTACTATGACAGTCGCAGGTTAAAGAAAACTCTATTACTATGTTCATCTTGAGAATATCCTATTGACAAATATGCGGTAATTATAATCATTAAATCTATTAATCTTCATCCAATGAAGACCACTATATATATTGATCTTTTCGGATTATTAATGTCTCTTTTTAATAATCCTATAACCAAGAATAATTTAGATTAAATTATAAAAGATTTATCTCTCAATATTATGAGCACTATCACAATGATAAATCTCTAAATTTAATCAAGGACGTTATTATATTAATATTTTAATATAATAACAATAACAAATTATTTGACACATGATTGATTGGATTGTGGTCATACTACTTATTCCCAACAGAAGATGTAGACGAAGATGATATCATAGTTGAGCCTTACGTTGCAGATGTGGCAAATGCATTTGGAAACCAATATCCATTCAGAAAGCTTTCTTTTATGCACGCTTTGGATCTAAGCACTATGAATGCACCAGAATTTCCTGAGTTTGTCAAAGTCAGAATTATTTCTTGTTATTATTGGTGTAGACCACGTTGTTCTTACGGATGGTGAATTTGTCATCGGCATGAAGTTTAGTTTTAGAGAAACTATGATTGCAGCAATTAAAGATTATACCATGCGGATTATTGAATGTGTGAATCTGAGCCAACCACATTTTATGCTAAGTATATACAATATGGAACAAGTTGTGATTGGCTTATCAGAGTTAGTCTTATCAAGAGAAAGTTTTGTTGGGTTATAAGGCAGTACAATGGTAGTCACACATGCACCAGAACGACAATTTTTCAAGATTATGCCAAGCTAAACTCAAATATATTGCAGAAGTGATAAAATCATTGGTTGAAGTTGATCCATCTTTAAAGGTGAAATCTGTGATTGCTAAAGTGCAGTCGATATTTAATTATACAATAAGTTACCACAAAGCATGGTTGGCTAAGTAAAATGTAATTGCAAAAACTTTTTGTGGTTGGGAAGCTTCTTATGAAGCTTTGTCGTCGTGGTTTGAAGCAATGGTACAAAAAGATTTATCAGTAGTAGTCGAGATCAAAACTGCACCAGCATACTAAGGGAATGAGATGGTCCAGGATATTAGGATACTAACACAGGTGTTTTGGAGCTTTTACCCTTGCATTAGAGCATTTAGGAGATGAAAACCAATCGTTTAAATAGATGACACACATCTGTATGGCAAATACAAAGGAGCTCTCTTAGTTGCAGTTTCTCAGGGTGGCAATGACAATATTGTGCCTCTTGCATTTGTCATTGTTAAGGGTGAGACTTCTGATTCATGACACTTCTTTCTTACTCATTTGTGCACACATGTGGTGACCCGATATGGTATTGGGCTTATCTCTGATGACAAGACTCTATTACTTCAGCAATAGCATGTAGCTAGTAATGGATCATGGGAGCTTCCGAGAGTTATCCGCATATTTTGTGTTAGGCACATAGCATCTAATTTCTTGAAAAATTTCAAAACACCGTATTTACAGAAGTTGATTGTAAATATGAGTACATAAATTATAGTGAAATATTGACGTTAGGGTTATGTGGTGATACTTATTATTTTTATTTTCTTGTTTTTTATAGGTTATTGTAGGACTGTGCGTGAATTTAATGTATAGTATGCAAAATTACATGAGCATGCCGAGACTTATACTCAGTGGCTTGATCAAATCCCTCGACAACAGTATACTTTGGCATTTGATAATAGATATCGCTGGGGTTATATGACCACAAACCTAGTAGAGTGCATCAATGGAGTATTGAAGGGGACGCGAAAACTTCCTATCACATCACTTGTCAAGACAACTTTTTACAGACTAAATGAGTTGTTCACTAGGAAAAGGGATGAGGCTGAGGCTAAAAAGAATGCAGGACATGTATTCTTTGAATATGCGATCAACAGACTTCAATTAAATCAGCAGGCAGCGGGAGACATCCAAGTTAACTTGTTTGACAGGCAGAATGAGGTCTTTAAGGTGCGCGAGATGCCCAGCGGTATGGAGTATGCAGTGAATATCTGTCGACAACATTGTGATTGTGGTGAGTTTCAGACAGATTGAATTCTTTGTTGTCATATCTTTGCGTGTTATGCGAACCAACGACTTGATTGACAACAATATGTTCATGAGGTATACAGAATGGATGAGATTAAAAAAGTGTATAGAGCAAAGTTTAAACCGTTAACATGGCCTACATATCAACGAACCATCTTCTGTTTTTATTCTTTCTGAAACAAAAGAACTTAAATTTATATGAAAATAAATAAATAAATTACAATCAATTTATAACCTATATACAATTTATATCAAATATATTATATTG
>NC_029790.2:127154038-127159526 GCF_000816755.2 Arachis ipaensis
AATCAATTTAATATATTTCGTCAACATACATTATATAAAATATATCATATTTCAATTTAAACAAAAAATCTGTACGTATGTTCAAATTTTAAGATATAATTATATATATTTAAATCTTTGGACAAATTACTTAGATAAATCAATGCCAATTTAATATTACGCAAATCACCCAAAAAAATCGTTACTTGTATCCCTTTAGAGAGCATTTCTATGTAAATCGAAGCAGTCAAACTCGATTTAGCATAGTTCTATGTAAATCAAAACAGTGAAATTCAATTTAATAGCTATTCATGTAAATCGAGTTAGCCTCATTCAATTTATGCATGCATGGTTACGTTCCAAGTAAATCGAATTAGCCCCATTCGATTTATGCATGGTAAGTTTCCAAGTAAATCAAAGTAGCTCAATTCGACTTACCTCCATCGAGATCACCATGAATAAATCGACACAGGGCAGGTCGATTTACTATAGTTTTAGCATTATACATAAATGGATGCTAGGTATTTCGGTTTAGGGTAATTCGAGACACCCAACAACTCCTCAAATTAAGTCCATGTCGAACGGTCTCCCTCGATGTACTGCTCGAAGTCCGTTAGACATCTACTGACGTACTGTTCGTCGATCGGGAGTCCAAAATAGTAGGCTACAGCCTATAGCGTAATCATGCACTCACCAAATAGCATATGAAATGTATAAGTCTCCGGACGCCATCTCTCCACAAATGCACTGACTAACGACTCATCCAACCTAAACCAGTGGTCGTTGAGCCTCACGAGATAGGTCAAGCCAGCCATCTGGACGTACGACATGATCCTTTCGTGTAACGACATACCATGTTGCCTCCTCATGTTCGAGATACAGCGGTGGGGATGCATGACATCGGAAAAATTCTCTTAGAATCATAAAACTTTACAAAACAATATTCAATTAAAACGGCTAATATTAATTGAAAAATATTTTAACCAGATTTACATTAAAATTTAACAAAACATAGTTTACCTACTTTTTACGGCATAAAGCTAAACCCTTTAGTGTATTCCTACAATTGTCGTGCCTCGTTAGTCTAACATTTTATAATTCAATTTTTAAAATAAATTAAATTATTATATACTCTAGGCAAATCTTCTGCTGCCTACATAATCCAAAGCTTGAAATCGAAATTACCTTAAAGGTTCTTATCTATTTATGAATACTCTAACTACTATTCGAGGTTTATAGAGCTTATTAATTATAAACTTCAAGTTTTTAATATCACTAACAATCCTCTAACATACTATCACTCCTAAATGAATACTCTAGCTACTACTTTAAGTTTAGACATTCTAATAATTCTAATAATTAAGTTCTAAGTGACTCAATATCAATAACAACAATTTATTTCTTAAATTTAAAAAAATAAAAATTTACTAACCTCGTCATGCACGCTACCAGCAATATGCGCGACTCCATCCAACCGATAGATTTGATTTGGGTCGTCCTCCATTTGTACGGTATCAAACTTGTAGAATAGCGTCACTTTCTTTGCATTTTCGGATATGGTGAGGTATGGAGGTGAAATGTAATTCGAATGAACTAAATTCGAACTCTATATATAGCAGGAATAAAAGTAAATCGCATTAGGTGTTATAGATTTACCTTCAAACCACCTTCTATGTAAATCGAACTGCCCTAATTCGATTTACCTTCAATTCAAAAACTTTCTGCTAATTCGAACGTCCTTGATTCGATTTACTAGCAATCCAAAAACCATATGCTAATTCGAACCGGCTTGTTTCGAATTACTATGATGTGAGCTCAATATCATGTGCTCTCCTAATAAATCGAATACACTTCATTTGATTTATATAGATATATTCTTTAGGAATGAACATGCACATAAGGTAATTTTATTTGGGTGATACACGTAATTTTTTCTTGCCAATAATTTATATAGTGATTTGTCCTAGATACTTAGCATTACATTATATGATGATGAAAATATAACTAAAGATAAGGACATCAATCCACATAACACAATGGAAGGGCAATTAAATAGATAAACATAAGCATGAGTTCAGCAGTATATATCTCAACTTCAATGGCACTAAATTCAAATCCAAAATTTCTTTCAAGTGCAACAAGTCAATCGGAACAAGCCACTGCAGCCGCAAGTTTGCCTTGGAAATAGATAGACCAAGGATTACTCACTGCAGCAATAAACGCGGTTTTAGAACCACTGTCAAACGGAATAAATGCAAATTTACCTTGAAAATCTCTCACGACATGGGTAGCAGGATAGGAACCACGATTTCTGAGAGTCCTGTATGCCTCTATGCCTCTATGACAATGATCAATTAAACTCATAATTAATTAATAATAGATAAAATACATAATTAGAACTCATACTCAATTCAACTCTCTCAAAGGCATTTAATCAAACACCTTATCTCCAATCTCACCTCTTTTCTTATTTCCAACATAATCAATTAATTACAGATAAAATACATAATCAGAACTCATAATCAAAATTTTTTAACACAATCAAAACTAATTTTAGTAAACTAAACTTCACAACTAGATCAGTTGGTTCTCCTTGTCATTCAAGATGCTGGTTACTTAATCAAATAAATTCAAATTACATACAAGCAGCAACCAAAAATAAGCATAAACAAAATTAGAGGTATTTAACAATCAAGATTTCTCAACATTGTACCTGAAGCATTAGAATCGAAAGAGGATGCCGTTTGACTACTAGTTGTTTTAAGCATAACATTTCTCCCGTTCTTAGTGTAGTGGGAGGAAGACATTATTGAGAAGAATTATTACCCAATGCTGACAGAAACTCACATGTTCATTCTACTCCCGATCTTTGCAATTCAAACAAATGAAAGTCATCTGACTGGTTTCCTTCCCACATGTCACCTGGTCCCTTCATCTCCTCCGATCCAACAGTTGAAAAACTAAAACAAAATTCAATCATCACCTATTGTTGCAGAACCAGTCCAGACAGCAAAACGGAGTCGAGGAGTGACGATTCGAGACAAGGCACCCGAGGTGCGGTAAGGCAAGGCGGGACGAGGGGATGCAATAGGCAAGGCGGGCGAGCGGAGCAGAGCAGAGCACCCGTGGGCGACGCAGAGGGACGACGACCACCCAGCGACGGACGACGACGACGACGTCATGGAAGACGGCAGCAAAGTGCAACGGAGGAGAAATCCAATTGGAAAATTAGGAGAATAACTTAGGGGTAGTTAGAGTTCTCTGATTTTGGGGGACAAAATATAAAGGGTATTTTTGGTATTTCAAAAAAATAGAGATATTTTTAATTAAGTTTTTTAACTAAATTATGAGAATATTCGATTTTTTGATGGAATATTCTGTTATTTCAAACGGTTCTATGATGGTAGGGACTAAATTAAAAAAAATTAACGTATAGGGACTCAATTGAAAAGAAAAAAAAATATAAAAAAATAATTAAAAATTTGATGAAATTATAAGAACCTACAGAATAATTAAACCTACAAAAAAAGTGTATTGTCAATATATTACGTATGCAGTAGAATGCAGATTTGTCAGAATAACGTCCTCAGTATTCTATTAAATTTCATTTTCTTTCATTTTAAAGTAAAACACACTTTTCTCTCCAATTATAAAATAAAAAATTTAGTACTTGATGGATCATAAAAAGTCAACAATAATAAAGAAAGGGAAATTCTCAACACGCAAAGCATAACTAACCTAATTTTATTTTTATGAAATGGTCAAAACTAAAGAAACAAAATAGGCTTAATTATTATATTAAAGTTCTAACTACTTCATACTCATCTATAAAAAGCAGTAGACACAGAGAAACCTTCCATTTTATAATTCTGCCATTAGGAGTGAGCATGGGTAGTGGGTATTTGATTACCTGTCTGAATTCGAACCGAACTAATTAAATTGGTTTTGGAACCAACGGGTAATCAGGTACAACCCGAACCAAACCAATGACCTTTGTTAATAATTGGTTTGAGTATCGGTTCTGAGGATGCAGAACCTGAACCAACCCGTGAACCCGATCATATATTAACTAAATAAAAAAAATAAAAAAATATATATGGTTTTTAGTGGCTTTTAGTAAGATTATTCACTATTAATATGTTTGGATTTTAATGAGTTTAGTTTTTAATGTATTTGGTGTTTAACATGTTTAGATTATTTATATTGATGTTACATGTTTATTATACTTGTTGAATTTTTAAGATAAAATTTGGTTTTTTTATGAATTTCAAAGTCATCGGATACCCAATTACCCAAACCGAACCAATCCGTTCTTAATCGATTTGGTTTGGTTCGGATACATACACAAAAAAATACAAATCTAAATCAAACCGAACTAATTACATTTTGATCGGTTCGGTTCTAATTTCACCTTGAACTCGATTCAAACCGACCCGTGTTCACCCCCTATCTGCCATCTCTAACATTAACATTGATGATTCCAGTGTCATATATAGGGGTAGAGCCTCTCAGAGATAAAGGAAGTGTCTCCTAAACTTCAATTTTTTTTTTACAAACTATGTGTAAATTTCCTTCTAAAATTTTATTCTAACCTTGTCCCTGATCATATGCTTAATGAATTTTGAAAGATAATAGGTTTTAATTAAGAATTATCTAATACAAGTGAATTTGTTGTGTTGGATTGGTTGTTAATTTTTAGAAAATTGAGATTTTGATTCTTAGTTATTAATTGGTAATTTTAAACTCGAAAAAAAAAAATCAAGAGAGTGTAATTGTAGAGAGAGTTGCATTTATGCATATGCATATCATATGTTTGATAAATCATAAGTTAAGGATATGCTTTTCAACCCTTTTGTGCCAGTATTTCCAATTCTATAATTACTCTTCTTTAAACATAATTTGCTATTCAATCTTATTTGAATTACTCTAATTTATTAGTTCTTAAATAAAATCTTTTAAAACTGCTAATCAACTATAATATATACCATTCTTTGAGATACAATTCAAATTATCCTTTAACTACATTAATTTTGGTGTAATTTTGTAGAGAACTAACAAGTAGTAATAGCTAGTTACCAAATTAGAATTTATAAACCAAATTACACCAAAATTAATATAGTTA
Source organism: Arachis ipaensis (assembly GCF_000816755.2). Lineage (NCBI taxonomy): Eukaryota > Viridiplantae > Streptophyta > Magnoliopsida > Fabales > Fabaceae > Arachis > Arachis ipaensis. Next base: position 127,159,140 of record NC_029790.2, read on the forward strand.
GAGTGCATAACTTGAGTCATTTCTCAAAAAAAAGAAATGAAAATACTAGCACAAGTGTTCTTTAAGATTATTGGAAAGCATATCCTTAATTAACTTGTTACTTCGTCAAACACATGGTATAGATAAATGCAACTCTTCTATAACTATACTCTCTTGATTTTTGTTAAGTTTAGAATTAGCAATTAATAACTAGGAATCAAAATCTTGATTCCTAAAAACTAATAATCAATCCAACACAACAAACTCAATTGCTTTAGGTAATTCTTAATCAAGGATTAATATCCTTCAAAATTCATTAAGAATATGGCAATCAATCAGCCAACATATATTCAGTAGATTAATTCATCATGCATAAATATCTATGATCACGAATAAGAACACATAATT
>NC_029790.2:127159576-127165314 GCF_000816755.2 Arachis ipaensis
ATCCAATTAATTCATTTAAAATTAAATTCAAAAATATTTTATTCCAAGCATATATCTTTAAAGTAGCAAATATAAAGTGAGACAAACTTAAAACAATCTATATCAATTAACAAATACTTCAAATAGAAGTGGGCATGATAGTGGGCCACTATATGTGGAAATTATTAGCAGTTTACAATAATTATTTCATTGATATAATAATTCAATTGCAGTAGAGTAAAAAAGAAATCTCCTATAAAAACAGTTTCTCCAAATATATGAGAATACTAATTTAAAAGATTAATTATTTTTCTGCTATAATATCATAAATATGTTTTAGAAAATGTGACGCTGTAGTAATAAACAATTACTGACAGACACACATGACTTACATTTTCCAATTTCAAAGATTGAGAAAAAAATAATTGTTAACTTTAAAAGAAGTAACCAACCTTGAGCAAGTCACGTGGCAAGTAATTCTCATTGAACCAACTTTAAAACATGGTGGTAAGTCATGAACCAAAAAAAAAAATAAAAAACCTGGGTGGTAAGTACTCATGTGTACTCTACAACGTGCCTAACATTGAGCAATAACGAAGCACATGCTCTGTATCAACTTTCCTTGCATTTTGAAAAAAAGAAAAAGTATTAAAAAAAAAGATAAATATTGTATCTGACTTTGACTTTTTTTTAGTAAGAGTATAAGACATTTCTGTATCAACTTCCCTTGCATTTTGAAAAAAGAAAAAATATTAAAAAAAAGAAATATTGTATCTAGGGTTGACTTTTTTTAGTAAGAGTGTAAGACATAATGTGTTAAGGCACCATAATTATTATTAGGTGTCACATATCAGTGTTAAGTGTCAACTCCAAATAGTTGTAGGGACTAAATTTTTTTCTTTTTTTTTTTTCTCCTTCTCCTTCCCATCTTCTTTTTCCTCTTTTTTAAACTCATCATCAATGGCTGCACTGACAAAACGAGACGAGTAAGAAAGACCTTTTTTTCTCTTCTTCAGACCCATCATTAATAACTACAATAAAGACATTTTTTCCTCTTCTTTTTCCAATTTCACTTTCTCTAAAGACCTCAACGCTATCCTACGTACTAAATCCTTCGCTCGTCTTCATCATTCATATTATTATTATTATTATTATTATTATATTGATCAATACAGCCATCACAAGTATTGCTATCATTATCCCCACTTGTCAAGATTGAATATTTAATCCTCAAATTGAAATTTTCATCAATCTTATTATCCTAAAGCAAATTCTTGAGCTCCTTGTGCACTGCGTCGTATAAATTCAAAAACAAGTAATTAAACACATCTGAATCATTGAATTCATCATAGATCCCCCACAAACACCCAATCGTGTTCCTCTGACACCACCACGTGGACACGGTCCTCCTCTACTTTTTTTTGACACCACTGAACATTTTAGTGACCTTTTATCGCCGCCATTGTTGAATCATTGTCCTCCAAGAAGTTCACTGGCAGCTAAAATTCACGCTGTTAATTATGTTCTCGTTTTGCTTATTCGTCGTTGCAATAACCTACTCTGGTGGCTCCCTTTCCAACGACGTCACCCCTTTGATCGGAGGCACGATCGAACTTTGCTGAAGGGTCTTCGAAATCGCCCTCCATAATATCAAAATCTACCAGATCTTTTTCGTTCCGGATCGAATCCCAAGATCCAAACTCAAATCACCATGAGAGAAGCTTTTCTGCTGATCGGAACTGTCTCTATCCTCGGAACTTAATGCAGGTTGAGAGGAAGTACTTGGGACATAATCTGGTATGCTCCTTTTGCAGAAAAAAATTTAAGGCTATGGAGGTGGATAATGATGATGATGGATCTAAGGAAGAGAAAAAAAATAGCGAGGAGGAGGAGAAGGAAAAAAAAAAAGAGGAAGGGGGTTTTTAGTCCTTGCAACTATTTAGGGTTGACATTTGGCATTGTTACTTGACATATTAGTGGATAACTGTTTGCCATCTAGTAGCATTGGTCGATCTATCCATTTTTCTTAATAGATAAGTCTGGTTGAGGTTTAAAAAAAATTAAAGTGCATTATATTTTACGGAAAAAAAAATCAAGAGTCGAATAGGGTATTTACCTAAAAAAATTGATTGAGCAATGGTATTATAATATTGATTAGGGATGGCAAAATTCCCCGAGACGCGGGGATCCCTGCGGGGACTGCCCCGAATGGGGATCCGATTGTGGGGAATTTTCTCCGCGGGGGTGGGGATGGGGGACAAAATTTCCCCGAAGCAGGCGCGGGGACCCGAGCGGAGATCCCCGCCCCGTCCCCACTATTTTCCGAAATTTATGAATTCCTTGAATTATCTTTAATAGTTTATTTTTCATATATGTTTTTTAGTCATTTTTCACACACACATATATATAGAAACTCAAAACTCCTAATCTTTATTTGCATAACCCCTCTTCAATTCAGAGATCCCTAAAGCTGTCCATACTCCATCCAACCTCTCTGCAGCCACCCCCTCGTCACCTTTCTCACCGCATCGTCACACCTCACCGTGCCATCATTCTTACCGCGTCGTAATTTCTATTTGCGGCGTTCCTTTAAGTAACTCTGCCGTCGTGTCTATTCTCCTCTCTGTTGTCGCGTCTCCCACCTTGTCCATTGCTTTTTTCTTTGGCTCATCGTTGCGTCTCCCCATTGCGTTATTTCAAAAGAAGTCACCATCGTGTTATTTAGACTTTTTGTATAAAATCTTGCAGTTTTTGTATAAGATAGATACTTGTAACTTTATTCATATGGAAATTAATAATTAGTTAGAACTATTATGTAGATAGGGAATGGGGTCCCCGCGAGGAATGGGGCCCCGTGGGGAATGGGGATGGGGAGTAAATCTGAGGGCGGGGATGGGGAGTAGGGAGGCATCCCCCGCCCCCGCCCTGCCCCATTGACATCCCTAATATTGATAGAGTGATATTGGTTTTTTATTTTTTACCCAAATAAAAAAAATTATTAATTCTTCTTGTACCAAAATCCAAAATGTGGGAGGTGTACTTGAAAATTGATATCAATATTAAATCGATTATGGTCTAATTCTTAAATTAGGTTTAAGATTATAGCTAGTTTAAGAATATTTTTTTAGATATATTTTATAAAAGACGTAATCTATATTATTGTTACGTTGGGTAACCGGAGATTAATAGACTAGACTTGTAAGGTTGGCCCAATCGTCTGAAGGAGGAGGTCTCCGAGTAAGTTCACGTCAGGGAGCCACCATCCGACTTATGTGTATGAAGGAGAGGGGGTGGTACCTGCAAGGACACTCCAATGCCTAAGTCAGCAAAGGGCTTTACAGGTTTATAGAGTATTGGAACTTAGAGATACCTGAAGGATATCAATGTATTTATAGTGGTGAACCAATAACCACCGTTGGAGTAGTTCCACCTTTTTAGGTGGATAACCGTCCATTTATCTTAGGGAGGTTGAGATACGGCCACTAGAAGTGGGTTGAGAGATTTTAGGGGCAGTTATTTATTTGAATAAGGGTTATCTGCCAGCTAATATTTGATCCCGACTTCCTTAAGGCAAGTCAATGTTGGTTCCGACTTCTTGTGAGGAGGTCGGTGTCGAGTGAAGGCTAATCTTTGGATTGAGCCTTTTATTTAGACCTAGGCCTTAGCATTGGGCCAGGGTATGAACAGTGCCCCTACTCGAGTCCAATCTCTTCTTATTATGAGTTGGATTCGAGTATTTGAGCTTGGGCTTGTAGCCGACGTGATTCAAAAACCAACGTGATTTCTAAAACCGACGTGATTTTTTTTTAAATTTTCAACAGTCGCGTCTAATCAAACGTCGCGTCCGTTAGGAATTTTGTATTTACACGTAGGGAGCGGTTACATTGGTAACGGTGCATATCTTTAATGATATCCTCATTTTACTGTTTTGCCCCTGGTGTACTTATGAATATGTTTCCCTCTCTTTCTTCTGTTTCCTTTCGCCTTTAAAATCTTCCTGCAATCCTTATTCTTGAAGAAAGAAACTTTTTGGCCTTCCTTCTTGGAGTGCTTTTCTACTGCTACGCTTGTTTACTTTCATTCTCGCGAACAAAGGTTAGTTTTTTCCCTTTTCTTCTATCATTTTGCGCTTTACTTTGCATATTAGAGGAGGAGTTTTCGCGTTTTCGTAGTGTGTCTGTAGGTCTAGTGACTGTTTCATTGAGGGATTGCTTTGTTCTTTTAGAGGCCCTGTGTTTTATTCCTTTCCCATTTTCCTTTGTAGGTCTTGGCCGCTTTTTCTCTCCTTTTTTTTACTGGAAAAGATGACTTCTCATGTTTCTGAGTGGGTAGACGCTACTGTTCTTGGGGAGGAATCCCTAGTAAATACGGACTACATCACCGATCTCCGTACTCACCATAAGATTTGTGTTTTTGATGAGGATGAACCCAAATATGAGTTGATTGCCCCGGGTCCTAAAGACCGGGTTTGTTTTGGGAAGGCTGCCGACGCTGGCCCCCATTTCTTTTTTACGTATGATGGGGTGTTTCTGCCTTTCTCTGATTTTGAGGTAAGAGGTTCTGAACCACTGCCGAGTTGCTCCCACTCAACTTCACCCCCAACTCTTGGGGTTTTATGAAAATTTACCAACTTGTCAGCTGAGAGCTAGACTTTCCGATTTCTACCAAAATCTTCTTCTATCTTTTTCATCTGACCAAGTCTTTTAGTGGTCAAAATAATAAGCAACAGTGGATTTCTTTCCGGGCCATTCAAGGTCGGAAAGTTTTCTCCATTTTTGATGAATCTTTTCATGACTTCAAAAACTTTGTCTTTAAAGTTCAAGCCATAGAGGGTCACTATCTCTTCTTTCTTGATGAAAATTCTTCTCCCTGCTTTTCTCTATACTGGTTGGAGGCCTCTCCTGTGGAAAAATACAGCCTGGATGACTTGGATGCGGTTGAGGAGGCTGTTGTGGGGTTCTTCTGAGAAGTTTGGGGAAGAGCCCCTTATTTGGATACAAAAAGGTTTCTTCAGGGGTCTCCGAGTTTTGTACGGACCCAATTAGGTAGCTTTATTGTTTCTTTTGATAGCTCCCGACTTGTGATCTTTTGATTTGTTGTTTCTGACTTCTTCCGATTTGTAGAACAATTCTTTGTTTTCCTCTTTTTCAGAAATGGTGAAAAAAGGTTCTAGCTCCTCCTATCAGAAGGTCCAGGACGCCCTCCTCCTCCTCCTCCTCCTCCTCTTCCTCCTCATGATTTGGGGGCCTCTTCTCGCCCAATTACAGTAGCTTCCTCTTATGCCTCTTCTCTTTCTTCTCCTACCCTTCCTTCCCGAGCTTCCCCTGAGCTTGAGAGGAAGAAGCGCAAGACTTCAGGGTTAGGCGCTTCTTCTAGGGATTTTGATGGTCCCCAATTCGTTCGAAATCACATCTTTACCCATACTCATATTAATATGGATGATGCTTCCATTCGAAACCATCTTAATATCCTGGTTCAGGGGAGTGTTCAGGCTGCTGGTGTATACACGAAACTTGATATTTTTGAGAATACTCCCCTTAGCTCTTTGGGTTCTACCCAAAAAGTTGAAGAGCTGGAGGGGAAAATTTTCCTTTATCAAGAAGAAGAGAAGAGGCTTATGGAGGAAGTTGCTGGCTTGAAGGAGGAGAGGTCTCGACTTCAGGAGAAGGAGAAGAAGTTGATGGCCCAATGTGCCATGGCAGAAGGCCTGAAGAAGAAGGCGGAGCAGAATTACGTCAGGGTCTTCACCGACAACATTG
>NC_029790.2:127165444-127184792 GCF_000816755.2 Arachis ipaensis
AAGGTCGGGTGGCTTATCAGGATCTAGAGGACTCCGTGGCTGAGAGTTCGGAGGAGGCCCGGAGGATATTTAAGGAATAGGTCGGAGTTATTGCTCCTGGCCTGGACCTTTCTCCTCTTGATTCTGATAAGATCGTTGTGAATGGGGCTATCGTTTCTCCTCCCCGACCTGAGACGGATTCTGAGCTGAAGACTCGTAGGCAACGACTTGAAGAGTCCTCTCCTCGTGAGGATCAACGAGAAGGATCTCAGCTGACGTCTTCAGGTGTTCCGACTCCTGCCGCTGAGGAGACTGCTCCGTCCTCCCTTGCCGCTGATCCGACCTCTCTCCCTTCTGGTGACCCTTGATTTTTTTATTCTACTTTATTTGAGCTATTTGGGGGCCGGCTTGTGGGCCCCTTTGAACAATTTTTATCTTTTTATTGTTTCTGTGGTGGTTACTCTTGGCTTTTCTTGGCCTTTTATGGCCGTAAACAAAAAATGCTTTAATTCTTGTCCCCCCTTTTTCGGGTAAGGGGTTTAAGATTAATTGTCGTGTGCATGCTTTCTACAAAATTTTCTTTGTTAGGCTTTTTTATGGAAAAAAACCCTTTTTGATTTCTTTGTTTTTGGAAAAACCTTTTATCTGGGCAGGCTGTGCTTCGTCTAAATTGCCTTGGATTTTACTTTTGATTCTTGAGCCACGCTCCGAGATAATTTTCGCAGATACCATTATGGACCTCTTCTAAGACTTCAGTTGTCCTTGAGGTCGGGACACACTTTAACAATGGTGTAGATATCCCTCTTTTATAAAGGATATTTTTTACCAGAGTGTAATTTTGCGCTTCCCTCCGTATTTTCTTGGCCTTTTTTTCCTCTTTGGGCAGGATGTCGAATTTCATATATTCGATTAGTGGGTTCATCCATCCGAGGTCCAATCTGGATACTTCAAGGACGTCCTGTCTTCCCTCTGTTTTTGTAACTGAGGGTTCTTAGAGAGTTTCTTGGATCAGGCTTCTATTATTCCCTCCTGGCTTGGTACTAGCAAGCTTGGAGAGGGCGTCTGCTCTGCTGTTGAGATTATGAGTTATGTGTTTGACCTCGATCTCAGCAAATCGTCCAAGATACTCCAAGGTTTTGTCTAAGTACCTCTTCATGTTGGGGTCTTTAGCCTGATACTCTCCATTTATTTGGGAGGTCACCACCTGAGAGTCGCTGAAGATGACTACTTTGGTCGCACCGACTTCTTCTGCCAGCTTTAATCCTGCAATCAAAGCTTCATATTCTGCCTGATTGTTAGAAGCTGGAAATTCAAATTTGAGGAATACTTCTATTTGAGTTTCCTCTTGGTTGATTAATATTATGCCCGCACCGCTTCCGACTTTTTGGAGGATCCATCTACGTATAGCTCCCATGTAGTGGAGGCTTCCTCTTGATCTCCTGCATATTCTGTCACGAAGTCGGTGAGGCCTTGGACTTTGATTGCCGTCCTAGTTTCATATTTAAGGTCGAACTCGGATAGCTCTAGGGCCTATTGAACCATTTTTCCCGCAATATCCGTTTTCTGAAGGATTTGCTTCATGGGTTGGTTCGTTCAAACTCTTATTGTGTGAGCTTAGAAATAAGGTCGTAACCTCCGAGAGGCTACTATTAAGGCATATACAGACTTCTCGAGTTTTTGATACCTTAACTCAGGGCCTTGTAGAACTTTGCTGGTGAAGTATACAGGATGTTGTCCGACCTCGTCTTCCCGTATTAGAGCTGATGCTACAGCTTTGTCGGCTACGGATAAATACAGGACGAGTTCTTCCCCAACTTTAGGTCGGGTCAGAATGGGAGGTTGGCTTAAAAGCCTTTTGAATTCCTGGAATGCTTCTTCGCACTCAGAAGTCCATTCGAACTGGCATCCTTTTCTTAGTAGAGAGAAGAGTGGTAGGGATCTTAATGCTGATCCCGCCAAGAACCTAGAAAGGGCAGCAAGTCGGCTATTTAACTGTTGGACCTCCCTTAAGCAAGTCGGGCTTTTCATTTTTAGGACTGCTTTGCACTTGTCAGGGTTGGCTTCAATCCCCATTTGTGTAAGCATAAATCCTAGAAATTTTTCTGCTTCCACTGCGAAGGTACATTTTGCAGGATTCAATCTCATCCCATGCATCCTAATGGTGTTGAAGACTTGCGAGAGGTCAGTTAAGAGGTTGGTCTCATCCTTGGTTTTTACTAACATGTCATCTACATAGACTTCTATTAAACTCCCAAGGTGAGGTGCAAACACCTTATTCATCAGCCTTTGATATGTGGCTCCTGCATTTTTTAACCCAAAAGGCATGACCACATAGTAATAGTTTGCTCTTGGGGTGATGAAAGATGTTTTTTCTTGATCCAGTTTGTACATCGAAATTTAAATTATACCCCGAGTACACATCCATAAACGACAATTATTGATACCCCGAGCTGGAGCCTGCTAAGGTATCAATGTTTGGAAGTGGATATGGGTCTTTAGGACACATTTATTCAGGTCGGTGTAATCGGCGCACATCCTCCACTTGCCGTTTTGCTTTTTGACCAGCACCACATTTGCCAGCCACGCCAGATATTTAACCTCTTTGATGAAGCTGGCTTCTAGGAGGGCTTGTACTTGCTCTTCCACCACTTGGGCCCGTTCAAGTCTAAGCTTCCGTCTTTTTTGTTGAACATGTCGTGATCCGGGGTACACTAAAAGCTGTGCGTCATAAGCTCGGGGTTTATCCCGGGCATGTCGGAGGCCTTCTAGGTGAAGAGATCGGAATTCTCTTGTAGGAGCCTTATGAACTTCTGCTTCAAATCTTCTTTCAGGTTTGCTCATATGTTGGTGTTTTTTCCTTTCTCTTTTCCGACCTGTACCTCTTCAGTCTTTCCCCCCGGTTGTGGTCACAGCTCTTCCTTAGCTCTGACTCCTCCGAACTCAATGATGTGAACCTCCTTGCCTTTTCTCTCAGGTTCAGGCTTTCGTTGTAGCATTTTCTTGCCAATTTCTGGTCTCCCCTAATGGTTGCAATTCCCTCTGAAGTTGGGAATTTCATGCAAAGATGGGGGGTGGACACCATTACTTCGAGCCGATTTAGGGTAGTTCTGCCTATTAGGGCATTATAGGCTGAACTCACATCGACGACTATGAAGTCGATACTCAGAGTTTTGGATTTCACCCATTTTCCAAAAGTTGTGTGTAGGGGTATGAATCCTAGTGGCTTTATTGGTGTATCTCCCAGCCCATACAGAGTATCGGGGTAAGCCCTTAACTCTTTTTTGTCCAGCCCCAGCTTATCAAATGCCAGTTTGAACAAGATATCGGCTGAGCTTCCCTGATCCACCAGGGTTCTGTGAAGATGAGCATTTGCAAGAATCATGGTTATCACCACTGGATCGTTGTGTCCAGGAATGATTCCTTGCCCGTCTTCTTTAGTGAAGGAGATGGTTGGAAAGCCGGGAGCTTCACCCCGACCTGGTAGACTTCTTTTAGGTATCTTTTTCGAGATGACTTTGTGAGGCCACCTCCAGCAAACCCTCCTGAGATCATGTGTACATGTCTTTCTGGGGTTTGTGGTGGTGGGTCTCTTCGGTCCTTATCATCTCACTTCCTTTTGCCATGATGGTCCGACATTTCCATAAGATATCTGTCCAGCCGACCTTCTCTTGCCAGCTTTTCTATCACATTTTTGAGGTCGTAACAATCATTTGTTGAGTGACCATATAGCTTATGGTACTCACAGTAGTCGCCACGACTCCCCCCTTTTTATTTTTGATGGGCCTAGGAGGTGGTAGTCTTTCAGTATGACAAATTTTCCTGTATACATCAACTAAGGAAACTCGTAGAGGAGTATAGGAGTGATATCTCCTAGGACTTTCAAGGCCGACTTCCTCTTTTTTCTTGGGCCCCTCTCTTTCTCTTTTAATGAGTGAGAGTGCCCAGGTCGCCAGCTTGGCTCTCGAAGCCTGGCATTTTCTTCCATGTTGATGTACTTCTCAGCTCTCTCTTGTACATCACTCAGGGAGGTCGGGTGCCTTTTCGAGATGGACTGAGAGAAGGGACCTTCTCGGAGTCCATTTACTAGTCCCATAATCACTGCCTCCATGGGTAGGTCTTGAATCTCCAAGCATGCTTTGTTGAACCTTTTCATGTAGTCCCTTAAAGGTTCTCCAACCTCCTGTTTTACTCTCAGGAGGCTCGGTGCGTACTTTACTTTATCCTTTTGAATCGAGAATCGCATGAGGAACTTCCGCGAGAGGTCGTCGAAACTATTGACTGACCTCGGAGGGAGACTATCGAACCACTTCATCGCTGCTTTAGTTAGGGTTGTCGGGAAAGCCTTGCAGCGAGTAGCATCAGAAGCGTCAGCTAGGTACATCCGACTTTAAAATTTCTTAAATGATGCTTTGGGTCCGTGATTCCGTCATAGAGGTCCATATCAGGGCTTTTAAAGTTCCTTGGTACTTTTGCCCTTATTATGTTCTCACTAAACGGATCTTCTCCTCCCAGGGGAGAGTCTTCTCGGTCACTGCGAGTGTTTCGACCTTTGAGGGCAGACTCTAGTCTTAGGAGCTTTTCCTCAAGCTCTTTTCGCCACTCAATCTCGCTCCTCAAATTTCTCTCAGCCTTCCGCTATCGTTCCAGCTCTTGCTCCAACTGCTCCAGACGCCCCTGGTGGCCATAGAACAAACCCATGAAGTCGGTCGCATGGGGCAGCCCTTCCTTTCCTGATCAATGTCCCTCAGAGGGGTTTCCCTTTGGGTCTTTTACCCCTGAAGGGCCTTCTTTGTTCTGGTTGATTACCCCTTGGTGGATGTCTATTGTTCTTTCGTTATTGCCAACGTCCTGATTCTCTTACTCAGAATCAGAAGCTGTGTTTCCATTCTCATTAAATTCGTCTGCCATTACTGGTTGATCTCTCGGGTCCCCGGCAACGGCGCCAATGTTACGTTAGGTAACCAGAGATTAATGGACTGGACTTGTAAGGTTGGCCCAATCGTCTGAAGGAAGAGGTCTCCGAGTAAGTTCACGTCAGGGAGCCGCCGTCCGACTTGTGTGTATGAAGGAGAGGGAGGTGGTACCTGCAAGGACACTTCGAGGCCTAAGTCAGCAAATGGCTTTACAGGTTTATAGAGTATTGGAACTTAGAGATACCTGAGGGGTGTCAGTGTATTTATAGTGGTGAACCAATAACCATCGTTGGAGTAGTTCCATCTTTTTAGGTGGATAACCGTCCTTTTATCTTAAGGAGGTTGAGATACGGCCCCTGGAAGTGGGTTGAAAGATTTTAGAGGCAGTTACTTATTTGAATAAGGGTTATTTGCCAGCTAATATTTGATCCCGACTTCCTTAGAGCAAGTCAATGTTGGTTCCGACTTCTTGTGAGGAGGTCGCTGAGTGAAAGCTAATCTTTGGATTGGACCTTTTATTTAGACCTGGGTTTTAGCGTTGGGATAGAGTATGAACAATTATATACACACATCTTATAAGATAATTTATTTTATTACTTGAAACTACATTTTTTTTAAATACATCTATGGGAGTTATATCCTAGATTATTATTCTCAAGTATCATAAGTGTTAGTTTGTTTAACATTAAAAGTTTTTTAAAATTATCTTTTATATTGCCAAAAAAATTACTAATGTATTTGGTTCATAATATATTTTCCTATACATGAATAATACATAAATTCTAAAACTATCTTCAATCTCAAGCTCAGTTATCGTTGGATCTGCCTCCACCTTTATAGCATCTTTCTTTATTCATCTTCTAGCTCTATCATCTCGATCTGTCTTACAACAAAAATTGTTTTGGCGAGATTCTGACAATCATCGACCACTTAGACCACTTTCTCACTTTCCATCTTGAAAAGAACCATTTTTTCAACTATATTCCTAGCATCAATTTCTCAAAAAATCTACTATACTATAAGGGGATGGAGGCTTCCAATCAGTCGCAATTCATGAGTGGGATGGAGGATGCATGGTATCTACAGAAGACCAACAATAAAATTAACGAAATGTTCAAGAGGTATAAAGATTAAGAGGAGAAAAAATAGCCTATCTTAGAGATGGATATATCACCTAACATTTATATGGTAACCGTCATAGATTTGAAAGAGATTTAATTTGTACCCAATTCTAGCCGAATTTGATATCTAGTTCATATATCTCGCGACTCATTTAGACTCTGTTTGGTTTATGTATGTATTAAGATATATAGATTGAGACAGGGACGGACTTAGAAGATTTATGTTAAAGGGCGAAAATAATATATATTATTATTAAAAGATATATTAATTTAAATTTTAAAAAATAAAAGTGCATATTAATTATTCGAATGAAAAAAAACTAAAAAATTACATATAATAAAATAAGATAAAAAATGTTTTTTAAAATATTTTATTATTATTTTTAAAAATAAAAAATATATATTCTAAATTAGTAAATTGATCAATTGACTTTAGAAATTTATATGCAACATAATTACATATAATAAAATAAAACGAAAGATAAACAAATAAATAATAAAGATTACTAAATTGAGAATAAAATAAAATATATAAATTTATAAAGAGAATAAAAAATTAGATTAATATCTAAACTATAATTGTTTAAATTAAAATTTGTAATTAAAAATATCAAAAAGAGAAACAATAAAATTGAAAGATACATAGAGTTATAGAAAGTTATATAAAAAAAATAAAATATTTAAAATTTACCTTTTAACGAAAAGAAGATAACCACTAAAAAATAAATAAAAAAAGAAGGTTAAAAATATGAAACTAAGAAGAGGGTTTAAAAGAATAAAGGAGTGGTGACGACTGAGATTTAAGAATGAAAAAAGACTAAATTTGATTAGGTTAACTAATAGTCAAAAGCTCAAAATAATAGAAAGATAAAGTGGATTTGAAACTTTAAATAATTGAACTTAATTTATTTGTAGTGGAATCATTTAAAATTTAAAATGGAGACAGATTATATATGTATATTTTAAAAAAAATTTAAAATGAAACTGGGACAAGTGCCTAATACATTTAGGTCCGTGCTTGCATTGAGACATAAATAATTGAGACATAGACATAAAATATTTGTATTATTTATATATGGTATTTGAATATAATAGATATGACATTAAAATAATCCAAAAAAAATAATGTAGATCCGTATTCATTATTTCTTATTATTTTATTAAGACATAAAATACATATATTTTGGGGCAATTTACTTGAATAAAATGAAAGGGAGAAATCTTTACTCAAATGCAATAATTGCAATTCCTTTTCAGCAGTCTGATCATGCTACCGCGGATCCTGGTTGCCCTTGGACGTCCATCTCTTGCATGCCTCATGTTAGAATCGGGAATGACAGTCGGACTAGCATATGGCGGCCAGAGGCCTTCTGGGATAGGCGGATCGGAACAAACCCTTGCTTGTACACGTTGAACACGTCTCTCATACGATACACCTCATGAACATTTGAGGTCCAATTCAGACGCGAGTGAGCACAACATACAATGGCATGACAACATGGGTAATGCAAAGCCTGAAAGTACCCACAGTCGCATGTGTGGTCCTTAAGAGAAACTCGATAGCTACCAAACGAAAAGTTTCTAGTGGGTGTCGTCTCAGCCACTGTATACTCTGATTGGTGCCTGTCGTATAACGTGGCGGTGAAGCACCTAGAGTCTCTCATGTTCCGCTCTATTGCTTTCACCAACGCCTGACAAAATTCATGCCCAGTCCCCAGCTGTGCCTCTGCCATCTGTCCGCGAACCACGAATAGCTCAGCAAGCCTCCCGTATGTTGACTTAACCAATGAAGTTACCGGGAGGTTCCGAGTTCCCTTTAAGACATAATTCACACATTCACTAATATTGGTTGTCATGTGCCCAAACCGTCTCCCGCTATCCTGATGTTGGGTCCACTTGTCATATTCCATCCGATTGGCCCAATCACACATGGCTGGATTCTCAGTCCGCATAATGTCAAACCAGTAATAAAACTCTGCTTCGATCTTTGCATAGGCAGCATTCACCAACATCCTCCTTGCGTCTTTACCTTTGAAGCTTAGGCTAAAATTCGCCGCCACATGATGAATACAGAATGCTCGAAAAGCACGTGGAGGCAGCCAACCACCATCGGGGGCCTCAAGGGCAGCCTTGATGCCATTATGCCTGTCGGAGATAACAAGAATACCCTCCTGCTGCGTCACATGCTCTCCTAGGTTGGACAAGAAAAAGAACCATGACTCCGCATTTTCTCCCTCGACAAGGGCGAACGCTATTGGGAGGATGTTCGAGTTCCCATCCTGCGCTATTGCCAACAGCAACGTGCCTCCATATTTGCCATACAAGTGGGTACCGTCAATGCTCACGAGGGGCTTGCAATGTCGGAAGGCCTCAATGCAGGATGGAAACGTCCAGAAAAGACGATGAAAGTACAGTGTAGACTCATCGACCTGATCTCCAAGTCTAACAGGAGAAGTCTTAACACTGTAACTGTCCCGGCCATGGTGGACTGGACCCCTAGCATCCAACGTGGAAACTCGACATACGACTCTTCCCAATCTCCGTATATTTGTGCTATTGTCTTCTGTTTTGCCATCCAAACCTTCCTGTAACTAGGCTTGAATCCATAATCGGCTTCCGTTGCTTCTTGCAAGACCTTTACCGTTACCGCAGCATCCGTCCTAACCAACGGATAAATCCTCGCACAAATAACGTGGTAATCAAGCTTCCGGTGATCACTGAAAATAGAGGTGGCCAAGCAAGTGTGGGGACCATTGTACCTCCTAACCTCCCAAGTACCCTTTCGTGCATGAAGCGATATGCGAATCAACCAACTACAACCCTTGCCGAACTCCTTGCATTTTCCATGATACTTCAGATGATCCGACTCTAAGACTCTGTACTCAACACCTCGACGGATGCTATAGTCCTTCACACTTAAAACAGCTTCATCTTTATTATGAAATGATTGTCCAGTCTGAAATTCTGTAGAAGAACCCTCAATAGTTGTACCTCCGTCTGCCTGTTGCCCCAAAGCCTCCAAGTTTAAAGTGGAGAAGTGCGGCGGGTATTGCTGTGTGCCAGAACTTGAAGGGCCATGCTGTGTATGTGGATTGGCACCTGTGCCATCATCGCTGTCCCCAATTATATCTACAAGCTCCTGGTCTGAGTCATCGTCCCGCATTGCATTCTCAACTCGATCAGGTTCCCCGAACCCTTGAACATCGTGAATAATGCCAGGACCAGTATCCACCTCATATGTCTATTGCCGGACCCCACGATTCTCGAACGGTACAAAAGCAACTGCTTCCGTACGATCTAAATCAGCCGCAAAGGAAGGTGATGCAACCTGCGGAACAGTTGGTGCGGCCGCAGGCATCGAACTAGACGCACCGCCCATGGCAGTCGAGCTATGAACCGGAGCTGATGCCCCAGAACTATCGACACCAAACTCCAACTTCGCATACAGCTCGTGTATTCTGACCTCTGGAAAACTCCTAACACAATGAAACAGAACCCGAATATCTTTATCGGCCGCTATCACAAACGTCTCATACTTAACACCGGTCGACACAACTGCGATGGAAATCTTATAGAATAGCTTCTTCACCCACTTGCTCCCTAATACCCCACGCTTCTGCAAGATGTTGTTCTTTACATCTGACAAAGTACTTGATGAACTGATAAATATACTCAACGGTTCTCTGTCAGTGAACTTCACACCGTATTTTTTGCTTCTTTGAATTTTACCAGAGCAATGTACTAACACAAGAAAACTCTCTTCCTCACTTGCCATTGTAAAAATGCTCTTCTTCAACAGCTTGGTTCTCACTCATATATATAAAATTTTTCTCTTCATAAACCGTGGCAAAAAACAAAGGTTTTTGCATTTAAATATCCCTTCATAAACCGTGGCAAGTAACAATGTTTTATGTTCACAAAACGTCTGATTAGGAAACCACTATGACTTACCACGTTTATGATCAAAGTTCTCTCCTCATAAACCGTGGTTACTTCCCACGGTTTACGCGCATCTAGCTATATTCATAAACCGTGTTTACTTGCCATTGTTTATGTGTAAATTTTAAAACGTGGTAACTTACCACGGTTTACATAATAATGAAACAAGACACACAAATAAAGGAATTGTAATTATTACATTTAAGTAAAGATTTCTCTCAATCATTTTATTCAAGTAAATTACCCTATATTTTGTGTATATTTATGTATAAACATATCCTTATTTTTATGTCTCACAAACTAAACAATAAATACATCTTACTACTGCGTCTATGTCTTGTCCTGATACACATATCAAACAAACGGAGTGTTATGTCTCCAAAGGGGTAAGTAGGTGCGTTTGGGTCGATAATATCTATATTTTATGTTCAATTGGAGATACTTAGACCGTAACATGTTATTAATTAATTAGTATATTCAGTAGTAAATAAACATGCCTAGTTAGCATTTCACAGAACTATTGTGGTTGTTGAGCTTAACTGTCATTTACCTGCCATTCTATGAAAACCTAAAAAAATAAAGTAATAACTACAAGTCCTTTTCATTTACACTCATTAACTGACTATCAAAAGGTCAACTACTCCACCGTGCAATCGGTTCAATTCTCAACCACCTCAAATAATAATAATACATCATACATTGTTCATCATTATTATTTAATGTCTCTACATATATTTCTTTGCACTTACTTAGAAGTTAGAACCAATGTAAGGGCAATTGTTTTTTCATTTGCTTATAGCATATAACTTGTTGAAGTGAGAGAGAGAGTCCCAGTTTTGAACATTTCTTGCTCAAATGAGTATTCCAACCATATAGTTGCAGTTCGCATGTATGCACGTATATCCCCTTAATCAGGTTGAGATGCTCATTTGAGTAAGCAATGTTAAAAAAGTGGGGATAAGTGGTGGTTCTGACTTGTGAGTTGTGACACATCATAAGGTTAAGGGTTGGGCCAAATAATTTTAGTTTATACACAAAAAATTCATCTTTAAACACTATTTATTGCCTCTTTTTAAATGCTCGCGTTATACTATTTGTTACTTAAATTAAATACATTTTAATTTTTTTAATAGAGGGACAAAATAGATATTTTAAATTTATTATTGGAAATATTTTCATGGAAAGAAATTTTATAATTTCACCTTTCACATAGAAATGAAAAATGCTTTGTAGATCGATGAGAATGTGCAATCATAGGAATGAAACCCTAGAGTACTACATATATTCCTTTTTCTAAATATCCGGTAAGTTCCTAAACCTTTTTCCACTGATGACTAAATAATAATTTTGGATCATATATTCAAAATTTAATGTATTCAGAGATATTATATATATATATAAATTCAATATTTTTCTAGAAAACACAGCTTCTTTCTACCTCTTCTCCAAAAGCATAATCTGATTTATTTTGTACGAGGTATCATTGTTTTGAAATAGACATAGTAGAAGATTCATCATAATAAAGAACCAAAAATTCGATCTAATCTGATGTTATATAGAATAATTTCTTGAATGATAATACAAATTTAAAATTTTGTCTTTTGCTTGGAGAGAAGAGAAGGAAGGAAAGTGGTTCAGTTTCTTATGAAGAGATTATTAATTAAGCACAATAAAATGATTATCTCTTTATTATTATTTATTTGATAGAAGCATTGCTTGTTAAGAGTGTCATTCTACAACGTGACAATACCTTGTCCATCCAGCAATGTAAGAAAAGATTATTCCCCTCTCTATCCAACTAAAGCAAACGTCTTCTTTAAGTACTTTGGTTACTCATCTCTTAATTATTATTATAATAAAAACTCAGATGAAGCATATGACTTTATGTTATATATATATTTCATCAGATCCCAATACTAACTGTCGTTTCATGACAGTTAAAATTTTCCAGCAATATGGCACATTTTGTATATACTTTTTTATACTCAATAATGGCAAACGAATATATATAGGTGAATTCTATCCAACCCCTCTAAAATAACATGTAAGTTACCCTTTATGATGTGTCACATTATAATTAAAATAGAAGATCTTAATTTGAATTAATTTATCTAAATTTATTATTTTAGATGATTTTATTATTATTTTTTTTTCTTTAACAACTAATCTGTCCAAAATGTAAATCCTCACAAATTCTGAGGTTTATTTGTCATTTTACTCAAAAATCAATTACTAAATTAGTTATTATACATGTTAAAATATAAATTATACATTAAAAATAGGTTAAACAATAATTAATTTGATCGATAACTGAATTTTAGTGTGCAGTTAGTATTTTTGTTTATGAATTGTTTATCTAAAGAGTCTTCACAATGAGACAGAAGAATCAAATTGCTGGCATCAATTCTAGTGGGTAGAACATTATTATTTTACAATTCAAAAAGGGGAAGATTCAAAGAAGAAAAGGGAAGATGCAATAGCGTATTCAACTAGTAACTTACGCAATCCCAATTCTGAAGAGAAAAAGTTGTCATGCATCACAGAAACCATGGCAGGAATTGAACTCGCCTTATCAGAAAGCAAAGCATCAAGGTTACTTCTTCATAAACAACTTCACTCATTTCACCAATGTAACCACCTTTTTTATCAACATCCAAACAGTGTATGTAGCTATGGAGAAGAAAACGCCTCTTATATCCTTGGATTCAACATTACACGCAACTTTGCTACTCCTTGCATTAGTTTTCATCCAAGGTATGCTTACTATGCAAATTCTCCATTCTACCGCACCTTTTGCACCACATCCTAGAGATTATACTTATATCCAAAAATTGTGACATTGTATTTGATATTCTAAATTTCTAATGCATAGTTAAACGAGTTTTCTTTTTTAGAAATATGTTAGGTAAAGGTGAGAAAATATGGAAATAAAAGATAAAGACAAGATATAAAACACTGTTTTTATTTGTCTCTAATGTTTTGATTATTTTTACATATCCTAAAAATTGAAAATTGTTATCAAATTATCAACTATCAAGACACACTAGCATGAGATAAATTTAAGCTAAATAAATTTATGTATAAATTACAGAGGTGCAAGGAATTGGTGTTAATTATGGCACAATAGCAGATAACCTTCCTCCACCAGCTGAAGTAGCAAAATTCCTCTCAAAATCCACCATCATTAACCGGGTGAGACTCTTCGATGCCAACCCCGAACTCCTACGCGCTTTTAAGGACACAAGAATCGAGGTCACAATAACCGTCCCTAACAACCAAATCCCACGTGTAACTAACTTAACCGTTGCACGTGAATGGGTCCAAACCAACGTCCAACCGTTCATCCCTTCAACTAAATTAGTTAGAATTCTCGTTGGCAACGAAGTGTTGTCCACTGCCAACAAACTTTTAATTAGCAACTTAGTCCCTGCAATGCAAACACTCCACGTGGCACTTGTTGAGCTCTCAATAGATAGCCACATAAAAGTTACCACACCACACTCTCTGGGCATTTTGGTAAATTCAACTACACCTTCCGGTGCGAGATTTAGGCAAGGCTATGATACTCATGTGATTAAACCAATGCTTAGTTTTCTTAGAGATTCGAATTCACCATTCATGGTTAACCCTTACCCATTCTTTGGATTTTCCGTTGATACCCTTGATTATGCACTTTTCTTACCCAATTCTGGCATGGTTGATGACGTCACTCATCTACGTTACACCAACATGTTGGATGCACAACTTGATTCTGTTTATTCTGCCATGAAGGTTTTGGGATTCGAAGATGTTGAGATTGTGATCGGTGAAACGGGCTGGCCCACTAAGGGAGACCCGGCCCAAATTGGTGTGGATCCAATGAGTGCTTCGGAGTACAATGGGAATCTCATACGTCATGTCACTTCCGGGGTTGGAACTCCTCTCATGCCTAACCGGACTTTTGAGACTTATATTTTTGCTTTGTTTGATGAGAACTTGAAACCCGGCCCAACATGCGAAAGGAATTTTGGGCTTTTCTGGCCCAATATGACTCCTGTCTATGACATTCATATAATGAGGAACACTGCCATTGGGGTTGCTCATTATCGTCATAAATCACGTTTAATAATCATGGTTATTTTAAGCTTCATTGGTTCCTGGCGGGGTTCAATATTTTTGTAGGTTCAATATCTTGCAAACTGGAGTATTTAAAGAAGGTTCAATTTGTGATCACTTGAATTTTATCATTGGAATGAGGGAGATAAAAGAATGCAACTCAGAAACCAATGGTAAAAGCTACAATCTATGGGACCGTTTGACTTTTGGAATGCTCCATTATAAATAGACCTGCTCCGGGTACTATTGGATCTATATTTTGCTGGAAGAAGAAATACATGTACCTCTCGGAACAGTATCGTCGCATATAAGCAAAAGAAAAAGGTAAATGGGAACTTTAATTTTGACATGCTCAGTCGAATACTTGTATTCTATTCGTATACTTAAGTATTCTACTCAAATTGGACTGCAGATATTTTTAGTGGAAATCATACGTCAAAACTACATTTTGGCCATATGTTTATTACTTGTAAAAGACATATACTCTTTCTTTTGTAGGAACAATAAGAGCATTATCTACAGACTACAGCATTGATATGGAAGCCATAGCAGAATTGGATATTTTGGATGCAGAGACACCAAAAAAACAGACAGTATGCCACACACCTTTGATGCAACTCATGCAAGCACGCAACCATGTCTACAAACAATGACAATATCGCTTGGGGTGGTGTTCACAGCTGTTGGTGGTAGCAAAATGTTCCTGAAGCCTCTTAAGCCGCATTTGGTAACTAGAACAGAAATGAAAAACACTAATGCTAGGTTAACAACTTTTGTTGTACAAGCTTGAGAAGCTCACGTATTTGTGTTTATCCATATATTTGAGTTACTAATATATATAAATACGAAAACTTCTCAAACCAATAGTTTTAAAATAAAAGAAATACTATTTAGTGAATAAAAAACATGCAAAAGAAGAATAAAATTTACATCCTTTTCTATAAATGTACTTCATAGTTCATATGTGAGTATAATAATATTATACCAGTATGGAAGAAAATGAGGAATTCAAAATATATTTGCAAAATTTCCTATATACTAAATTAAATATAATTACTCCATTTAAGAGGATCATAAATGAGAATAGATCTATAAAAAATTAATAAAATCCTCAAACATATCTCTCCTATAAAGTGGTAAAAGAATAAAAGTTAGAGTTATACATATTTCCCTGAACCATACTCTATAAATCTCTTCATTTCCTCCTCCACTTCAAATCTCTTAAACCTCTCCCTTCTCACTACCTATTTCCTGAAGCATGCTCTCTTTCAAAAAAAGTATACCGATGCTAGTCTTTCTTGTATACATCTTGTGTGATCAAATTTCAAATGTAATGGACCATAAATTTGGAGCTGAGCAAAGGAAACTAGAAATCTTCAGAATATACTTGATTTAAACCATTTTCCTAGTAGGTGCATATCCGGGGAGTACAGTGAAAATGGTAGCTATCCCAACGACTAAGGAGTGAAAAATTGAGTTATATAGTATGTGCATTGTGTATGAATAGATTTTCCCAAGGTTGTGTTTTGCCAAGATATACAGCCAAAAGCAGTTCTGAAACAGGCTGGGAATCAATTTGCTTCCGAGATGCGCTGCATACAAGGCCAGTTAAACTCACATATGTCACGTGAGGAACTGCCATCGTTGTCTTTCAAGTTTGTGTCTGCATTATGCTTCACTAAATACTCAGCTATTGCTTCCCGCTCACAGACAACGGCGTAATGCAGTGGTGTTTGTCCATCATTATCCTTATAAAAGTATAACACACGACAATATAAGCAAATTTTCAAATTCAGCAATTGGGAAATAAGTAAAAATGCATAGAACGGTCTTCTACTGCACATGCTAAACTTTGAGTGTTAGTTAAGCAACTATTGCAATAAGGAATAACACTTAATTTAACATTCAAGCTAGCTTCCATCCTGTTTCCATTCCTCTAAAACTCTAAAGCATATAGATTAGCTCAAATATGTTAAGTACTTAAATTGGAATGTTTTGAATTGGTGGCCACGATCCACGGCCCAGTGTAATGGTGTCCGACCTTCACTGTCTGCAATCACTCTCATTAATCAAATATTGAGAAAGGGAAAGCATAATAGCAAACTAAATGATTTGATATAGTGTTGTAGCACAGAAAAATGAAAAAAAAAAAATCCTTTATGACTATAGGAAACCGATGGTTAAATCACTGGCAATAAAACAGCATAAACAATATTCCTGGTAATACCAAAGAGGAATCTTTTCGGGAGATCAATGGCGATCTAGAAGAGCAATTTATCTACTAATATCAGATATAATGTGATGATGACCAATGCTGTAGCACAACTACCATTTTCAAAAAAAAAAATTGAAAACCTGTTTCATAAAATAATTTGTTGAGAGAATGTACTATGAAGGACAAAAAAAATACAATTTTACTATAGCTACTTCATTTATTACGAATCAAAACTCCCCATTTTCAAAAGACAACTGGGAATCATCCATGTTACTCAAATGTGCAAAATACAGTGTGAGACAAGGACAAATGAAAGACTAAAATGAAAAATTGAACATGTAGCAACAAAATGTTCATAACTGCCAAGCTCAAGCTATGCTTGCCAAGCAATGCTACCAAAAGTAATTAGCAATGGTACTTAATGCTTGGCACAGGCCATTATGATAACCTCATTCCACTTAACAACCAGACAAGCATCATTTCACAATTTTCAGCACACTTGTGAGTTGTGATTGATAAGTAAAAGGGGAATGGAAATAGCTATGAATAACTCACCCTTGACATTCACTGAAACACCATTTTCAACACACTTGAGTAGATTAACCGCATCCCCTTCTCTGGCAAATCCATGAATGGCGTCCATTTTCCTAAAGAAAATAGGGAAACAATATCTGTCAATTTTCTGTTCTTTATACAAACTATACCTTTTGAATAAAGCTCCCCATTTTAAGTTTTATAATTGCTCAAAAATTCACAGGATATATTGGTTATTGGTTCTTGATATATTAGAATACAATAAAATAGAAGCACAGAAAGATTCAACAACAATTATTTGTAAAACTTAAATTAGCCCATAAACTTCTTCACTAGAATAGAGAGGATCGCTGATGCTTTCAAACATAAATAAAAATGCGAGTAGGTGACATACAAGAAAGGCAAATGGGAAAGTAGACAGATAAATACTAGTATTGTCAACAAGGATGGAAATTCTTCGTCCCCGAATTATGTCCCCTTCTCTATAATCCCACTAATCACCTCATGCCACATGGAAATAAGTAGTATACGAATTTGGAAAGTGCATAAAACTGTTAATGTTTTACACTGCTTATCTTCAACATTGCAAGAGATGAGTAGTGGATCCGAAACAGAACCTGACGTGGAACAGTTTCAAGGTAAGCACATATAACTATGTCTGAGTCTCAATCCTAGTTCAAAGTAGTTAATTAAGGTAGAGATGTGGAATACAAGAGAAATAATATAAAAAAAAAGATATATCAAGTGGAAAACTGTAATGAAATAAATCCCTAAAAGGTCCTGTAATGTCAACAGAAAAGTAGAAGAAATTAAACCCATTAATATAAAAAAAAGATATATCAAGTGGAAAACTGTAATGTGAAACAATATGCATGGATGGATATAAAACTACTTACAAAGCATGACCACCTCTATTAATTGAATTTTCATACAACTGAAAGTTCTAAGAATCTTACAAGTCACTACCAGAGTCCTCTTCAAACACGAAGCTGCTGAATACTGGTCCCATTGGTCCCTTAGACTCTGAACCAGAGCCGCCACTGTCACCATCACTGCCTTTGTCCCTCTGTCATTGAAACAACAATTAGAGACTGATCACATTCATTTTAAATATACCATTCTCCATTTTGACAAAAGATACAGCAATTCATCTAATAAATAACACGATAAACATCTTATTAGATCACCGAAAGTGAAGCTCCATCAAGCCATGAGGGATATAGCTCTGTAACAATATCAATGTACTTCTGCATCGCATCTTCAGGAGTCATAGCACCCAATTTTTGCCATGCTTGCCTGTAAAAATGGTTGCCAAATAAAATAAAAGAAGAATATGACAAAACAAAAAAGAAAAGAACCATATTGAATCAGCTACAATCCCAAAAAGGCATATAATTAAGAGTTTAACTAACAAGATCCCCAAGCTTTTATATATTTCTTATACAATAAATACTTGGAAAACTCGGAATTCTTAATTTTCCAGCACAAATTTTCTACATCTAACACCATAAGTGAGCTACTATATATAAATAGAAACTTAAAAAAGCACACTTCCATTAATTTTTAGCATCCAATGAAAACATTAAGCCTAAAATGCTACTAGCCAAAAATCAACGGCAATGGCAAGAAAGAAGAAAAAAGCACACTACCATTTCGCTCGAGCCGTCATTTTCAGCGCTGAGGGTTGCGGCACACTACAGGGACCTTCGGTGGCAATCTTGTAAAGCCCATAGAGCTGCAGCTGCACATCCGTCGACACCTTCTGAGATCGCTGATCCGCCGCCGCGGCCGCAACAAACGCGGTCGCAGCACTGAACGCCTCATCGAGTTCCGTGCTCTCCACGCCTTCCCAATCGTCGTCGTCGTCACTGTCGCTGCCCACTCCACTGTGAGTCGGGCTCCCCTGCTCAGCCGATACGGACTCGGTCTCGTCAGCATCGGACCTTGTGAAAGTGGTCCCAAGCCCAGGTCCAGGAACGGCACCGGTTGTGTGAGGTTCGGGAGGGGAGGCGCGAGTGTCGTGCTTGGTGGCGAGGACGGAGGAGATGAGCTTGGCGATGAGGAAAGAGACAATGAGGCCGACGAAGATGGATTGGAGGAGGGGCTGCCACTCAGCCATGGCGGAAACCCTAGAAATGGAGGGAGGGTTACGGAAAATGAAGACTAGGGGTAGAGGATGGTCATTTTGGTTTTGGATTGAGAAAATCGAGGAAGATTGGAAAGGAAGGGATTTCCGATACTGAAGCACTTATAGCGGAGGAAGGGCAGGGAAAGCTGTTTTCTGCTATGCTGTTGGAGAAATATTTGCACCTCAGTAAAGTTTAGTTACTATCTGTTCTAAAAATATTGACTTACAAAAGGGATTTGTTTTAAAATAAATTTAATATTTATGGATTTGTGTTCTTTTAAAAAATTTATATTTCTTTATACTATGTTAATTATAACGATGACAACATGGGACTAATATCAGCACGTTTGTACTATCAAGGAACAAATGTATAATATCATCTTAGTTATTATACAAAAGAAATCATTTTATCAGAATTTGATAT
>NC_029790.2:127185021-127209775 GCF_000816755.2 Arachis ipaensis
AAAAACGTCACCTAATGGAAAAAAGTAAATTAGAAGATTTAAGAGAAGAAATAGTTAAGTTATCAAAATTAATAGATCAAAAATTAATGATTTTAACTAATGTTAACTGTAATGACACCGAATTTTTAAAATCAATACAAAATGATTTTTCTCAAAATCTTTATTTTACTATAAGTTTTATTGAAGGACTTCAAAAACCTGAAAAAACTTATTTTTCACACGGAATTTCTAAGAAATGTTACCATGGAAATGATTCCCCACATCTTTATCATACTTTTAACTCACAATTAAATTCTATAGTAGATATGCTTGAAGAAATATTCGTATCTATAAAATTTCAAAGAAATAAGGAAAAAGAAAATTCCAAAGAAGAAAATTTTCAAAATATAATCAACATAACAGATTTAAAAGTAAAACCACCACTAAAATTATGAATATTGAAGAAAAATTAGAAGAAGTTACAATGCTTTTTAAACAATTAAAAATGGCTCAAGAAAATAATATTATGGAACAGAGATTTCAGATAGAAGAAGAATTAGTGAATTCTGAAAATATAGAAAATGAATAACACATCCTAGATTATTCAAGTGACGAAGAACCAGCAATTCCAATACAAGTAAAAAATGAAGCTGGAACATCTAGGGATAATCAATCTCAATTTAAATGGGAAACAGGTTTTGATAATTATGCTTTTAATGTATAAATTATATTTCTGATCAAGGATTTTTAAAGAATATAACAGAATACACTAAAAGCTTATTTCCAAAAATAAGTACGAAAAAAGAATGAAAATGGGATGAAAAAGATAGTATGCAAATTCAAAGGATTAAAGAATTATGTGAAAAACTTCCAGAACTTTATATTCCAGAAGAAAATGACTACTTAATAGTAGAAACAGATGCTTCAGACATAACATGGTTAGGATGTCTAAAAGCTAAGAAAGCTATAAAAAGTTTGGAACAAGGAAAAGAATCATTAGATTCTAAAGATTCCCTAAAGGAATTACTTTGCAGGTATATTTCAGGAACTTTTACTCCAACAGAACAGAGATATACCACTCATGAAAAGGAAACTCTAGCAGCAATTAAATCTCTTAAGAAATGGAAAATTGATTTACTACCAAGAGAATTTACATTAAGGACAGATTCAAGCTACCTAACAGGTTTCATACGATATAATTTAAAAGTTGATTATAATCATGGACGATTGGTAAGATGGCAATTATTTTTGTTACAATATCCAATAAAAATTGAATATATTAAGGGTGACAAAAATGTTATTGCAGATACATTAACAAGAGAATGGAGTTCGTCTACAACGCATTAGATCAAGAAATTCAAAAATATGAGCAAGAGCTCGAAAAATGCAAGCATTGTCAGCAAATAAGGACACAGATCCAATCCCTCAAGAAGACCATCGAAGCAATGAAATCAACACAACAAGCAGAAACATCAGAGTTCAGCCAGCTAAGCATGGTTGACAAATCAGGTGAAGAAAAAATTTCAGAAAATAAAACAATTGCTGAAATCATTAAAAAATCCACCCAAGATAAAAAATATTATGTAAGATAAAAAATATTATGTAATTTATAATGGCCCCATGAAAGGAGTATATGATGCCTGGGAAAAAGCAGCACCATTCACACACCAGTCAAAGATAATTCATAAAGGAGGGTTCCTAACACTGGAAGAGGCAAAGAAATCCTTCAAAGAAGGATTAATTATAAAAGTAGAAATACTCTGCTTGTGTCCAGTAAAAGAAATAAAATTGAAGAAAGAGAGATGAGACTCTTGGTAGAATTTGAATCAGCATTCTACAACTTATCTGAACTTTTGGAAAAGCTCCCTGAAGGGATAAAGAGGAATCTCTGCTATTTGATAAAAGACAGAGAAGATCACAAGTGCCAGCTATGTGCCTCAGAGTTATCTGAAGAAAGCAATAATGAAACGGAATCAACTCACATGATGAAGGAAGAAGACAATACATCTGACGGTCACATGATAAAAGAAGAGGACAGCACATCTTAAGCATCTCTCAACATTATTGCATAGTGACGTAAGCACTTAGGTCATAGAGCACCAACAATGTAGCTGGTGAAAGAGAACAAACAATGACGTAAGCAATGATGTCATAAGAAGGGTAAGGATGGGAATTGTCCATCAAACCCAACTATTATAAATAGGCTGCTTAGGCAATTGTAAAGGCATCAGACAATAGAAAGCAGGAGGCTAAGAGTACTCATATGCTAGGAGAGCAAGGAGGAAGCTGCTGAGGCGATTCTATAGTCTGAGGAAGAATCCCCTTAGGGAAAAATAGTTCTAAACTCCCCTCTGGAGTTAGTATCTACAATCTCCCCTCTGGAGATAAAATCCCTTATGTAAAATATACTGAATAAAGTCGATGAATTATTTCAGAAAATTGTAAAAACAGAAATACCAAAATATAAAGCTATTGAAAACTCAGTTCTATTATTAAAAGAACCATCAGGAAAATTGGTTTCATCAAATTTTCAAATAAGAGAATCTAAAATTAATAGTCCCTTAAGTTTATCTAAGTTAAATATTAAAGAAGAAGATTCTGAAATAAAAGAATTAACAAAAAAGGTCGAAAAATTAAATGAAACCCTAAATACTAAATTATGACAATAAATAAAGAAGAAATATATGTAACTTATCAAGATAAGAAACAAGAGCTCTTTAAAAGAGAAAATCGTTTGAATTATTTGCAGTTCTCTGGAATAAATCAAAGAGCATTTAAAGCTCTAAAAATAATCTATGACAAGTTAAAAAGAGAAGTTGAAGAGTTAGAAAAATTAATAGAATCTCTAGAAAAAAGTGATGAAGCAATGATAGAATTTGCAGAAATTCTAAAATAAATAATGAAGCATACAAAGATTGAAAGACTAGAAAATAAAATAAAAAGAAAAAGAACGAAAAAATTAAAAAGTAAAATAAAGGAGTATAAAAAGGAATTAAATAATCTTCAGATCGAAATTGATGACCTTATAATAAAAAGGATAGAAATAAGAATAAATATAAACAAGTTGGAGTTAAACTTAAAAAATTTATAAATGCCTGGAAAACCATATTATGACTTAAAAGAATTAAAGCTGTTGAAAGAAAAAATGGAGAATGAGGTTGAAAAATTAAAAAGATAAAAGAAGTTTTTGAAGATTTGAAAAAATATATTAAAGAAAAAGACAAACAGATAAAAGATTTTATAAACAATAATCCATGCAAAAAAGAATATTATAAACTAAAACAAGATTAAAAAACTATAAAAATGATATCAGAATTATAAATACTAGTAATAATAAAAATGGGCGGACCAGCCCGCCCCATTTATGGTGCGGGCCTAAGTGGGGCGGGACAGGTTGGGGCGAGCCGGCCCGCTTTGCCACCCCTAGTTCTATGTATTATAAGGAAAAGTATGAGGAGCCAATATATGTATTGTACAATGTGTACAATGGGGTTAAATTAAAATTTAAATTAAATAACACTTAAGTTAATTAATTTCAAATTTCAAATTTTTAAAAAATAAAAAAACCCATCCTATAAAACAAATATGTTCTCACTTATTAGTATTCAAGCTCTCTCCCTCAAACCTTAATCTCTCTCCCCCAAACATCCAACGCCGTGCCGCCCTACCCTGCTCCTAACAACTTGACGTGCCTTTTCTTCGCGCCGTTATCATGCCGCGGCGGCACCGACCAGACTTCCGTCACCCCGTCCTCGTTGCAGACTGCCGCAGCCACGGCCATTGACGCAGGAGCCCGCGCGAAGAACAGCAACATGCCGTCACGTCGCTGCGCCATCGTTCGGCGACCACTCGCCCTTCCTCTGTGACGGAATCAACCGCAGCCACTGCCGTTCACGAACGCTCGCGACCTCCCAGTCGCGATTTGAGGAGCCGCCACCACTCCGTCCCCCTTTCACTTGCGATTCGCAGTTCACCGCCGCAGCCCCTTCTCCTTGCAGTTCGCAGATCGCTGCCGCAGCCCTCCTCCCCTCGCAATTGCATCGTCGTCGATCGCTGCCGCATTCCAAAATGTCCTCATTTTTCCCTTTTTTTCAGAATTTTATGAAATTTTATGAAGCACAAAGTTGGATGTTCATTTTCTATTAAATTTAACATGGTTTGATGCAACTTCCTTAACTTTCAATCCTAATAATAATAATAATAATATAACTGCAACCAAATTCCTTAGCTTCTCTGTACGGTGTGTATATTGAGTTTCTAAACTTGAATTATTACAGCATAAAGCTTAGTTTTGAGGGAAATAATATAATGTTTGATCATATTAAAAAACTTTCTTGAGCTAACTCTCCCCTTATTAGGACTTAGTTTTGACTTAGGCATAAAAATCAATCAAATGATTAATCTTCATAGTAATTACCTGTGAAAAATTAAAGAGTTTATCATCGTGTTTTTGTTTTACATGCTGTGCATGTTAGTTCTTCAATTTGGGCGAAAAATAATACCAAAAAGAGTAGAGAATTTCAATAAATAAGTGTATGTTTTTATGGAATGGTAGGGACCTTATGCTTATATACATCTTCATAACTTTTCATTTCATTTTCGTTACTTTTGATCGGCAGGTGATAATATCTGTGCATATCAAGTTATATAAGTTCTTCCTACTGTATTGTAACGGCCTAACTCCTAGCATTAGATCATACCAATTTGTTTTTCCTAAAACTTGATGAATGCGTGTGGTATCTAATTTTCTCCATCAAATAGGTAAGGAAGATCGAAAGCAGCAGAACCGTTCTTCAGTTTGCGCTCCTGTTTGATGTGGTTAATCTTTTGGTAGTCATCATTTGTAAGTGAAAAATCAAATATATCTAAATTTTGTTTTATTCTCGCTTTGTTGTAGCTCTTCATTACAAAAGTCACATCTTGATCATACAACCATCTAAGACTTACCTATAACCAATTCAAATGCATTACATCATTAGATAGTTCGAGTCATCATTTGTACGTGAAAAATCAAATATATCTAAATTTTGTGTCATTCTCGCTTTGTTGTAGCTCTTCATTACAAAAGTCACACCTTGATCATACAACCATCTAAGACTTACCTATAACCAATTCAAATGCATTACATCATTAGATAGTTCAAGTTAAGTATATATATATATATATAATTGATGCACAACTTTAATTATTTTTTTCAATTTATTTATTTTTTTAGCCTGAGCAACTGTTTACCATGAGCATGTGCAATTTGCTTGAGCAATTCACTGTCCATAACATCGTTACTACCCCCCAACGGGCTCCTTTAGCTCCAATGGTTCTTTTTCATGAAGAGAAGCATAGATATATGTTCTAGAATTTAATTTTGATGTACTCTCAGTGTAAAGTAGTCTTAATATAGGCCGGATGTTCATTTTACTAGATAGGTTAATAGTTATTTTCATTCTCATTTTGATGTTTATTTGATTTGGATTAAATTTAATATAATTTTGCCTTATTAGAAGAATTTGTTGCATGATGCCTATTATAAACTGAAATTTTACTAACATGCTTAATCCTGTTTAAGTTAGTCATTTTCTTGGTGGTTTATATTGCCAATATTTATGGCATAGTACCATATGTCACTTAATTCCTTTGGTTGATTTTTTTTTGTTGTGTTCAATTGCAGGTCGTGGAAGTGATGGACGTGACTGAGCTAAAAACTGATAAGACGGGACTTAGTCATATTGTCGAATTGGATTTAGTGTACCATTCACTGAATTCAAGTATGCTTGGAGTTGTTGCACTTAGATATAAGTTATTAAGTTATATCAGGGTTATGTGACTTTTAAATTTGTAAAACAAATACTAAATTGTATTTTTCTTTAGCCATTTAAACAAAGAACATCCCGTCCCCGCAGCCTCTGCGTGACCTGCAACGTGCGTCCGTGCCGATCAGCACTTCAGGGAGCCAACCCACACCGCGTCCGTCCTCCCTTCTTGGCAGCAGTCGCTGCGCACTGTCACAGCTGAACATCCCCCGCCGAGTTGCCACCTGACACAGAGCCTCCGACGCGCGCGACCGCCCTTGCAGGAAGCAACTGCTGCGAAACGTCACGGCTGAACACCGGGCCACAGCTTCCCGGCGTGTTCTGGAACCCCCATCAGCGCCGAAGGGGAAAAAAGGTTTTTTCCTTGTATGTGATAACTTTCTTGTTGGGGAAAGGGAAAAAAGGTTTTTTTTCCTTTTTACTTTTGAGTTGCTGAGTTCTGTATGACTTTTTTTCCGAATCTGGAAAGAAGAGTTAACAACTGCCATAGTACTATGTTGAGCCTTCCTAACTATTATGTTTTTTGGTCCTTTTTTTTTAATTTTCCTTGCTTGTTGCACTTATGTTTAGATTTTGAAAAGTTGCAATTGATGTTCCGTTTTTAAGAGGAGAATAATGAGAGTTGTACTCCTTTCTCTTGTTAGAGCATAGACCTTAGTAAAATTTAAAACATGTTTGTAGTTGAATACAATAGAAATGAAACTTTAGTTGTTTACTGTGTCATATATATTATATAGAATTTATTTCTTGTGTTTTGAGTTTTGAACGCTAAGTTCTAATAAAGTAGCTTGAGAAAGAATATATGGAATGAGTACTGTTTTAGTGTTTATTTTGTCTTGGAGAGATATCATTGGGTGCAAATAGTAAAAATATAAAACACTGGAGTATTTATTTTTCATATTTTTAATAGTGTTCATATCATAACAGCATTCTTAGTATCCGTTTTCATGAAGACGCGCTTCATATTAAATTAAGTCTCTAAATTGGAAACAGGTCTTCTTTTTCTATTTGATCATAGTTCAATATAACTTTGTTGCCTTGATTTTAGAAGTATGCTTTGTTTTGACTTTGCGAATATCTTGTTGTACACATGATGAGTTAAAATGCGAATAGGTTGGTTACTTTACCATACTTTTGGATGGTCGATTTTCATGATGATGACTGCTTTTCTGATCTTAGTACATTGTCACCTTGTTTGAACGAGTTGTTGTTTGATGGTGACTGCTTTTCTGATCTTAGTACATATATGATGCTAATTATATTAACTGTTTATTTAGTTTGAAGAAGTTCAAGTTAGATGTTTACTATCACACATACGTCTTACTTTAATTTTATTGTGAACATATCACATAAAGAGATTAATTTTCTTTTATTTGGTGTTAAATTAGTTTATTTAATCATAGAGAGGATATGATTCGATTCCTAAATAGAAAAAATACAACATTAATTACATATATTGGAAATTTAAGCATTTTTCTTAAATAATAAAACAAGGAGGGAAGAGACTTTTACCAAAAATAAGCAGCATAATATAGAAGTGGTATTCTACATTTCTTTTAGCATGCATCCAATTATGACTTAGCTTCTTTCTAATTACTAGCAACACATCATGCATATAATAACAAAAGAAGACCTTATGTAGTAGCATATATGCTGTCTGTTTGTGCTGTTGGTGGTGGCATTAGATTTTAATTAAGAATGTAATAATTGAATAAAAGTTCTTAATATTTATTAGATGTTTATTATCAACTAAAGTGGATGTTCATTTTACTATGTATGCAGATAGTTCGTTTATTTAAAAAGTGGATGCTTATTTTACTTATAGTATTGATCTTTTGCTTGATTTGTTGAATTATGCATGTACATGCTCCACTAGTTTCTTTTGTTAAGTGGTTTTGGAGTAATGGAGAAAAATTGGATTAGACTTTGTTTATATTTTCTTGAATTAAAGTTGGGTTTGAGTTAGGCTATTTAAATATGGTACAATGATGAAATTTTGATTAATTTGTTAGATGTTTATTATTAACTAAAGCGGATGTTCATTTTACTATGTATGCATATGTTCATTTTTTTTTGTGTTGGAATTGAGTTTCACTCTATTTTATTGGTTATAGTGAAAGCAATTATTTAGTTAATCGTTTAGTTATGCTTTTTTGAGGTTAAGATTTTTTCCATAGATTGTTGATTATCTTTTAAAACTTGGGGTTAATGAGTTCTTGTTACACACTAATAATTGATATGCCTGAAAATTGAGCTGTGTTCCTATTTTTCAGTGCACATCAACTATTGTATGGGTTACAAAATTAAAGATCAAAAAAGAGAAAGAAGGATCATAGGTACAATCTCTAGCAGCTAAATGTTGGAGAAAGATTACAAGTAGGGAGCTCCTGACAAGCATCCTTAACTTAGCCTTTAAGAGCTTAATACTGTCATCATGATGCAGCATTTTTTGAAGATTCTTCTTATGTTAACACACTTTTAAATATTGATGACTAACTATTGTCTTTCTAGTATTTCTCTAAACTATAAGTTATATATCTCGTGTAAATGTTATGTAATAAAAAAATTCTTTTAATTTTAAATTAAGTCTTTATTTGTTTTTCAAGTTAATATCAATGTTTACAAGAATCGTATTTTAATCTATAATTCCAAAACCATAAAACAAAAGAAAAATGCAGAGCATGAGGATGCAAAAACCAAAAAATTAAGTAAAGGACAAATGGTATACCCAAAATAAACATCCACTCTAAAAGGAAATGAACAATTCGCATACACAGTAAAATGAACATCCACATTAGTTGATAAGAAACAACTAAGCAATTGACCAAAAATACCACTCGTGCATCATATTTAAATGGCATAACTAAAACCCAGTTTGAATTCAATCAAATTAAACTAAATCTAATTCAACTTGCGGGGCATGTGCAAACAAAATGCAAAAAATCAAGTAAAAGACAAATAATATACCCAAAATAATCATCTACTTTAAAATGGAAAGAACCGTCTGCAATTATGGTAAAATGAACGTCCGACTTAGTTTAAATGGCTAAAGAAAAATACAATTTAGTATTTGTTTTATAAATTTAAATGTCACATAACCATGATATAACTTAATCACTTATATCTAACTGCAACAACTCCAAGCATACTTGAATTCAATGCATGGTACACTAAATCCAATTCTACAATATGACTAAGTCCCGTCTCATCAGTTTCTAGCTCAGTCATGTCCGTCACTTCCACGACCTGCAATCGAACACAACAAAAAAAAAATCAACCAAAGAAATTAAGTGACATATGGTACTATGACATAAATATCGGCAATATAAACCTCCAAGAAAATGACTAACTTAAACAGAATTAAGTATGTTAGTAAAATTTCAATTTATAATAGGCACCATGCTCACAATATTTTTTAACAAATTCTTCTAATCAGGCAAAATTATATTAAATTCAATCCAAATCAAATAAACATCCAAATTAGAATGAAAATAACTATCGACTTACTTAGTAAAATGAACATTTGGCCTATATTAAGACTACTTTACACTGAGAGTATATCAAAATTAAATTCTAGAATATATATCTATGCTTCTCTACATGAAAAAGAACCATTGGAGCTAAAGGAGCCCGTTGGGGTAGTAACGATGTTATGGACAGTGAATTGCTCAAGCAAATTGCACATGCTCATGGTAAAACAGTTGCTCAGACAACTTAACTCGAACTATCTAATGATGTAATGTATTTGAATTGGTTATAGGTAAGTCTTAGATGGTTGTATGATCAAGGTGTGACTTTTGCAATGAAGAGCTACAACAAAGCGAGAATGAAACAAAATTTAGATATATTTAATTTTTCACTTTACAAATGATGACTACCAAAAGATTAATCACATCAAACAGGAGCGCAAACTGAAGAACGATTCTGCTGCTTTCGATCTTCCTTACCTATTTGATGGAGAAAATTAGATACCACACTCATTCATCAGGTTTTAGGAAAAACAAATTGGTATGATCTAATGCTAGGAGTTAGGCCGTTACAATACAGTAGGAAGAGACCTATATAACTTGATATGCACAGATATTATCACCTGCCGATCAAAAGTAATGAAAATGAAATGAAAAGCTATGAAGATGTATATAAGCATAAGGGCCCTGCCATCCCATAAAAACATACGCTTATTTATTGAAACTCTCTATTCTTTTTGGTATTATTTTTGGCCCAAATTGAAGAACTAACATGCACAGCATATAAAACAGAAACACGATGATAAACTCTTTAATTTTTCATAGGTAATTACTATGAAGATTAATTATTTGATTGATTTTTATGCCTAAGTCAAAACTAAGTCCTAATCAGGGGAGAGTTAGCTCAAGAAAGTGTTTTAATGTGATCAAACATTATATTATTTCCCTTAAAACTAAGCTGCGAGTGTTCATGAACGGCAGTGGCTGCGGTTGATTCCGTCACAGAGGAAGGGCGAGTGGTCCCCGAACGATGGCGCGGTGCCATGACGGCATGGTGCTGTCCTTCACGTGGGCTCCTGCATCAATGGCAGTGGCTGCGGCGGTCTGCAATGAGAACGTGGGTGACGGAAGTCTGGTCGGTGCCGCCACGGCGTGGTAATGGCGCGAAGAAAAGGCACGTCAAGTTGTTAGGAGCAGGGTAAGGCGGCACGGCGTTGGATGTTTGGGGAAGAGGGATTAGGGTTTGAGGGAGAGAGCTTTGATACTAATAAGTGAGAATAGATTTGTTTTATAGGATGGGTTTTTTTATTTTTTAAAAATTTGAATTTTGAAATTAATTAACTTAAGTGTTATTTAATTTTAATTTCAATTTAACCCCATTGTACACATTGTACAATACATATATTGGCTCCTCATACTTTTCCTTATTAGATTGGTCTTAAGTTTTTATAAAAACTAAGTTGTCATGGATATACTTGATGCAAATAAAAAAATTTTGGGACAAAATTAAAATAAAATAAAATTTAGAGAAATTTTAGAAACAAAAAATATACTTTACTCTACTATTAACTATATGTAACGCCATGAAGTGATATATCGATTTTGTTAAAACCTTTTTTTCCTAAAGTATATCAAAATATATGAGAAATACTAGATAACCAAGTTATGTTTATAATTAAGTTCAATTAAGTTTTTTTTTCTTCTTCTTCTTACGGGTAGTTTTTTCTTAACTGATTTTTATTATGTTAATAAATTATTGGACCAACTTGATTGAACTTAGTTCAAAAAAAAATTTGGTCGTAATGTCGTATAGCATCATTGTTAATGTACCTTAAGACCTATACAATTTTTTTGTTTTTTTTTTTTAAAAAAAAAAACAAAATTGTAACACGCAAAGAAAGAAAAAAAAACGCAAAAAAGAAGAAGAAGAAAAAATACAAGATATGAACGTTTACGTTAGTAAAAATAATTACGTTCTCATATAGTTGGACTTACTTGCCAAAAGTGAATATATGCTTTATTGTATTTGAAGATTGAACTAGATTATATATCCTTCCTCTATTCTATTTTTACATGTTGAGTTAAAAAGCAAAAATTGACTAAGCACAAAAAAGAATTTAATTAAGTGTTCTTAATTCAACTTTTTTTCTTATATTAAAAAAAAATCAATATATTAGTCAATAACAATAACAAAAAAAAAAATTATACTAATCTATAATTTCAGTCTAACAAAATATATAAATTCTACCACAATTTTTATTTGTACTTATCTTATTTTTATTTATTCTTATTTTTCATAGATTTTTATTTGTTCTTATATTATTTTTATTTATTCTTATCTTTCATAAGCAATGCTCTATATATTTGGCTTTACTTTTATAATTTTTCAATTAAAAAATACAAAACACAACATTCTTCATCTTTACTTTTATTATCCATGATTAAGACTATCAATCCTAATCATCAACTTTCTTCTTTTTCTTCGATATTATACTCGGATTGTGGCTATGGCAGTCACACCATACAAAGCATAGCTACCCACCCACCGGGTTACCCGCGCTACCCAGGTAGATCAAAATTCTATGACAAGGACCATTCTTCCATTAATGTCGCGGTTGTCCCTTGTCTCCCAACATTTTTTGCTGCACAACTCTGCCCTAAGTTAAAGAGAAAGGACACACCAGCCCTTTTGAGTCTCTCACCAGTCAAACATTCTTCTCTCATGCCACTTCTAAGAAAGGCTTAAACTCATCCTTTATATTGTAAAAATAGAAAAACCATTATTTCAATAAAAAAATTGGTCCTTCAAACTAACTTGGATTTTTGCCAAGTCCAAGTACTCGTTATTTTTATTCTTTGAGTATTTTTTCTATTGTTAATAATTTTTTAAACTGAAATTTATTTTTGAACACTTAGATCATTGATTCTGGTGTCACATATTACATTATATCAAATTTGGCTCGGTTCATTTCTTACACACAAATTTTTTTATTACTGTTTATTTACTAAATGATTCTCAAATTACTACTTTTTATAAAGGCATTGTTCAATTTTTACCATCCTTAATTCTTCATGATATTTTTCATTTACCTTATTTCAATTTTAATATTATCTCTATCTCAAAAATTACTTTCGTACTCAAATGTATTCTCACTTATTCATCTTCTTTTTGTACTTTACATGCCGATAATTTGAGGATAATTTGAGGATGATTGATTTGGGTAGAATGAGAGAGGGATTATATGTCCTTGAATGCAACTTCACGAATAATCTATCCATTACACATTCCATAAATTTCATCCAATCATCACCCATTACACCTTCAAATATATGACATTTTTGTTTAAGTCATCTTTCTAGACAAAAACTCAATCATTTACATAAATATTTTCTTTATATTTCTATGCATCATGATGAATCTTGTGATATTTGTCATCTTTCTAAGTAAAAGAAACTTTCATTTTCTCAAAGCTTCAATAAAGCTAATGTAAGTTTTGATTTATTACATTTTAATATTTGGGACGACAAAATTCTAATAATAATCATAAATATTTTTTAACTATTATTGATGATTTTAGCCACTTTATATAGATTATTTTTATTAAAATCAAGAGAGAAAGTGTACAATCATGTAAAGAATTTTATTAATTTAGTTGAAATACAATTCAATTCTAAAGTCAAACTGTTCATTCAAATAATAGACCAGAATTCCTTTAAAATGTTTTTATGCTTCAAAGGACATTATTCATCAACGTAGTTGTGTTGAAATCTCTCAACAAAATAGAAGAATAGGACACAAGCATCAACATATTTTGAATATAGCTCGTGCTCTTATGTTTCAATCTAATTTACCATCATCTTTTTGGTCTTATGCCGTTAATCATGTTGTTTATTTGCTTAATAGAGTTCCATCATTTGTAATTATTTTTAAAATACCATTTGAGGCTTTATTTGATCATCCACCAAATTATCATAATCTTAAAATTTTTGGATGATTATGTTTTATTTCTACCCTAATGGCAAGAGATCAAAATTTGATCAAAGAGGCAAAAAGACTATGTTTATTGGTTTTCAACACAATTTTAAAAGATATATTATTTATGTTATAGAAGATAAAAGAATTGAGATTTCTAGAAACGTGATTTTTTATGAAATAATCTTATCTTTAATCACAAAAAAGTCCAATTCTATACACTTGGTCCAACATTAGCAAACACATCTTCTCAAAAACAAGATTCAGTTAATCTTCTTATTGGGCTAGAACCTATTTCTATTGACCTTTGACCCACACCTCATTTCTATTAACCCACCCACTAACTCACTCATTCTTTCATCTTCACCTACACTATCAACATCTTCCATTATTCCTTTAGTCTCCACCGAAGTCTTACCAAGCCAAGACACATCTTAATCTTCTATATATCCAACACAACACCATCATCTTCCTCCAGCTCCTTTTCTCCATTAAGTCCATCATCACCGTCTCCTTCATTAGAGGAGTCCTTTTTTTTCCGATACAACCACTAAGCTCGCTGACCACCAACTTACCTTTCTGATTATGTTTGCAATTTCTCTCTCAGCCGTGCAAATTTCTTTTTCTCAAGGTGTCTTTATTTAATCTCTTTTATTATGTCTTTTTTCTCTATTTTTCCTACTTATAAAACCTATCTTCTATCTCTGTAATTTGAAGTTGAGCCAAAGTCTTTCAAGGATGCCAACAATCATTCTAGTTGACGTAGTGCCATAAAAGATGAATTGGATGCTCTTGAGTTGAATAAAACTTGATGTCTTATTGATTGTCCTATAGATGTTAAGTTGATTGGCTGTAAGTGAGTTTAACAAATTAAACGTAAGTCAGATGGTTTAATTGATAGATATAAAGTGCGTATTATCACTAAGGGATCCATTCAGAATGAAGGTGTTAATTTTTTGAAGAAATTTTTTTCTATTATCAAACCTGTCACTGTCAGATTAGTCCTGACTTTGGCATCCATAAAGCATTGGCCAAACATCAACTAGATGTCAATAATATTTTTTTGCACGGTGACTTCTCGGAAGATGTTTATATGTTTTTGTCTTCTGGAATTGTGCTAACTCATCCGAATCAATGTTGCAAATAGTTGAAATCTCTATACGGTTTACAGCAATCTAATCACATGTGGTATGAGAAACTCTCCAATCTTTTACTATCCCATGAATACCAGCAGATTATTTCTTATTATAGTTTGTTTGTTAAATTTATTA
Source organism: Arachis ipaensis (assembly GCF_000816755.2). Lineage (NCBI taxonomy): Eukaryota > Viridiplantae > Streptophyta > Magnoliopsida > Fabales > Fabaceae > Arachis > Arachis ipaensis. Next base: position 127,199,519 of record NC_029790.2, read on the forward strand.
GTATTGAAATCTCTATTCTTCTAGTTTATGTTAATGATATTGTTATAACTGAAAATTCTATTTTTGAATTTGCTGCTACTAAAACAATTTTGAACCAGTATTTTAAAATTAAAGATTTTGGTCCTTTGAATTTTTTTTTTTTTTTGTATTGAAGTTGCTCAATTAGAAAAGAGAATTTTTCTCTCTCAAAGAAAATATTATCTTGATCTTTTAGAAGATTCTGACTTGTTAGGGGCCAAAATGATTTCTGTTCCATGGATAGTGTTATAAAACTTCATCGGGATGACAATTCTCTTCTCTTGGATCCTTTTGTCTATCTACATTTGGTTGGTCGCCTCATATATCTTACCACCATGAGACTAGACATCATATATGCAATACAACAATTAAGTCAATTTATGACATCTCCTATTCAATCTCATCTTTAAGTCGCAAAGCAAGTGTTGAGGCACTTAGAGAGTAGCCCTAGGAAAGGAATTTTCTTCCTCAAAAGTTCAACAATTTAGATTCTCAGTTTTAGTGACTCTAATTAGGTTGGATGTCCTAACACTCGGCGATCTTTAACAGGTTATTGTTTCTTCTTGGGTAGTTCCTTAGTTTTTTAGAAGACCAAGAAACAAATCACCATTACCCGCTCATCCACCGAAACAGAATATCGTACACTTACCAACACAACTTGTAAATTTCAATGGATACTTAATGTTTTACGCATCTCTCCTATTCGACCACTAGTTTTATATTGTGATAATCAGCGTGCCCTTCATATTACTACTAATCCAGTTTTTCATAAACAGACCAAACATTTGGAGGTTGATTGTTACTTGGTCCAATAAAAAGATCAAGTTGGAGTGATGAAACTTTTCCCCTTTCCTTTTTCTAGGTAGCTGATATTTTCACCAAACCTTTGTCTTCTCAACCCGTAAATCTCAATCTCAATAAGGTTCTTGACATTTTTCATCCTCTAACTTGCAAAAGCGTATTAAACAACTCTTTCACATTAGTCTATGACAACAATAAAGAAGTCTCACACTAGCTCATAAATTTAGCTTAACAGAATACATAGATTCTGCAAAAATTTTAGTTTTTATTATTTTTATTTGTTCTTATCTTATTTTTATTTGTTCTTATCTTTCATAAATTTTTATTTGTTTTTATTTGTTTTTATTTTTTTTTTCACAGACAATATTATATATAAATATATATATTTTAAGAAAAAACATAAAAAAAAATATTCAATAATAAAAATTTTATTTTATCTTCTAAAATAAAAAACTAAAATTTAAAAGATTTAAATTTAACTAAAAAAATTGTCTAAAAATAGTCACCAAAAAAAAAAAATCTAGTAATGGTTAAGCTTTTTATTAAATCTGTCGAACCTCATTAATATTGAAGTTTTTCGATTGTCCATAATATTTATTGTAGATCTAAACTCTATTTAAAAATTTATGCATAACACAAAATTCAAATCTCTATACATTTACTTCAGCGATCGAATAAACTCACGGCCAACTCAAATTGGTTATCCAAAACATACTTGAAAAAGCCGTGTAATTAATTAGAAGGTGGCGTGTCGTGTCGAAAGCATATAGCGCCACGAAATGTGGCAGTGGCACCGTTACTTAGCTATCACACCACCTTTCCCTTTCCAGTTTCCAATTTCCCAGAGCCTCAATGAAGTTACAACTTAACTTGCTCATAATTGTGGTCGTGGTGATTACACTACAAACACACCGAGACACGAAAGGGAATAAAAACAAAAAAGTAATAGAAGATTAGAAGCTCAAGATATTTATTGCTTTATTTGTTTGACAAGTTGTTCAAAATAGTTTGGGCGATAATTAATTCAGCAACTCCGAAGGGGACAAAATAAAGGACAATGCTTAGTGTGTGAAAGAAAGAAAAAAGAAAGAAAAAAAAAAGAAATTATGAAATATTATTCTCACTCTCTCCGTTCTAGTTCCAGTGTTATTAGTTCTTGAAAAACTGAAACCGTACGGATAATCTTGCAGATCCAAAGCAGATCCTTTCTTCATAAGGAAACCAGGTCCTCTCTCTCTCAGTCACTGTGTTTTTTCTTTTTCTTTTTATTTTTTTTTATGATCTGATTTTTATTTCTTTTTCTTGCTCTTCACGTACTGAATTACTTCTTCTCAGCGTGACAATTTCGCTATCTGAGTTCGCGAGTTAGTTTTGGTGGATTGTTGTCTGTCTAATTAGCAAGAAAGCATTTGATTTTTCTTTGCATGCCAAATTTTCCTGGATATATGTTACGATTCAGTGATTTCTTTGAAATAAGAGTCTGAATTTTAGAAATCGAAGAAAATTAGCATGTTGGTGATGCTTGCTATGGGACATGTTCGCAATTCAACTCCCTGATCTGTAAAAACTAATTACTTTTGTGATGGACAAGAGGTAAGGCTCAATTTGATCATCATTGATAATGAGTTTGATTCTGAGTTTTATACCACCGTAAATCAAGTTTTAAATCAGTTTAGTGATAGAAGAATCATGATTCGTAGATATAAAACTCAGGGACCAAATTGGAAGTTACCTCGTTCTGACAAACTAATCCTTTGTTGGAAAGCAAAAATGACATAGAATATTGTTCTTATTGGATTCTTCCTTCATGTTCCAAGAGAATGGAAAAAACCTTAATGTGCTTGGGGGAAAAATGGAGAGAAAACTTGCTTGGATAACATCTCTTTTTATTTTTTTTACATAAAATATTTTCACTCAATTTTTACCACCCTAACAAACATATCCTTAGTGTTACTTAGTTGGAGAATGGGTTATTTTTTCTAGGATATTTGATTATCTTTGTGGATTAGGGTCATACTTAACATGCATTTTGATGACTTGTATGGAATGTTATATAGCTTAGAGGTTAGAGCTGTTTAATGTAGGGGGAAGAATGTTGGCAGCAACAAAAGAGTAGAGTCCAGCAGCAGAGTTGATGTTAACAGCAGCAGGGTTGATGTTAGCAGCAATGAAAGAGTAGAGTTCAGCAGCAGAGTTGATGTTAATAGCAATGACCTGCACACACAGAAACACGTGCAGTTAGTTAGAACTATCAAGCCAAATTAGCAAAGTTGTTAGAAAGTTAAGCCTTTGTCTGTGTATATATACCAGTCCCCGTAACAACTTTTAGTTGTTGAATTCATTCATAACCTCTTTTCGAAATCTTCTAGCATCTTCTATCTTTCAGTTTCTCTCTACTTCTATCTTCTTCTTCTCCTTCTTTTACCTGCTTCGTTTTCTTCTTCGTAAGAAATCTGATACCTCACATGGTATCAGAGCAACAAATGTTGATTTTTGACAACAGGCAATAAAGAAAAGAGTATTTAGTTAATATAAAACCTTTTGGCCTGTTCTTTATTAAATGCGGGCAAAAAAGGTCACCAATTTATATTCGGAGCCACCTACATTTCTTTTTTCCTTCTATATTGCTTATGGATTAGCTTGAAGAATGATACTTTGTTGGTCTTGGTCTATTTATATATGTATTTTGAGGATAACACCTTCATAATATTAGATTTTCTTATTGCATAGAATGATGCAACTTATTAAGTTTCTAACTGATTTAACAGATGTCCATCCATTAGAAAGTACAAAATCAGTGAACAAGATAAGAAGTAATGGCATCTGCAGAAGCTCGGGCTGCTTTTGCAGTTAAGCGTCAGTTTACTACCCAGGATTTGAGAATGCCTCCTGATTCCTCTGACCATCATCCATCTTCAATTTCAAAAGGTTTGGAATCTGATTGGTCTCCGAGTGAGTCCAATTCAAGTCAAGTGCTCCATGATCGAAATTCTGATAAGTTGCCGGATATGAAATGGTGGCTGCATGTGAAAACCAATGTGGGGGGAGAAGCGAATTATAGGTGCCAACATCAGAATTCTTGGGAATCTGAGCTTGATGCTTTGTGCTCACGGTTTGTTGATGCTGATGTCAAAAGTGGGGGAGATCAATCTGTCAAAAGCTTTGATACTCTTTCATGTGTTGAAAGTGCTAATTCAAGCTCAGAGCAGCCTTGGAATGTCTCTCATAAATGCATGACAAAAAGCAATGATACGAAACTCCCAAAAATTGAGGCTGCTCGGAAAAATGACTTACATTTAACACCTAAAATGATGGGTCAGGAGGACTTCTGGATTTTCGATGATCATTTTGTGGACTGCAGTGCTGATTCCTTTGTCGTTGAACAATGTAAAAGGACATCGTCTGATCTGGAATCGCAATGGATGGGAGCCGAGAAAACTAGGCCTTGGTGGTGTAATGCTGGAAAAGATGAGTTGGGTTCATTGATTTCTCAGAAGTCACTAGAGGAAACTGAGAACTGTGATCTCCCTCAGCCGCAGATTAAGCATTTAAGTGATAGACCATCCCCTAAAAGCAACCGTGTTGATTTTCATAAGAGTCTTCCATCATCCTTAGATCAGAAAGCCATGATGGATTCTTCTATTGCAAATGATTATACATCTGGAATGCTGAATTCTGGCTGTTCATTTCAGGATTCAGAAAGAGCTCTCAGGTAAATGCTTTAGAAGAATGCCAGAAATTGTGTTTACTGCTCTCTCATTCTCTGTATTTTTGGCTATCATGTTGGATTTACCTAATTCTTTGTGGAGTGAATATTACATGATGGGTGCGAAGTGGAATGGAATTAAAAGAACTTTTGAATCCATTGTTTGGAACTACAATAGGAGGTTAAGAAATAAAATCTTTCAAATTATTTACCCTCATTTGCCTTAAGAAGAAGGTATTATCATGACATATCAAATAAAGTGTTATGATAATATCAAACATTTAAGAAAGTAGTATTCATATTTTCTTTTATTTCTAAAACTATAATATAGTGTTATGATCATGGCATATCAAATCAATTCCAAATTTTTATAAAATTTTGGTAGAGTGATCTATATAGTGAAATGTTGGAACTCAACTATTGGATTAATGAAATTCATCGCGTATAAGAACTCACAATGAGGGATGTAATGCATATACATATGTTTGTATTATTTTGTGTACAAATAGGTATTTATCTTTATAGTAATTAGTTGAAAATCATTGAAGCACCAGTCATCAGATTATAGGCGTAAAATATAGCGAGTGATTATTACTTGTCATCCATGAGACATCTGATTCAGAAAAGCATGTCCTGCTTCATGAGCAGCACCTGATGGATGCCATATTAGTGTTAGTCTCTATGCCGTTTGTTTTGTGTCTGCAGCTTTGTTGGCTTGATGGAAGCTAATTTTACCATGTGTTTAGCTTTCATTGCTCCCATCAGTCCCATGAAATATTGTTGTGTTCTATGTTCTAATTGTTACTCTATACACTATTCTTTTGCCTTTAGTATATCTATTAATCCATTTTAAACCTCAGTCACCTAGCTGTCATCAAATAACATTCTTTCTCACCATTTAAGAATTTGGACGGATTTCAAAACCTCTTGCATATTATTCAATAAATACTTGGTCATTCTATTTGCCTCTTGTACCTCTACAAGTATCCATGTTCCAAGACTTCCTTCTTTGGTTAATGGGTCCCAATTCCATGATATGCAGCATTTTTTTCTTTTTCTTTTGTATTTTCCTTTTGGAAGGTTCTACACCTACTTCACTTTAGGTGTACCTGAATGTGGTTATATGATAATATCACTTTTTGTTTAATCTTACCAAGTCATGGCTCAGAACCATGCTGATTATTCTAAAACCAGGTTTGGTTATGCATGTTCTAAACAGTGAACTCAATGATGCTGAAACATATAAGATTAACACTATCATTATAGCTGAAAGCAGTTGATGTGTTTATTAAATGTTTTTTTATAGCAACAAATGATGAATAACTGAGTTGAATGAAAAATAGAGGACTTGAGTAAATCAAACAAGTTGCATTTCTCTTTAACAAAGCTGAATTTTGCAGGATACTAATGTTTTAGCAATCTAAACACTTCTCTCCAACCTCAGAGGTTACTTCAAGTAGCATTTTAGTAAACAAGCATCTAAGTATATGGTTTCTAAAATTTCCTGATATCTACATGGTATGATCTTTGTCGTATCTCATATGAACTCATAAATGGTGAACTCATAAATCGGAGTACTTCTACAGCTGCATACGTAATAATATATGATAACAATTGATGCTACTTATTCTTGTTTTTGCACATTTTATATGATGTTTTTCCATAAAATATAAGCATTGTGCGCATTGAATTCCTAACTTATAGCTGTTTTGATAACCAGAAATTCAGGATATTGTATGCCAAACTCTTTGTTGACACCCCTTTTCCTCCCTAAATTTAACAATATATTTTGGTTAATCGAACTGTCATGATCATGCTATGTTCAATTTACACCAAATACTCTAGCAAACAAATATTTGTTATCACATTATCAATTCAGTTTGCATATCTCCAGTTCCAGCCAGGGCAAAGATTCTGATTCATGTGACAATGATGACCGAACAATTTCCAAGGACAATCACAAGGCGGAGCTATTAAAAGCATTGTGTCATTCTCAAACGCGCGCAAGAGAGGCTGAAATGGCAGCACAACAAGCCTACATCGAGAAGGAGCACATCGTGAGCCTCTTTTTCAGACAGGCTTCGCAGCTCTTTGCTTACAAGCAATGGCTCCACATGCTTCAGCTCGAGAATCTCTGCCTTCAACTCAGGAACAAGAACCAACCATTGTTGAATCTCCTCCCAGATGTTAAGAAGAGTTATCACAGAGGTGCAAAGAGGAAAATCAGAAGATGTGGGGTTAGAAATTGTGCATTTGCTTTTGCTTTGGGATTAAGTCTTGTTGGTGCTGGTTTTTTTCTTGGTTGGACCTTAGGGTGGATGTTCCCACTAATATGAATTGCATTCTCCTGTGCTTCATAGTTCATACTAATACTAGATAGGTTCTTTTGTGCTTATAAAGATCCAAAGAAATGTATTTATGTGTGTGTGTGTGTGTATATATATGGTGGTGCTGTCTGTGATTTCCATTATATGTAAAATATTCTTTATCAATGCAGACTTAATAGTTGTATACAATACAGAGGATAGTGTACCAAAATTCGATTAGAAATGTATATTATGTGGCTTCAGAGTTCAGACTTTAATTGGATATGCAATATGTTGCTACTTGCTACAGTTCTTTTTCTTGAATAACGTGTGTACTAATATAGTCTTATTTCTATTGTGGAGCTTCTTCTTGAGCTTAATAAAGTCTGATTGAATTATAAATCTAAGGAAACTATTCCCCTTAGATTCTGCAGGAATTAATTACCGAGTGGAACATTTAACCTATAGTTGACTTGGTTCCTAAGTTACCTAAATATATTGAAAAATCAGTGTCTCCAAAAAAGCGTGATGCGCAATTGTATTTTAATGCAGCGTTACTTTTTCAAATGAGACAATTATTTTGAATAACAATTTATTCATAAACTGTATGTAAAATTGTAAATATAGAAAAGAAAAAGCTAGAAAAGTCCTCAGGATAAAGACTAAAAGTCGCAGTCATACTAAACTATTTTGAGTATACAAAAACATTTCTAGAACCACTAATTTGTCAGTGTTGGCAAAGTCGTTTTCGTTAGTTAAATGGTAGAAGTTCCGGAGTCTTACATAGAGCCAAAGATTTAATTTAAAATAAACCCAAAAAAAAAAAAACTCGCGTGCAGTTTTCTTTCTATAAAATTGTTAGTTGAAAATTGTTAGATAATTTAATATATTTGATTAAATTGTTTGTTGACTCGCAGGTATCCAACCCTTTGTAACATTGTCTCACTTTGACTTCCCTCAAGAGCTTGAGGACAGATATGGCAGTTGGCTAAGTTCCCAGTCACAGTAACCAACTAATTCCTTTGCATAAGACTCATTAATTAGTTGTTAATACTTAACACAAACGCCATGCTTATGTTTGAGACAATAATGCCAGGGAAGATTTTCAGATATTTGCGGACATATGTTTTAAATCATTTGGAGATAGAGTGAAGTACTGGATAACTTTCAATGAACCAAATCTTGAGATCCCATTCAGTTACCGTAGTGGAATATACCCACCATGTCGTTGCTCTGCTCCTTTTGGGAATTGCACTGATGGAGATTCAGAGAAGGAACCTTTTCTTGCAGCCCATAATATCATACTGTCACATGCTGCTGCTGTTGATATTTACAGAACAAAATACCAGGTAATTTGATCCCACATTCAGAACAAGAATAGTTTCTTAAATAAATTCTTACATTACTTTCTTTGTTTTATCAATGTCTAATCCAGAGTAAGCAAGGGGGGGAAATTGGCATTGTCTTGCATATTGACTGGTTTGAGCCTTTCAGTAATTCCACAGCAGATCAATTAGCAACGAAAAGAGCTCAAGCATTCACCACAAATTGGTAGAATTTCCTTAAGTTGCTAGAATGTATATATAGACTAAACTAAACTACATTATAAATATATAATGCAGGATTTTAGACCCAGTTATATTGGGGAAGTACCCAAGAGAGATGGAAAAGATTCTAGGACCCATCTTACCAAAATTTTCAAGCATTGACAAAGAAAAACTCAAGAGAGGAGTGGATTTCATTGGCATCAATCATTACTCAAGTTACTATGTCCGAGACTGCTCATCGCCAGCATGCCAAGAACTCTTATAAATATAAAAAAAAATTAAAAGTTTACTACTGTTTCAATTTCTAAAAGTTACATAAATATAGTTTTACTTTATTTCTCGCAAATTAAAATTAGAAATACTATTTTGAGAATTGAATTTTACAACTACATGATCATTTCACTGCACGGCTTTCTTCTTCGAAAATTTGTACAAATTTGGACAGGAAACAATTCATTTGTTTTTCCTTAATATTACAAACATTTTTCGAAATATTATATCTTTGTAATTTTCAATAGCAATATGTTCGAGTATAATCCATAAGAATGAAACATCAGCACTGAACAATGTAGGGGATGAGATTGTGTGCCACGTTGATAGATATAAGTCAATTCTGATTCTGAAATGCAAACAACGTGAAGCCCTATTTCAACCACACACATGTAACATGCCAGTGGCTAAATTGAGCAAATGGACCACATCATGCACCCCTCTTACTGAACACATTTTTTTAAATTTTAACATGATAATGTGTGAGGTGAGTTACATAAAAATAGTGTAATTTTGTTATTTATCAAGATATGATTTTTCTTTTTGAAATAAAAAGCTCAACACAATAAGGTGGAGCATCAATGTTGAACTGTTAACTACTTCTGCAACACCTGATTCTTGATTTCTGAAAATTCTGTCATTCATTTTCAACCAAGTGCTCCAAATGATAACAATGAAACCAAACTCACCAATATTCTATTAATTTGACTGCACGATTGATCCCCTGAACCACATAAACTTACGATCATTTAGTTTTATATCTACCAATTCGACAAAGCTGTTAACACACTAGCACATTTTCTTTCTTCCAACTGCACAACCTCATTGAAGACACCCATATAGTAAAGAGGAGCCTGACATATTTTCGAAAAAAAAAACTCAACTCTTCTCACACAGCAAGCTTCTATTCTCTTGTATGCGCACTATACACCAAACAAACAGCACAAATAAAATTATTGTTTGTTAATTTTCTTTTTATACACAACTATCTCTCCCTTTTATAACAATTACTCAACTTAAATATCATAACATCCCACATTATTAATAAGATATGGTTGATATGGGAATTCCACAAGAACTTCTATCCTATAATTTGTTTCTTGCGAATTGTTTTTCTTTAAAAATTAAAAATTGAAAACGACAATTTGTTTTCTAGCAAAATGCATTTCAAAAGATTGAAAATTTAAAAACGAACATTCGCATTCGTTCTGGTGAATTATTGTATTTTAAAAAATTAATAGAAAAAATGACAAATAGATTTTTGATCTTTTGATTCGTAGATATTTAAGTTTTTGAGAATTTGAAAATATATGTAAGTCTTTAATTTTTTCAAAACTTAGACATATTGATCTCTCATGTTCACTTAGTCTGTCAAATCCAATGAAAAAATCAAACGTGACTTGGTTGAGAATTTTTAAGATGAAATAAATTAGACTCAATGATCCATGTGTACAAATTTAAAAAAATTATAGACTTAAATATATTTTTAAATTCTCAAAAACTTAAATATTATTATATTAACGTATCAAAACGTTAGAGATCGATTTATTCTTTAAAAGACAATTGTCTAAACAAATTTGCTTTTTAAAAATATAAAAAACATCACAAT